>NC_137612.1:42626013-42643513 GCF_963280865.1 Gymnoscopelus braueri | reverse complement strand
TTTATTTTTTGTCTGCGTTAACAAAAGGTTATTGATAAGAGTTTCAGTCAGTTTCAACAACATTTCACATGCAATAGGATTAAGGATTGGCTCTGCATAGCTTGTGTCTTCTATGAATAATGATAATAATAATAATTATTATAGTAATAATAATATATGAAGCCTCTTGATATGGCTATAGCTATTCTCTCTACCGTTGAGCTATAACAGGGAGCATGTTTTTATTTTAGTCATATTTTATTAACAGACTCAACATACAGATTGGTTAAAATATAAATGTATTCAGAAAACGTTATGGATTGCAGCTTTAAATACATATAAAAGCATACTGTAACTGAAAGATAGTCAATTTAATAAAAAATCGATTGTCTGGCTATTGTCGAGACTAAAGCAAACTATTCTAAATGTTTAATTTGTTCTCAAATCTTATCATAATCTCCCTAAATCTCCAAATCCTGTGCACTTGCATGTTAGGAAATCTGTTTTTGTTTCCAGATTCTGTGGTTCCATGTTTTTTGTATTCTCTGCATCTCTGAATGATGCCATAGTTTATTGTTGTGTTTGTCTTAGCAATGCGATGGAACTAGATGGTAAAACAAAGTGTGATTTGAGGTTGCCCTGGGCAATGCCATGCAGTTTGGGCAAGAAAGCTTATTTGGAATTATACTTTGGCCAGCAGCACTGAATGGAAAGTAGCACGTACTGTGCACGATACTTCCGGTGTCTCTGTAAAGGCTGATCACCCTTGATCACAGTTCACAGTTTTACAAAATTCTACTGAAGTATATTTAAAACTATAGGCTGCATACCGAAAGTGTGGTGTTTTCAACAGAAGCTGGTGAAGATTGTCATAACACATGATGTGTGAAAGCACTTATTTTAATGCATGACGGTCTGGTCTTTAAATGGATAGTTCACCCCCCCCAAAAAATCTATCGATTAGTCACCCCATGGAGACTTGAATTCATGGATATTTTTTAGTTTTTGTCGCATTCCTAAGCCAAGAAGTTGATGACCAGCAGACCGGTAGGCAGCGGTTCCGGTAGGAGACACAAAGGAGACTCTTTGCGTCTCCTACCGGAACCGCTGCCGGTCATCAAATTATTGACTTAGGAATGTGACAAAAACTAAAAAGTATCCATGAATTCAAGTCTCCATGGGGTGACTAATCGATATATATATATATTTTGGGGGTGAACTCTCTCTTTAAGGACTAATGAAGGCAAATAAAGTCAAGAAGAAGAGAAGAACAGAACAGAACAGAACAGAACAGAACAGAACAGAACAGAACAGAACAGAACAGAACAGAACAGAACAGAACAGAACAGAACAGAACAGAACATGTCTGCAGTGTAATGAACTCACAGGATTAAGTAAAGAGGTCATTTCTGACCACACATAACCTCCCCAACTGCTTGCACCACGCCATTCCTTCCCCCTCCCTCCCTCCCTCTTGTCTGCCTCCTGTCTCCCCCTCTCTATTCTCCCAGCTCATCTCCCTCCCTCTCTCTCTCTCTGTCCATCTCTATTCCACCTATTTGTTTTTCTCCTCCCCTCCACTTGCGTGTCAACACAGTGGTCATAATGAGAGGCATTCCGGAGTCCAGGCTCTGTGTGTTGGGCTACTCATTACAACGTTATTGCACAGAGAAAACATTGCAATGCAACACTGAGGGGCCTCCGGCTCACCTCATTATGGCTTCTGTTGCAGCACTATGTCTTACAGTTGTTTAAAGGGATGACTTTTTTTCCTATCAATTAGTCACCCCATGGAGACTTGAATTCATAAATATTATTTTTTATCTCTGTAATAATTTGATGACCGGCAGCGGTTCCGGTAGGAGACACAGAGAGTCTCCTTTGACTCCTACCAGAACGTCTGATGGTCATCAAATTATTGGCTTAGGAATGCGATAAAAAAAACCAAATATCCATTCATTCAAGTCTCCATGCGGTGACTAATCGATAGAAAAAAGTATTTTTTTGGGTGAACTATCCCTTTAACGTTGACATTTTGAAAGATAGCAATGAGGAATGATGGTTTTCTCTTTTTGTTCCTCTTTTTTTTTTTAAATATATTTTTGGGAGCTTTTTGGTCTTTATTTATAGTTTTACAGTAGAGACAGACAGGAAACAGGAGGATAGAGATGGGGAGAGCCGCAAAGCTCGTCGGGAACGGGACTCGAACCCGCGATGCGCTGTCAGGCTACATTGAAGCTTAGGTGCCTGGACCGTTACCCCAGCCGTCTGGGCCTCTCCTTGAATTATTGAGTATAAAAGAATACAATTGCCTGCATAATTTCATAGGACCACAAAGGAGAAAAAAAACAGGGCTTTTTTGTGTTATCCTTTTAGCTTGTTAAATTGTACTTGCCGCACTGTTTTCAACGTGTTCATAAAGTATTCAATCAATCAATCAATCAATCAATTGGCACCGACTTATCAAAGCAATCCGTGCTTTAAAATGCATTATAACGCATTGATAACATTATGCCGTTGACATAAATATACAGTATGTGCAATAAAGTGTGTTGGATGGATTTCCTATTGGAAAATGGTTGGCATTACCATCAAGTATACTGTGAGTCTGAGCAAAACCTCTTAAGTCTCAAGAACACTTTAATGTACTCAATGAACTCAATGAAACATGTTCATTTCTGTGTGTGTGTGTGTGTGTGTGTGTGTGTGTGTGTGTGCGTGTGCGTGTGCGTGTGCGTGTGTGTGTGTGTGTGTGTGTGTGTGTGTGTGTGTGTGTCTGTGTGCTCGCAAGGGAGAAGAAGGCAAAAGACAGGCATGACAAACAGACAGATGAAGAGACATTTTAAAGAGAGGTTGGCTAAATATCAGCAAATAAGGACAGTAGACAGAAAGGGATTTTCCACATTGTTTTATATCTTCTAGTAGAGCAGTGTAAGCACCACCCTTTCCTATCCATTCTATATCCTTAATCACAGTGGAAAGTATGCTTGGCATGTCTTTATGTCTTGCATTATAGGGATGACAGTCTGATGATAATAACAATCTGTATTCACATCTGATGTGGTTTATGATAGCACACTTGTTCCGTATTTGTTGTGGGAGAGTCTGTGCATGTCAGTGAATATTACAGTAGCGTGGTGCTTCCATCGCTGTAGGGATGGGGGGTTATGGACTATTTGTTGTGTAGTTCAACAAGTAGAGCGCTGTGTTGGGGGTATCTGCTATTTACACATTTTATAAAATATTTCAAAACTAGTACCCACTGTCAGAGTACGTAGTGCACTAGCCTACCTCTTACCAGAGGCCAGTACTATGACTGTGGCATTGGGCATCTCCATATTAGGTCAAAAAGTGATGAGACAGACACGCAGATGCACAGGCAGGCTGAGATTTCCAGAAATGTATAGATATATACCCTGCATCAATTAATGTTGTTTTTGTTTCACCATTGACATTTAGGCTGCTGAAATAGAATTTTTATATCAATATTGTGGCATTCTTCTCTATTTCATTTAAGATTATGCCTAGACCTTGTGGGTGTTGATGCAACATACTGTATAATTAAGTAATATAATACATTACTTGGCACAGACACTAATGACTCATACCTAAAAAATTCAAACACACATGAAATAATGAGGTGTTGGATAATGCATAAGCTATGTTACACTATAGTTTAGTTTATGATGATGTGCAGGTCTGCATTTCTTCTGCGGACACCCAGAATGTTATTGCTTAGTCTTTCCCCGTCACACAACTGACCAATAAGAATGTGGTTTTCTCTCAGCCAAATCCTGGCAGCCAATCATTTTTGCTGACATTTTCTTATCCAATCAGGAGACAGGAACCAGGATTCCGGCTGCCAGGGGCAACCAGCGACCACCCTGCAGGAACGGAGGCCCAATCTGACCAGAGTGTCACCATTCTACATGCCAAGGTGGCACAAAAGTCCTATGGCAATGAGAAAAGGTATAGGGGCCAGTTTACTGTTGCATTAAAGCTGCACTATATGTAACTTTCCTCTTCTACCCTGGATTTGAACCTGGTTTCCTACACAAGTGCTGACATGTTTACCATTGAGCTAATAGAGTCTGCCAGCTTGCTCAGGGGATAAATTGAATACTGACCATCAGGTCAAACTTTGTGTCAGATCCTGTGTCTAGGTGAGACATGACCTGTGACACGATCTAAATGTCTCAATAGAGAAGCAGGGGGACAAATTACAACCACCCCAATTGTATGTTAAATTGTTTTAACTTACTCTACCACATATATTGGACAAAATGTCATTGTATTCATTTAAAAACAGCTACATAGTGCCGCTTTCAAATTAAATGTGGTAGTGTCAACTTCAAAAAAATAGAAGTCTAATATAATTGTTAACTAAATTCAGATTTATACATTAATACCGGTAAATTAAAACAAAAAAAATAAAGGCTTTGTGTAACTAATGAACAAATCCAATATTTAAAATAAACATACGTCCAAAAACAGCAACAACAACAACAACACAAAAACAACACTATATGTAAAGCATACAGACGGAATATCAGAAAATGGAAATTGATCGGTTAACATGTGGGCTGATTGTGATGCTTGTGTGGCTGCAGACTATCATGTACATTGTTAATTACATTTTGACTGAACATGCCTGACTGAAGGGCCGGTCGTAACTGGGTCGTTATAGAGGCCGCCTGGGAAACAAAAGGTCACTGGTTCGTGTCCCAGCCATGCTCTACATGTCAAAGTCTCCTTGAGCAGGATCCTCTGGCATCTCACATTCTGTTTTTTAATGCAATTTTAATGGGTCCTGGACTCCTGGGTCATGGGTGGGATGGCCGACTTGGAAGGATTAACCCCTAACTGCTCCCTGAGGCACTGCGCCTCCTGCTCCTGATACTTAACTTAGGGTTGGTTAAATGCAGATATGCAGTGACAAATACAAACCACAAAGGAGTGCAGACTATTATTAGAAGTTTCCTAGCAGCCGAAGTAAATAATACTAATATGGCTTTATTTAGTGATGCAACTCAAATGAGAAAATCTGTTTCAATCTAACTAGCAGTTGCTATATAGCCTATATGCGTATGGCAATGAGAAAAGATACTGGTGCAGAAGAACTGCTGCAACTGTTATATTGTGTCTTTGCTAAACCTGTAGGACTATATCACCTGTAGGTTCTTCTGTCCTCCTCCATGTGTGTACATCAGCGGACCAGGATGGAGAGCCAAACAGGATCATCTGAAAGGTCCGGAACTCTAGAAGAACTATTGACATGTTTTTAGCACATATTTGAACATTTGAAAGAGAAATGCAGAGTATATACAGTGAATTGTTTCAGCTCATTCCCTATCGTTCACATTTGTCCTCTGTCGCTCATTACCTATTAGAACATTTCTATATTTCTTCTTTCCATTTTCTCCTGCATTTCTCTCCACTTCTATCTCTACCTTCATTTCCCCCTCTCTTTTTCTCCACATACCCTCCCTCCATTCACCTGTTTCTCTTCACTGATCTCTCTCTCTTTCTCTTTCCATCTAGTGGCTGGTTATGGGGACTCTGTGTATCGTTTGTGTGGCTACATGTGTCTGGACAGCTCCGGTCACTCGCAGGCAGACACATTCAAACTGGTCTTTGATGAACAGCCAAACACCACGGTCAGAGCTTAGTTGTGTGTGTGTGTGTGTGTGTGTGTGTGTGTGTGTGTGTGTGTGTGTGTGTGTGTGTGTGTGTGTGTGTGTGTGTGTGTGTGTGTGTGTGTGTGTGTGTGTGTGTGTGTGTGTGTGTGTGTGTGTGTGTGTGTGTGTGTGTGTGTGTGTGTGTGTGTGTGTGTGTGTGTGTGCATAGTTAGACCCCATCCCCAAAATAGACCAGGAAGGGATGCAACTGGTTCCATAATCTTATAGCCGGGGGTGGAAAGTAACTCCTGTTACTGCAATTCAGTAGCCTTTTTCATGTACTTGTCAGCGTACATTCTAAAATCAGTAACTTTACAGTATTAGTAAGCTTACCTTGTACTCAACTATTTTTTGGAAATGCCAGAATTACAGAGTAGCCTACAGTTCTGCTTATGTAATCCACTTGAACATGTTTTGAACCACTTTCAGTTGTAAGACAGTTGTTTTCTTACGCTTTCTTATAAAGAATACCCAGCAAGCACAGTCAGGACCCGGACCAATCAGTGACGTCTCGATTGGGGCTAGATCAAGTCAAACCAAGACAAGTCAGATATGGCCCAGAATATCACCTGATTTCAACCAAAATTAATCCTGACCACAAAAACGTCACTTCCAGGACGTCATCTAAACACATTTCTCATCACCCTAAATTGCTGTCCAAATGTCCATATGATGTCCCGGTGATGACGTCCTGTAAATGACGTAAAGATCATCCCCATATGGGCTGTGATCTGGCCTAGTCCTGAACGTCACCGGGGTGATGACCGGGCGTCATCATAACGTCATCATGACGTCATTGTGCTTGCTGGGTAGAGCATCACCAAGGACACATTCATATAGAAGTGTTTGCGGTCCAAAGAGCTAGTTTTACTTTTGTAGTTCTCAACACAAGTACTGTAAGCTTTCTTCTACCTGAGTAATATTTAAGTCAAGTAACAGTGCCTTACTTGAGTAAGATTTTCTAGTACTCTTTCCAGCCCCATCTACAGGCTGTTGTTGTCTGGCCCACAGAGATGTGTGTATTTACCCGGACGAGACATACAGCACTTTTTATTACAGGTCTGTTTACTTGACAAACAGCCACGTCAGACAGACCAAATAACGTTGCCGTAAACCCACTGTGTGTGCATGCCAGCCACTTACTGTATCTACCTACTGATGGACAATGCACACAAAGCATCATCTATAGGCTTCCTTACACTGTCTGTCTGTCTGTCTGTCTGTCTGTCTGTCTGTCTGTCTGTCTGTCTGTCTGTCTGTCTGTCTGTCTGTCTGTCTGTCTGTCTGTCTGTCTGTCTGTCTGTCTGTCTGTCTGTCTGTCTGTCTGTCTGTCTGTCTGTCTGTCTGTCTGTCTGTCCGTTTTTCTGTCTTTTGGCTGGTTTCTACTTGCCTGTTTGTCAATGTTTTGCACCCTTCACCCCCAGATGTTCGCCTGTGCCAAGTCCCTGTACATCTCAGACCAGGACAAGAGGAAACACTTCCGCCTGTTGCTCCGCCTCTTCCTGGGCAGTGGGCAGGAAGTGGGTTCATTCCAGAGCAGGATGATCAAAGTCATCTCCAAGCCGTCCCAGAAGAGACAGTCCATGAAGAACGCTGACTGTGAGTCTGCTAGTACACAGTACAGTTGTTAGTGGCCATTCTTAATCAACTTTAGTTAATCTATCTATTTTGGGATATAAATGGGAATGGATTTTTTATTTATTTTATTTATTTATTTTTTATTTCATTTTTGTATTGGAATTTTAGTTTACTAGGAGCATTACTGTATGTGATTTGATTTGATTTGATTTGATGTTGGTAAAAGGAATACAAGTAAACACAATGTAACTTAAACCCAGGATATACATAAAAGCGTAACGAAACACTTATTTCCGATGTGGTCCTGCAACATAAATAAAAATAAATAGTCCAATAAAATTACATAGCACTACTAAATTGCATAGCACGCAGTACGTCACATGAAAACCACCTAAAATATAAAACCATAAAAACACAAATTTAAAGTGCAGGAATTTCAACTAACTAATTAACACATTTTGTGACACAAGAAAATGTGCCAAGGAATTATGGGGTGATGCATTTTTATAGCTAGATGGATGAAATATGAAATACACACTAACTAACGTAACTATTGTTATAGTTCAACATGCTGACTGGTACAATGAGTGTATGCTATACATTCCAGCTGAACTGCACCAGATGATTTCTTTTACTGCCTGGTTGAAGGTGTGTGTTTATTAATGAAATCAATAGGGGTAGAGTTGGATTAGAGATAAAACTCGAAAAATGTGCTCCTCGGAGCACAGGTTTCCGCCAGGCCAGGTAGCTTATAGTGGGCCAGAAAGTTTGAAATCCAGTCAGAGGTGGGTAATAATCCAAGGAATCCAAGGGAAAAGGTATTTTGATTCAAGAGTTATAGGCCAAAACGTGAATCTGCCTGTTATAGCGCCACCATGAGGCCGATAAAAAAAAATGGCGGATGGCATATTCCTTGACCTAATGGGAATGTGTGTGTGTTTCATGGCAATCGGACGCTGCGTTCATTATTTGAAGCATTTTGTTAAAACAGGCCAATCTTAGCCAATTAGGATGGCATATGAAAAATCGGACAGATCAATCTTGATCACATGACTATAGCGATAATATGTACCGATTTGGGTGAAGCTTGAACAAAATCTGTAGGAGTAATATCAAAACATTTGTTTAGCAAAAATTGGCGTCCTGGTGGCGCTAACACATCGGTTCTGCTCTGGCCTCTAAGGAGTGTGTGTGCACAGTTTCACGCCGATCGGTCCAATGGTGCCGGAGATTAGCTGTTCACAGACGGACGGACGGACGGACGGACGGACACTCGGACAGACAGGGGCGAAAACATAGTCTCAGCCACGCCTTCGGCTTAGCGGAGATATTTATGCATGCAGTTACCTGCTCTGTGTAGCATGACTGGACACTGGTCTATTGACTTTGTGGAACATACAGGATACTCAGCCTAAGGTCTACTTGCGCCTTTTTTCTGTTGAAGATATGCAACAACGTAATTAGACTTAATCCTAAAGTTTTAACTATTTTGAGGAATGTTTCCAGTGCGTTGTCCCCAGGTATGAGAAAATGATTGGCAGATGACGATAGGGTGTTAGACATGTCAAGTTTAGGGGGTGCAGGGGTCAGACTTAACTGTCACAAATAAACACACACAAAATGCACATTCAAATGCACACACACACTGCAGTGTGTGTGTGTGTGTGTGTGTGTGTGTGTGTGTGTGTGTGTGTGTGTGTGTGTGTGTGTGGTGTATATCTGTTATGTGTGCATGTATGTATAATATACTGTACACACAAAAATTAAACTATATAAGTGTGAAACAGGAATTTGTTGTGAATAGATTATGTTTTCTGTGCATACCAATCAAAACTGATTTTTGTACATATAAGGATATATAATAAATAACAGCAGGCTACTCTTAGAGTATGCTGTATATAATGTTTTGTTTGTCTACTCTACACAGTAAAATCCTGAGCATTATGTAAATAATGTAAGTTAGCACTCAGCAGTTTGTGTTGTGTACGAGCATGAACAAAGCCCCCCCCTAGCATGTAAAATGTAAACAGTGCTGCATCATTCAGGTTGTGTTTCTATGCTTTTCTGTGTTAAAGAGGGAATATGGTAGAAAGAATGTTAACTGGTTCCTCTTTATCTCTCTCTCTCTCTCTCTCTCTCTCTCTCTCTCTCTCTCTCTCTCTCTCTCTCTCTCTCTCTCTCTCTCTCTCTCTCTGTTTTATCACCTCCCATCTCTTTCCCCTCTCGCACTTTTTGTCTCTTTATAATGAGATTTACAAATGTCGCGGTTCCACCCCTGTGAGCTTGTGATGTCACAGAGTGATGTTAGAGCGTGACATCATCAGTGACATCAGCAGGATCTATATAACTGCCCGCCAGTCAGTCAAACCACAACATTGTAATTCAAAATCTTTATTGACAGTTCCACATCCTGTATTTCCGGTCACATTTGAGAGGTTACGCTGTAATAGCAAGGTGACCTTCTCAATATCAGATGACAGATTTACTATTAGGCCTCCTACTGTGAGGGACAACTGTTAAGGTGTCTCCCAGTCCTAGCTATGGAAGTGTCGATGTCAGAAATTCTTCACCTGTCACCAGAATGTCATGTGCATGCCATATAAGGCCATGTGTCACCACCCAGTGTGTATCTATTTTGTGTGCCCTCACTCTGTATAAGAGGGGTCGCAAAGCTGTACTCAGGAGATTGTGCTATGCTACCGGTGTGGTGCAATCTCTCGGGGTGTTCTCAACACTACTCAAGCCATATTTTTTATGGAATTCAGTTTCTTCATGTAAGTTCTAAGAATTCTATTACAACGCCAACGTGGAAAATTCTGCAGTATACCAACAATTTGACAAAGCAGGCACCTGTAATGGCAAAGCTCCAGGGCTTTGACTTCTGGAGGACCACATTGAAGGGTGCACGTTTCGTCGTGGCGCCCATGGTAGACCAGAGTGAACTGGCCTGGCGTTTACTGAGCCGCCGCCATGGCGCCCAGCTATGCTACACGCCCATGCTGCATGCCCGGATGTTTGTACGAGATTCAAATTATCGGAAAAGACACCTCTACGATGAAGTGTGTGCGGAGGACAGACCCCTCATCACACAGTTCTGTGCCAACGACCCGGAAGTGTTCCTGCAGGCTTCTCTTCTGGCCCAGGACTACTGTGACGCCATTGACCTGAACCTGGGCTGTCCTCAGAAGATCGCTAAGAACGGGCGTTATGGAGCTTTCCTTCAAGATGAATGGGAGCTGTTGGAGAAAATGATCAAGTTGGCCAATGAGAAGCTGTCTGTTCCAATCACGTGTAAGATCCGTGTGTTCAAGGAGATGGACGAGACAGTGCGCTTTGCCCAGATGCTAGAGAAGGCTGGATGTCAGCTGCTGACAGTTCATGGCCGCACCAAAGACCAGACCGGAGCCATGACCGGCTTGGCCAGCTGGGAGCACATCCATGCTGTGAGGAAGGCAGTGAACATTCCGGTCTTTGCCAACGGCAACATCCAGCATCTGAGCGATGTGGAACGTTGCATTCAGGAGACGGGCGTGCAGGGCGTCATGAGCGCTGAGGGGAACCTCCACAACCCAGCGTTGTTCGAGGGCCGCAGCCCCCCGGTGTGGGAGATGGCTGAGGAGTATCTGGAGCTGGTCAAGCAGTACCCTCCCTGCACCCTGTCCTACATACGAGCTCATCTCTTCAGGCTCTGGTGTCACACTCTCCAGATCCACCAGGACCTAAGGGAGGAACTCGGCCAGGTGAAGACGCTGGAGGGTTTGGCCGAGGTCAGTCGACAGTTACGACTACGCTGTGAGGAAGAAATTGCCCAGGGAAGGGAGGCGGGACAGAAACAGGCGAACGGCCTGCCCTTCCCTCATTGGATATGCCAGCCGTACGTCAGACCGGCACCAAAGCAGAACTGCAATAGCCAGGAGTCAGAAGTGAAGTGAAGAACACATTTTATGTTAATTTCTATGTTTATGTTTATGTTGGTGTGTGTTTAGGTATATATTATATGTTCTATACTTACCTGAGCTGAGTGATAGTTGATGGTTGATATACTTATCTAATATTTGAAGCATTTGAAGCCTGTGTCAACGGGTAACGTACAGTACCTGTTGACCTGGGGAATGTAAGTTACTTGCTTTGAGTTACACTTACCTGGGAAGAGAGAAATAGAAGTGCAGATCATTTGAAATATCAAAGGGGAATGTACTTACCGTTGTAAATAGAATACACAAGAAATAAATTAAACCAAAAGATATAAATGAAACCAAAAGATAAACTTATTTAAAAGAATGTAAAGAACTGCCTTTATCAGTAGGAGGGCAGGAGCGCTAAATAAGGAATCAAATGTGGGAAAAATAGAAAAGAAAGAAATGAAACCCCAGAAGTGTATCCTTGACAGTAATGTCTGCATCAACATACTGTACGTTTATAGAAGTTAATTTATTTACATTAAGTATTGTGTGTGTGTGCGTGCGTGCGTGCGTGCGTGCGTGCGTGCGTGCGTGCGTGTGTGTGTGCGTGCGTGCGTGTGTGTGTGTGCGTGTGTGTGTGTGTGTGTGTGTGTGTTTCAGTATGCATCTCTTCTGGCTCCAGAGTGGCTCTGTTCAACCGCCTGCGTTCACAGACAGTCAGCACTCGCTACCTGTCTGTAGACAGAGGAGCCTTCATAGCCAGCGCTCGACAGTGGACAGCCTTCACTATCATGCTGGGTAGGATGTGTGTGTGTGTGTGTGTGTGTGTGTGTGTGTGTGTGTGTGTGTGTGTGTGTGTGTGTGAGAGTGTGTGCATTGCGGTGTAGCCTATTACCTTAGAATGGATCAAATGCATTGCAGAGGACCAGTTTGCCAAGAGGATAATAAAGTATATAAAGCAAGTAATAAGCAGAGTATTCATGGTCTTCTCATAATTGTACAAGCTTATACAAGAAAGAATGTCATCCACTCTTAAGAACTGAGGCTGATTCTTCAAGTGCCTTCCAAATCCGTAGCAGATGTACAAGCTCGCAGCGCAGCACAAAGTGACGCGCTGCGCGTCACGCGCTTGTATATCTGCTATTTTTGAATAGCCAACGCAAAAATCTGAAATGGTTCAGATGCTTTCCCGGTTTCATTGGGTTAAGCCTGTAAACTTGTTATGCATTAAGTTGAATCTGAGTGAGTGAGTGTGTGTGTGTGTGTGTGTGTGTGTGTGTGTGTGTGTGTGTGTGTGTGTGTGTGTGTGTGTGTGTGTGTGTGTGTGTGTGTGTGTGTGTGTGTGTGTGTGTGTTTGTGTGTGTGTGTGTGTGTGTGTGTGTGTGTGTGTGTGTGTGTGTGTGTGTGTGTGTGTGTGTGTGTGTGTGTGTGTGTGTGTGTGTGCGTGCGTGCGTGCGTGCGTCAAGTACATGTATTAGTACAGATGTGCATATTATGACTTTATAAGGTTGGTTTTTCACTCTTTTTCTAGAACCAAACTTTAGAATGCTTTGCGTTGGGCATGTCAGCTCAGGTCAAACTCACCAAAGCATGGGAAAAAGGGTGTGGACATAAGAATAATAGATAGGCAGACCAACGATACTGAACCTATATGCATCTCTGTTCTTTTTGTATAAGAAACATTGGGACATGTCGTAGGCATCCACAATATCAAACATTTTGCAGTCCAGGCTTGTACTGAGGTCTGGATTAACCTAGATTAAAGGGGATGGATGCTGGCTGTCAGACTAGTGGTCTCCTGAGGTGGTGGTCCTCCATGAATAAATGCACTTACTGTCTTAGTGGTTCTTCACACACACATGCTGTTTGAACTCAGTCTATTAATTTATGTACGTTGTACACTGTTGGCTAGTGTGCAGCGACCTCCCACGATGAAAAACTGGTCAGACCTCTCAGTCTTTAAGGCGTCCATACATCTGTCCGCTCAGGCAAAAGCACACACACACACACATGCAAACATGCAAACATGCGCACACACACACACACACACACACACACACACACACACACACACCTGTCAGTGTTAAACCATAGTGTGTATTTCCAGGGTCATCATTTGGGTATTTTATACTCACCCACAGTGTCTATGTCTAAATGAATGTGTATAGTTGTGTAGTCATGGTCAGTTTCACACCAAGTTAAAAACCCATTAAAACGGGGAAAGCGTCTATGTCATTTTAGATTTTAGCGTTGGCTATTAAAAATTGCAGATATACAAGCTCACGGCGCGTCACTTTGAGAAAGAACCACTGATTTAGACACCATTTGGCCACAGGTCTTAATGGGTTAATCTGTTTTTATCTGTGTGTGTGTGTGTGTGTGTGTGTGTGTGTGTGTGTGTGTGTGTGTGTGTGTGTGTGTGTGTGTGTGTGTGTGTGTGTGCGTGCGTGCGTGCGTGCGTGCGTGCGTGCGTGCGTGCGTGCGTGCGTGCGTGCGTGCGTGCGTGCGTGCGTGCGTGCGTGCGTGCCCGCCCGCGCATGTGTGTGTGTGTGTGTGCGCGTGTGCGTGTAGTGGAGGAGCACATTGACGAGGGGGACTTTGTGTTGAGCGAAGGTTTCATCTGCTACGGCTGTGTGGTCCAGTTAGTCTGCACTGATTCTGGAGTAGCACTACCACCCATGGTAACACACACACACACACACACACACACACACACACACACACACACACACACACACACACACACACACACACACACACACACACACACACACACACACACACACACACACACACACACACACACACACACACCACAACACAACACAACTGTGGTGCAAGTCAGAGATCCACTAGTTAGTTAATAAGATAATAATATGTTGAATAAATTATGAACAATTCCCAACTATTTTCCATAATTCACTATTTAAAATGTTTTAGAGCTATAACGAACAGGCACAGACTGAACTCACAATCTCACTGATATTTATTGAGGGAAGTAACTGAAGATATTACTAAATATTGTTTATCTACACAAAGTTACTGATGAATTTGCAAAGACAAATTATAGGAACATGAATTTGTATTTGTGTGATTGTATACAAGATTTTGGAATTTGTAATTTTGCTATAAAAGCTAAACACTTCTGTCACTATATTTGCAAATGTACCTGGACTATTATAGTCGCATACTGTATTATGCTAGAAAGGCAAGCATCTCTCCTGACTGAAGGCTTTGCCAAAAAGACTGGTGAGTCCTTCAAACATACATTTTCAGGGGCTGAATCAGGACAGAAAGTATTCCCACATGGGATTTGAACCTGGACTTTGAGTAAAGCCCGTGCCATTGCATTGCTTGGGTCAGCATAACCACTGACCCAAACCTCTGCCCCTGACACACATCCTGTCTGAGCAGCACCCAACTAAATTTGGGAGCACTGCCCTTTCCCCTCTGAAGAGAATAAATAAAGAAGGGCATGCAGTGGTAGGATTTGAACCCATGCAGAGTGGGTGAGAGTGGAGGCACATTGAAGGTTGCAGCCGCCTTGCTATATTGTCATTTTGAACCACAAGGTCTTTGCCTGTCAAGGTGTAGCCAACCACTACCCAAGCCCTCTGTCTCACAGAAACCCTGTCTACACAGGTGTTACATAACCACCTAATCATCACAAATCTATTATGGTTTCATCTGTGCTTCCCAATGCTAAACCAAATTACACATCCATACACAAACCTCTGTAGGAAAGGCCTCACGATCCGCTGAGCATACTCTTTCCTTGTACAGAACCCCCCTAATTGCTGTCATAACAACTCAAAGTGGATGGTTTTTTGGGGGCAGATGGGTAAGGTATACCTACAGCCTATACCCATATGTTGTTTCAGTTGAGGCCTATTGCTGTGGCTTGTTTGAACAGAGGGGAAGGTTGTACATTTTCCTGCTGAGTCGCTAGCGTGATCAGCACACAGCACTTCCGTTGTTTGGTTAGTTTAAAGATTGAAGATGTTCGTGTGTAATTATGTACATAGGTTACACCAGGTTACACGTAGACAAGTACTCAAGTACGTCATTGTAGTTCGATGTCCGAACTACAATAAAGATGGCAGTGCTTGATTAAAATAAGTCCTGGATTGTAGCAATAGTGATCAAAATAAAAGATTACATCATATGGTTGCAGTTATGGATTAGGAATGGAAGACACAGGAGAAGAGGTGATATTTGTGAGTTGGTACTGACTGCCAGGTCAAGATAGATGGACAGATGAAAATGACTTCTGTCAAAAACTATTTTCATTCAAAATGACGGTTTGTCCTTTATTGGCCATTGGCTTGTACTTAAGTTATTGAAGAACCTTGGAGTTTTGGGACAATATTTCATCAAGGGATTACAAAAGCATTCGTGTCCAAGACTCCCCAAATGGAATCTTTTCTGTCTTGTTTCTCTCCAAATAATCATCTCCTCTGCGTGTCCCCATTATTCATTCATGATTTGTCCCTAGGGAGCCTTCACTCTTTTCAATGAACTGTCTGTTACATCGATGTGACAGCTTTGATTTAGGTAGCTTTGCTTTCTTAGAGAGCTTGTATTCTAAATGATTTCAACGAAATTCCCTCTCCCCCATTGCTTACATGTAATATATTGTCTGCTAATCTCGATCAATCACTCAGTGCCAAAATAGAGTGCCATTGACTTTATGTTATAAAATTAAAGTTGTATAACTTTAGTAAATATAAAGTCAATGGAGTCTGATCAGGCTTGCCCTTGCCCAAATTTGGAGTCATTATGTACGTAGGTACAGTAGATCATAGAGATGACTGACGTCACAGGCTGGCCACATGGCTCAAGTCAGAGATCCACTTTAGAGCATGAACACAAGGAGGTTTCTTGACCATACTCAGCATGCATTCATTCATTGTCCCTCCAGGTGCTCCGTAAGGTCAGCAAGCAGCACGCCATCTTGGATGTGGACGAGCCAGTCTCTCAGCTCCACAAGTGTGCTTTCCAGTTCAGGGACGACCCACAGGCCTACCTGTGTCTGTCCAATGAGACCATCATGCAGTACCAGGTGGGCTGCTGGTATGAGTGGGAAATGTCTTCTGTAGAGTTATAAAAAGATATTGCTGAAAACAATATATTTCTAAGCACCCAAAATGTCTTAAAGGTGGGCCCCTATTGGCATACAGTATATGTTTTCTATGAGTGTTTTAAATATTTAATGCAATGTCTCCTGGAGTACAATCTTTTTCAAATCATTATTGTTCCACTGAAAGGTAGGGTAAGTGATTTGCAATTATTCAAATAATTGCAAAATGGGTCTATGTTCTGATAGTGCTCGTTACTATAGAGTGTCCTGTCCATATAAGGAGTCTCCATGTCTCTCCAGCTCTTTATAAAACAGAAAATGCATTTTCGTTTCAGTTTCAGTTTCATTTCCAATTTTATCCAATCAGGATAGAGAACTCAATCAGGATATAGATTAAACAAGTGAAATTGGAAGTGATGACACTAAGAAATGAGCAGGCAAAATTTGAACAGGAACACTATAAAAATGAAGCTTAAAAATGGGTACTTTCTCCTGATTGGCTGAGATTTTGACACCTACCAGAAAATGTATTTTCTGTTTATTAAAGAGCTGGAGAGACGGGGAGACTCCTGTTACTGAACAAACACTCTATAGCAATGATTACTATCAGAATATAGTGCTTTAACCTTTTAACAAAATACTTTTTGTTTTAACCCAAAAATATCACTTACCCTACCTTTAAAAATAAGGTTTGCAGGCAAGATAACACAATCTGTCATTACCCAATGAAAAAAGACACAACATTTAAAAAAGTGATGATGTTTAGTCCATTATACAGTACATGTTATATCCATTTCCTTTATAGTTTTGGTTCATTCATTCCCTTGTTTTTTTGTGTGTGCAAATGATCGGTCATTCGGTCTGACCCTCCCCTGCACTCTCTGCCTGCCCCTTCAATCAGCCACATTCTAGGATGTGGGACCTGAATGTATTTATCTGCTCCCTCTCTGGAATTGAACCCCGGCTGCTCTATGGTTCACCATGGTAGTCATTTAAGCGTGTCATCTTAAGTTTATATGGCAGACAATCAAATGACACATCGCCACCACTGTCTGGGGGTGTCCTGGTGTTCCAGAGGGGCCATGAGGTCACTCAAATGGTCAAGGTTCATCCTCCCAGGAGTGGGAATGTGCTCAGTAAGTTTCATGTAATCTTATCTGCCCATTAAATGAACCTCTTGTGCACAAGTGGAACATTATCAAAAGAGTGGTGTGACAGAAAAGGTCACGAGGTCACCTGAATCAGTAGGGTTCATTCTCCGGGAAGCATGAAGTGCAGGGCAA
>NC_137612.1:42601013-42623513 GCF_963280865.1 Gymnoscopelus braueri | reverse complement strand
ATGACGTTTAACAGATGTTGGGCAAACAATATTTTCAAGACATGAACATAAACAAAACCATGAGGGCTGGATTGCCCAGACATCTATTATTATTTATTTTTTATTATTATTGTATTTTTTGTATTTGTCCTTTTTGCCATTGTTCTCTGAGCCAGATTTGCAGCAGTGTGATCCCACATTGTGAGCTGCCATGTGACATAGGACATAGGCTACATGCTCCAACAAGGAGTACACAAAACAAAAACTGCGTAAATAGGAGAATTATGTGCAGGAGGTTATTTGCATATAGATTCGAGGGGACCTAAATGAATTGACTACATTTTATTTTATTTAAAAAGAAAAACCCTCTCTCACACAATTGCGCCAGTGTGCCAGTGCCCTCTCCTGTGCCAATGGTGGCACCCGTGCCTAAGGTTGCCTACCACTCATAGCCAATCAAACAGCAGATAGGAAGGGTCAGAGGTCAGGAAGGGTCAGATGTGCCTAATTGAAATGACCAAGAATGTTCTCCCCTCACTGCTGCTCAACATTCTGCTCTACCATGTCTCTGTGTTTGACAGACAGGCAAGGAATGTCATCTGTGTGTGTGTGTGTGTGCGTGCGTGTGCGTGTGCGTGTGCGTGCGCGCGCGCGTGTGTGTGTGTGTGTGTGTGTGTGTGTGTGTGTGTGTGTGTGTGTGTGTGTGTGTGTGTGTGTGTGTGTGTGTGTGTGTGTGTGTGTGTGTGTGTGTGCTTGCGCGCGCGCGTGCATGTTTGTGTGTCTTCTCCAGGTTAATGGTGGTGGTCATGTGGCCATGTTGGAGATCCATGGAGAGAACTTCAGCCCTCATCTCAAAGTGTGGTTTGGCCACAGTGAAGCTGAGACCATGTTCAAGTGAGTGTCAAAAACAAGACAAGAACAGAGAGGAGAGGAGAGGAGAGGAGAGGAGAGGAGAGGAGAGGAGAGGAGAGGAGAGGAGAGGAGAGGAGAGGAGAGGAGAGGAGAGGAGAGGAGAGGAGAGGAGAGGAGAGGAGAGGAGAGAGAGGAGAGGAGAGGAGAGGAGAGAATTGAGCAGTAAGATTTTACTATTTAGTGAAATTAAATAAGAGGAAGGGAGAAATGTGCCAAGAACAGTGAGAGGAAATGAGGGGACAGGAGAGGAGAGAATTGAGCAGTAAGATTTTACTATTTAGTGAAAAAAGAAAATCTCACCGGATGCCTGCAGCAAAATAATGACGGAGTTTATAAACCAGGATCATAAAACAGATGCAGATACCAGAAGGTAGGACAGAAACATAAAAACACATGCTACAAAAAGGCATCAGTATTACCTGTAATAGGCACAGCACCCTGTGTAATTATGCCATCATGGATCTGCATCTGTTTGGCCTGGTTGGGTTACAAGAGAGTGAGCGCCTGCAGGGGAATACTTGACGTTGTGCACTTGTATACAATGCACAGGAAATAAGGCAATAATTATTGCCTTATGGATGTTGTAGAAATGAAAAAATGCACCCTTTTGTCACCTTGCAAGTAAAATCATATAAACATAACATAGTTCACCTCTGACTAAACATGCCAAACGTAAACATCTTATCTATACTATAATTCACAGAATTTCTGTGTCCCGGGCGTAACTCAGAGCGTCCGTCCGTTTGATCTCATACGTGGTGTGTGTGTCTCATATAACCCACAGGTGTGCAGTGCCGAGTGCCAATTCGGACGGACCAATGGTTTCCGAGAACTGAAAAATATCAGTCAACTGTCAGCTTGTATGTCTGAGAAAGAGGAAGAAATTCAGTCACATCACGTTTGTGCCGCTTAGCCAGTATAAATCCCTGATTGGCTAACCCGACCCTCGGTCGAGCTTCGCATAACATTTGTGCTGCATAGTCAATATGAATGGGACGTTCCCGACATGCATGGCCGTGCTGGCTCCAAGTCCTAGGTAGCGGATTTTCTTTCATTTTGATCAAAATAAATAAATAAATAATCTATTCTATCATTCACGGAATCTCTGTGTGTATGTCACACAATATTTGTCCCGGCTGTAACTCAGAAAACGCCCGACTGTTCGGTCTCAACCTTGGTGTGTAACAGTATGGTTTGATTGATTGATTGATTGATTTTATTTGGTGATTAACACATTGAGTGCCAAAACCGTGAATCTCCGGTTTTGCAAATACACTCGTTGAGTGCCATAACCGGGAATCTCTGTGAGGAGATTGTTTTATTTATTTTTCCACATGGGTATAGCTCTAACGCAACTTTGGAATGATTCACAGAGCTTGATGAAAGGTAAGGTCGGATGTGGATCCGTGCCAAAAAACCTACCTCCCGTCCGCTCCCCTTATAACAGTGTTGTCCAATGTAAAACTTGTGTCGCTTCCTGACTTGCCTATGTAATTGAACAAGGGAACCAGGGGACCTGGTACTGCCAGACCCCTAGTGGTTGAAATCTGAATGGCCGGAAATCTGAATGGTTTCTAAACTACGTCACGCTAAGCTTGGCCAATCAAAAAGAGGGACATGTAAGAAAACATGGACGAAAACGATAGCAAAAGGGGACCGACAAAGCCTCATGTAGGCCTGACCCCCTGGGTCTGGCAAATATGAGTCAAATAGGACCCTGGCCAGACTGAGTAGCGAAGTGAGAAAAAGACTAACGTAGCGAATAAGGCTGGATTCCAGGCAAGGTGAACAGCACGTGGTCAAATTTGAGTTTGAACCATACTTAAGTGAGGCTGTCCCGGGCTGGTTGGTTTGTCATAAAAGTTTACATAAATATGAGGTTTCTTTTTTATTGTATCTCTGCTGGAAGATGTTTTATGATCGTGTTTGACACAAATCACCTTCAGTTTGACCTACATTTGAAAGCAGTTATTTTGTCAACTGTAGAGGTATTTCAATAAAATGTACCAGGCGTTTAGACAATTTCCTGTCTTCCTGACAGGAAGGTGTTGTAGAGCCTTCAGAATGAGATGTTCACACCACCACTAAAACCATCCACATCGCTTTTAACATATTTTCCAAATGTCACCCCCAGGGAAGGCAATATTTGTTTCTTAATGGCCTCAAACTATTTGAAGAGGGCCTATTATGCTTTAACTATTTGATGTAATCTATCTATACATTCACAAAATCTCTGTTACACTGTCTGTGTCTGTCCCGGGCATAAGACCGGTTGATGTCAAACTATAGGTATGTATACACGAAAGTATCTGTCGGTGGAGCACGCACCGATAATAATAAAAGCACAGTAGCACACCGATATATAATGTCACAATGTCGGATGTGAAACGTGGCCAAAGTTTCAAATAATGAGGTAAACAAATGTTAAGTAATCCCTGTGAGCAAAAAGCTCAACATTCGGAAAGCACTGAATGCTAGCTTTGCAGCGGTTACTTTACTTTCAACACGAACTGATACTGAAGAGCCAGTATAAGATAAACAAGGAGGTTTGTTTAGTGTTTTTCTAACTATGAATCATGCATAGCTACTCTAGTGGATTCCCGAAATAAAAGCATTATAGCTGGAAATGAGCATAATAGGCACCTTTTAACAACGCGTCATGGACTTGGGATGGAGACTTTCCATGACTTGGACCCCAGGTCTAGAATGGGGGTAATGTTCACTTCCTCTCTACTTAATCCTTGTAAGTGGAATCATCTATAGTGGGTGTTCCAGAGCCACCACCCTCAGCAGCCCTTACTGGCCATCACATGACCCATCTCAAAGCAAAAGGACATCTCCCTCTGACGTCAGAAGCTACCACAGCGGGCCCTAACACCCCAAGTGCTGAGGCATCGTTAAAGTCAGGGCTCCTCTGGGTGAGAGCGTCTCACCGCGAGGCTCTCCAAACACTCCCCTCTCCCATCGCCGGCGGTGGAGAGGCAACCTGGACGAGGAGGCTATGTTTGCGTAACTCAGTCGCCCACAATATGCTCTTTGTACGTAAAGCTGCAGCCAATTAGTGGTAGGGAACGTGAGCCTCCACTGGCAGTGCGTGGCGAGGTGTGTGTGTGTGTGTGTGTGTATGTGGGGGGGGGGGGGGGTCGGAGGAATAGTATAGGTTGGAACGGCTTGGAGACGTTAAGTGTGGAAATGTAAAGCTGAAGGTGTTGAAAGTGATATGAATGGGCATTCAGAATGAATGGCTCATTGGAGTAACGTAACAGTAGATCTGATGTCAGTCACTCCAGTGTCATTCGTTACAGAGTCATGTTACCAACTTTCTGTTATTAGCTGCTTTTAAGTTACTTTAATTGGTGTCATTTGGTTTAAAAAGATAATTCTCAAACCTCTTCCTCTGCTGCTGATGAAATAAGGAATGCAATATCATTAGTTCCTGAAGGAAAATCAAATTTAGTTTTGAAGTGATACATATATTGTACCTACAATATTATATAACTGTCTACTTAAAAATGTACCTCCAATTATCCACATCATTTTGAATTTGAATGAAAGATGCGCTTAAGATGGCTTTTAGTTTAGTTTTTTCAGAATGAGTGAGAGAGTGTGTTTTTAGGTATAAAGAAAATAACATTTCTTTTGTTGCCAGAATGTCAGACTGCCTTGTGAGCCTAAAGGGAAAAAAAGAGGATGTTTTGTTGTTCATCATCAGAAAATGATAGTTTCTCCACGCAGACCTACATTATGTAAATTACAACTCACCTACTGTATATGTCCAGTCAGATTCTCTTAGCACTGCTTATACATTATCTTTCACACCTTTCCTTGACATCATGACATTTTCCATTGAGGTCAAGGTAAGGTCAGGAAAGCATTTTTTTATTTTACTATTTGGATCAACCCCATATCTAATTTCACCTCACCTTAGTCAACATTTAATCTGATCACTGACTGTGAAATGCTGCCAAAGTTGTGCTATTATGTTTACTCCGGTGATGTCACTGGGGTCAAACTTGTGAATATTCTATTTTTTCTCTGTCTTTTCTGTCTTCCGACTGCGCCCCAGGCCAGTGTAAGAACTGGATGGTGGGCGTACTACAAATACCGAACCTATGAAACTATGAATGTGAAATCTACAACTCTCCTGTTTTTTTTGCTACAATTTGGTGCTTGTGACATTGTTCTTGTTCAATGAGTATGGCAAAATAGTGATCCTGACATCAGTAAATATGCATATAAAGCTTGACGTAAAGGCGGCCATAGACCATGGGCGTGCCAGGCTGATAATTATGATTAAAATGCTCATGAGAAATGTAGGCACACAGAGAAAGGCTGAAATAGACAGAAAGTGGAATGTTAATGATAATCACAATGAAGTGAAATGCACATCAACATGGGGAGTGTTTCCCTTTATATCGCGTCACAACTCATCTTGTCTTGTCTGGACGCTGTACCCTACAGGTCTCCAAAGTCCCTCCTCTGCGTGGTTCCTGACGTCTCCGTCTTCAGTGACGGCTGGTGGTGTTTGCGGCGTGTCCTCACCATCCCCTTGTGTCTGGTCAGATCGGACGGCCTGATCTATCGCTCTGCGTTCAGCTTCACTTACACCCCTGAGCTCCAGCCGGCACCGCCGCCGCCGCCCCCCGTCCGAGCACATGCAGTGGTGGGAGTCGGGAGAGAGGGAGGAGGCGTGGATGCTCCGCTGAAAGAGGAGGATGCCCTCTTAGATTCCATCCATCAGGAGTTCACCAGGGCCAACTTTCACCTCTTCATTCAGAGCTAGCTAAGCTGCTAATTAAAGTGATGTAGTCCATGGTTGAATCACTGGAGCAAAGACTACAGAACCATGGTTCCAGCATTGGGAACAAATGTATAGTTTTATTTTGGTACACGTGGGGTCTAGTGTATTAGCCTCTCTGAGTCATGTTTACCTCCACACGCAGTGACTCAATTTACTGACTTAGAAATGGATTATTTTCGTACGCTCTCTGCCTGGGCTCATAAGGGCAAGGTAACTGAATGGATCAGGGCTCTGGGTAGCCTTATCATAATTACTATCATAATACACAGGAGTTTGTAGGCACACATCTTTTATGTGGTAGCACGACAGCAACTATTAGAGCTATGAGATATCATTAGTATCATGTTTTAATAAGCAAAGACTAATGATCAGAATATTATTATGTCATGATATTGGCCAAATGCCTTCTGGTATCAAACTAGTGCTTCAAGAGACATTGATTCATAGTAGGCTAGATGGTACAGAATAATGAAGTATGCACATTATCTCAAATGTAACTGAAAATGTGCACAAAACAGATGGCAATACTATAAAATCCTTAAAAAACAAATAAAAGTAAACTTAAACAATATGCACACAAGAATCTGTGCCATGTGACTTTTGTATTATATGTCCAAGTTGTAAAATGTACACAACTCAACGCAACAGGGTAGAGGGTAAGAAGGCTGCATAGTAAATTCTGAGTGATAATCTAACTCGGATTTTGCGGTGTATGCAATAACAGTAATTCTAGCCCTTCTCATTTTAAACCCTTTACAATAACACTTGAAGTGGCTTCAGCCATCCTGTCAAGTCAATTACCTCATACAGAGATTGCTCTGTGAATATTAACACTGCCCCTGACACGGGGCAAACTACTTGAGAGCCACACTGCTTCTTGACCCCAGCGAGTACAAGGACCCATTTATTCAGCATTCAACTGGCACTATAAAACATCCGGGCGCAGAAAATGAATCGTGAATGGCTCAAAGAAGGGAAATAAAAAGGAAAGACAGAAGAGATAAAAGAAGATGTATAACAGAGGGAAACTCACGAGTCAGTGTAATGAGAGAGAGCAAAGGTAAAACACTGTACGTTTGCGCGCGCGTGTGTGTGTGTGTGTGTGTTTAAAATGTGTCAATTTGAAAATAAAATGACTTAACACATGTATTTTATGTATTTAAAATACAGAAAATCTGAACGTATCTTAATACAAATTACATCTCTTTTTTTCTGTCCCAGCCAAATACAAATGACAAAATACAAAAACAAATTGAAATACATATTTCAAATACATGTATTTAAAATACTGCCCATCTGTCTGCGTGCGTGCGTGCGTGCGTGCGTGCGTGCGTGCGTGCGTGCGTGCGTGCGTGCGTGCGTGCGTATGTGTGTGTGTGTGTGTGTGTGTGTGTGTGTGTGTGTGTGTGTGTGTGTGTGTGTGTGTGTGTGTGTGTGTGTGTGAGAGAGAGAGAGGGAGACTGGCACTGTCTCTCAACTCAACATGGTTATCCATCCTTTGCTTGGAATGTGAGGAGGAGACTGGCAGACCGCTTGCCTTAGCTTTGGCTTTAGACAAGACAGGAGTTCTTCTGGTGACATTCTTCATGGCAGCAAGTCTTTTATACAAATTTTTATACCAATTCCTGAAAGCCTGAAAAATGCCAGTTTGAGTTATTAACAAAAGTTGGACCAGCCATTGCAAAAATACAGACATGGCTTAGATAGAGCATCAGCCCAGAAACCCTGTATTTGTTTACAGTGAAAAACTTTAAACAATGACCCTCTATGATATAGGCTTCAACTTGGCGAAGTATAAATCACAGAGACATTTATATAGTTATGCAGTATATCTAATATTATGAATACTTGCTAATACCTCCAGAGAATGTTATTTCTGTACAGAACTGTATTGTGTGTAGTGTACAGTGCGTTCTCCCCCCCCCCCCCCCCCCCCACACACACACACACACACCTCACATACTCACTATCCAATCAACTGTTACCAATACACTACAGTATACATGCAGTATACAGATATTATATTGTATGAATTATATTCCAATGCAATACCAAATAATACTGTTCAGCATGACTAATAAGGCCTTTCAGTGACAGCCTGAACTGTGTCAGCAGTCAGACAGCAGAGTTATTCCACAGTCTGCCCGGGCTGGAGTTGCATAGCAATCATTTGGGGAGATAGATTCTTGCATACCGCTGCGCGATGGTTGATGAGTTCTTAACGTAAGTCAGTGTCAATGAGTCAGTCAGTCAGAGCCCGGCCTGTGCCCGACCTATTAATTTTTTTAACCCATTAAAACCGGGAAAGCATCCGTGTCATTTTTTTTAAAAACCACTTTAACCATTATTTTATACTTTGGTATACTTTGATATACAAGCTCATAGTGCTATGAGCTTGTAGATCTGCTATTTTTGAAACATCTTGGAACATTTTTGCTAATCTTTTTCTTCTTTGGGGGTGGGGGGGCTTTTTCATGCCTTTATTGATAGTACAGTAGGTATAGGGGAAATGGGGAGAGAGAGATGGGGAGTGACACGCAGCCAAGGCCGTCGGGAATCGGGATCGGACCCGCGACGCGCTGTCAGGCTACAGCTACAAGCTTGCAGACCTCTATAGTGTGAATGTGACTTGATGGCTGCATGACAGTAAGGAGGGCGATGTGAGAACGACACTTAAACAGGACCGTCTGTGAGAGTTCACATTGTGATTTATTTTCATTTTTATAGTGAATCTCAGTCATTCCCTGAAAGCAAAGCATAATTATGTTTCATGCTGTAATCATGTCTAGAAGGTATTTTGTTTGAGAACGCCTTGTTTTTTTGCTTCAACAATATTGTCTATGATCTCTAGATGATGTTCTGAGTCCATGCTGCGATTTCTGCTCCAGCTGTCTTGGCGAACAGCAGGAAGATATTAATCTACTGACCTGAGTAGGCCTCTGCAACAATACTGTCCAGTGTTGTACTGTGTGTGTGTGTGTGTGTGTGTGTGTGTGTGTGTGTGTGTGTGTGTGTGTGTGTGTGTGTGTGTGTGTGTGTGTGTGTGTGTGTGTGTGTGTGTGTGTGTGTGTGTGTGTGTGTGTGAACGTGTGTGTGTGAACGTGTGTGTGAACGTGCGTGCGTGTGAGAGAGAGAGAGCAAAAGAGACAGCGAGAAATTCCATGTCAGTCACTGAGTAGCCTAAATTCTAATCTGCACTGACATTTCACGTGTATGTGTGTGTGTGTGTGTGTGCGTGTGACCGTGTGACCGCACACACACACACACGCGCGTGTGTGTGTGTGTGTGTGTGTGTGTGTGTGTGTGTGTGTGTGTGTGTGTGTGTGTGTGTGTGTGTGTTAAGTGTGTGTGTGTGTGTGTGTGTGTGTGTGTGCACTGTACTGTGTAGCCGTATGGTATCCAATTACTAAGTTATTTGACTGGAACAGACACCTTCTATCACTAACTTATCAAGATGATCTCACATCATCATAACAGTCTTATAAAAGTGATACCATGCGTGCTGTCAAGATTCAAGTTCTTACTTCTCTAATAGCTTCTCAGTGTCACGACCCCAGGGTTCTTTCTCAGACCATTGACTTGGTGATCACCTCTTATATATTTATAAATATTCTCTTTGTGATAATTTGCTCTCTGTCCACCTCCAGGCTTAAAAGTGCTTTGGTTCAACCTCTGCTGCAGTAGCCGACACTGGACCCCTGGTTTAAAATACATTTAGACACACTTCTAACCTGACATTTTTATCAAAAAGTTTAGAATAGATTGTTTCCAATCAATTGATCATTGAATCTTAACTACTTGAGCCCCAGCATCTGTGTTCTAGTAAAACTTTTGCAGAAAATAGCAGTACAAGCTTGTGAGCTTGTAGACCTGCTATTTTCCTGTGAAACTATTTAATGTAGAGCGAAAACAGAAAAGTTACTAGTATAGAGCCCTGGGACTCCTGTCAATAGGGTCATCAATGATGTGCGTTTTTTGAGTACTTAACCACGAGACTCAGTCAATCAGACTCAAGGACGGGAACTCCATTTTAGAAAGGGATTTTTAATACTTTGTTGCATGCCCAACTTGCATGCGTTTAGTTGCCTGTACTTAAAGTTTCCCCATGTCTGTCTACAACAGAAGACAGCTGGAATACTGAGAAACTATTGCTTTGGGCGCATTCATAAACTCTGAGACACAGACAAACACACATGGCTATTTTATTTTATTTAGTTGGTGGAAACGTTCCCAGATAGATCTCTCCAAACTCACAGACCCACTTTACGCACGACAATGGTGAAATGCTTGTGTCCCATAAGCCACAACACTGTTTTAGGACATATTGAAAGCATAATATCTATGTTGGTTTCTCCTCCATAAAAGGCTTATTGATTGGTCAATTTAGAATCTAAATTGACCAATCAATAAGCCTTTTAAAGGTTGATAAACACTGATTTAGATTATAGATTATAATGATGCCAAGTTTTGTTTGGCTCATTGCTGGACATCATTGGACCATTTCCTAAGGTGCTTTTGTCATGTTTAAGACAGGGAGCAGACATGTGATGTAGGCCACATGGAAGGAGAGTCCAGTGAACTGTCCACAGATTTGTACCTTTCAGAGCCCAGTGGTCACACGTACAGGTACGGCCACAAAAAAAGTATAGGTCCACACAATCCCAAAGTTAATCCTGAGCAGAAGTCCATAGGTGATCCGAGCAGCGGCCATTTTGTCTGTCCATTTATTTGGCGAATATGGATTGGGCTTGAGTTTGAATTTACATTGAGAAACGCTTTTCATAGGACCACAAAATGTATTTATTTAAATGTGTTCATTCTTAAAATTCATAAAGCTCCCTGCTCACTGAAACATCACATGGAAAAGAGAAGTGGGCCAATGGCACAGTGTTCCTGTGGTCAGAATCACTATAGCCTCCTCATGTCCAATATTTTTTATTCTGTGTGCTTTTTACCCCCTTTTATCCCCTATGTCGTATTTGCCACACACATTTGTGAGTTGTCACTCCTGTTGTATAACAGCATGCTCATTCTCAGTTAGGTACTTTTTTAAAACTGCATATTAGAGCATGACAATCTCTCTCTCTCTCTCTCTCTCTCTCTCTCTCTCTCTCTCTCTCTCTCTCTCTCTCTCTCTCTCTCTCTCTCTGCACAGGCCTCCACTCTTGCCCACATCACCAAACAACTGGTTTCTTCTTTCTGTTTACCTTTCTGTTACGTTTTGTTTACCTCTCTGAGCACACAACTGCAGTAGCCTACTAACTCCTGCTGAACCTAACTAAGACCTCTCCTTTGAACTGTAATTAGGTCTATCTTTCTGAGTTCAGAACTGCAGCACCTCCTACTCCTTCAAACATCAACCTATCTTCTCTCTCTACATTTCTTCCATCTTACCTTGCACCCTAGCCAAAACAGTCCTTTTCATTGCTTTATGTATTTTCTGAATAATTGAGTACATGTTATAGTCACTTTATATATAGTTTGGCTGAGTCTGGCACCAGACAACCTCAGACCACCTCTAACTGCCGCTGCGTCAGAGCCACAAACGGCCTTACAAAACCTCTTGAGTGAAATGAGAGGTTGCTTCGTTATTATTTACCCAGCACTTTCCAACAACCCCCAAAAATGGAGCCACTGAAACGATCTAGTGTTAAGTTAATTTTCATTTTAAAAACCTCAACTTACAGTATGGGCCTTTATCCTCTGTGTCAAATAAAACATAAGAACAAAGAAAGTAACACATCAACAAGTGAAATAGACCAATGGCTGATGTATGTATGTGCCTTTTGCTTCAACGCACATTTGACACTGCTGCTAAGATGGAAAGATACACAATATTTGCCTCCGCTTTTTGACACTAATGCTAAAACATTAAATATATCGTATACCTGTCTTTAAGGGTTAAGGGTCTTTTATTCTTACTTTTTTATTGCTATTACGGTGTCGTTTTATTGTATTGTATTGTATTGTATTGTATTGTATTGTATTGTATTGTATTGTATTGTATTGTATTGTATTGTATTGTATTGTATTGTATTGTATGGTGTGGTGTGGTGTGGTGTGGTGTGGTGTTGTGTTGTGTTGTGTTGTGTTGTGTTGTGTTGTGTTGTGTTGTGTTGTGTTGTGTTGTGTTGTGTTGTGTTGTGTTGTGTTGTGTTGTGTTGTGTTGTGTTGTGTTGTGTTGTGTTGTGTTGTGTTGTGTTGTATTGTGTTGTATTGCTATGCACAGTTCTGTGGAACTAGGTCCAATCAACATTTTGCTGCTTGTAATAAGTAAGTGACAAATAATTGACACATACTTGAATAAGTGAAATATGTGACTTCATTCTTTATTTGACTGGCCATAGTGAAACAGAAATTGCTGCTTAAATCTGTCTGTCTGTCTGTCTGTCTGTCTGTCTGTCTGTCTGTCTGTCTGTCTGTCTGTCTGTCTGTCTGTCTGTCTGTCTGTCTGTCTGTCTGTCTGTCTGTCTGTCTGTCTGTCTGTCTGTCTTTCTGTCTTTCTGTCTTTCTGTCTTTCTGTCTGTCTGTCTGTCTGTCTGTCTGTCTGTCTGTCTGTCTGTCTGTCTGTCCAGTGATTGTTTACTTGAGTCTTCACTGCCTCATACAGGACCTTGCGTTTTCTTTCTTTCTTTTTCTTTTGTCTATCTTTCTTTGCTTCCTTTCGACTCAGTACAGCTTTATGCAAACAGCACAATACCAGTGATGAAACCCTGCCTGGGTTCAGTTTGTTCACCAGTCTATAAAAACCCCTACCTTCCACACAGGCACCTCCTGGCAGGCCATATAGCCCACACCCCCCAAGCATCCTGCTGGCCTCAGCCCTCCTACTCTGCTTACAACCACCTAGCCCACTCCTCCCTGAGTCAGGCCTAATCTCTGCCCAAAACCCACTTCTGTATTGAAACCCCCCATGCCTCACTCCCTCCTCTCCAAGCCCCCCCCCCTGACTGACAGCCCTGTCTCTGCTTTTGGACATTATTCCTAGCACGCTATCAAATCTAGTCATCTAAAATCTAGTCATGTTAAAAATGAATTGGTATTAGATTTGTACAGTTCAGTCTTCCACAGCCTCTCTTATAATGACAACTATCAATGTTAGATGCTAATATGCTTTTACTCTGCTATACTCCATACTCTCCAGCAGTTAAGATTAGGGATGTTCGATATTGACTTTTTTACCAAAAACCGATATAACGATATTGTCCTAAATTAATCACCACCAGAATACACCTCAACAAAAGTGAAATAGCCTATAAATATATATATATATATATATGGTCTCTGTCGGGTGGAAACCTACTTTTCAAGATTCAAATTCAAAAACAGAAAAAGTAGCAGATTGACAAGTTCAAAACACGTTGCTTCCGCGTCGCGTTTTGAGATTGTGGATCTGCTACTTTTGATGCTTTAGTGTGATGCTGTAGGTAGGGTGATCAAGTAGAGCATTAATTGACCAAAGAAGTGGTTAAAATGATTATGATGCTACTGTATATTAACTTTTGCTGGGGACCACTGGTGGTCCCAGGACCCCACTTTGAGAACCACTGCCTTAACAGAGGTGGAAGAATGCTGCTGTCAATATGCCTTGTGTTGTATGTCACATTTATGAGTATAGCTTCCTTTATTGGGTGTTACCCTTTGGCGACTGTAAACAATGTGACTTGTGTGTGACTAGACACGTGACAGTGTGTTGTGTAGGTATGTGTATGTGAATGGACAGTAATATTGACTCTGAAAGAAGACCTATTTCCTGGCAGGAAGCACCTCCCCGCAGGGATACTACCCAGGGAGTATTCACACACACACACACACACACACACACACACACACACACACACACACACACACACACACACACACACACACACTTGAGCACTTGTGCACACACACGCACCGCACACGCACACACACACACACACACACACACACACACACACACACACACACACACACACACACACACACACACACACATCCGTGCGTGCGCACACACACACACACACACACACACACACACACACACACACACACACACACACACACACACACCACCATACAAACCATACAACACAGAAAAACACATAGGCTACTGTACAGTGTACACAGCTTGAAGTTGCATTCAAAAGACTATACTATTCTCTAGCCCTTCAACTTAAAGGCCTTCATGCTTTTTTGGCTATGTTGGGAGAACTTCTGTGTTACTGTACTGTAGGTGTTTAAGTCATTTATTCGATTGACTTTATTCAAAGAGAAAACGCACCACTATTTCCATTCACACAATATCACATTTTGTCTTATTCTTTTATTTCCTCAGGTCTTATGCAACATACAGGCCAGTGTCTCCATGACCCGTCCCAGACATTAGTTGAACTAGCCTACACTTCCAACTGCAGACAGTGTTTGCTTCTAGCTAGCACTGCTGTGCTACTCCATCACAGCTAAGCCTAACAACAAAGACACAGCGCTAATAGGTCAACCCTGGACAGCTACTGGCTTCCCTCCAATGTGTGTGTGTGCGCGCACGCGCATGCCTTTCTGTGTTTGCTCATGTGTGTGCGTTGTCCCTGGAGGGATGTATCCAGCTCAAGGGTTTAGCAATAGGATGTGAAGGTCGCTAAGCTCCACTACAGGTCAACAGTCATTAATACACACACACACACACACACACACACACACACACACACACACACACACACACACACACACACACACACACACACACACACACACTACTCCGCGCCCACCAAGTTGGGAACGATTTAGAGAGGTTAATCTTAGCCAATCAGGATGAAATACAGGTATGAAAATTTGGACAGGTCCGTCTTGATGACATGACTATAGAGATCATTTGTACCAACTTGCGTGATGTTTGGCCTCCTGGTGGCGCCATAACAATGTGAAGATTCACGGCTGCGTTCATGATTTGAGGCATTTTGTTCAAAACGAGGCACTCCTGCAAACTTTAGAAGCCAATCTTAGCAAATCAGGATGGAATATGAAAAATCAGACAGATCCGTCTTGATCACATGACTATAGAGATAATGTGTACCGATTTGCGTGATGTTTGGACAGAATCTGTTGGAATAATATAAAAAAGGTTGTTTTGCAAAAATCAACCTCCTGGTGGCGCTATAACAGGACAATGTGATGTAATTCCTTGGCCTCTAGAGAGTGTGCGTGCAAAGTTTCATAGCGATCGGTCCAGTTATAGGTAAAAACGTGAATCACTGACTGTTATGGTGCCACCATGAGGCCGATTTGAAAAAATGTAGGGTGGAATTTCATCCTTGGCCTAGTGGGAATGTGCGTGATAGTGTCACGGCAATCGGACGCTGCGTTCATGATTTGGGGTATTTTGTTAAAAGCAGGCCATTTGAGTTATATTTAAAAAATTGCTTAGCAAAAATCTGCCTCCTGGTGGTTCTATACCTGCTGGTGCTATAACAGGCCACTTGTGACTCAATCTCTGCCTAGCCCCGACGCACACACACGCGCGATCACACACACAAACACGCGCGCCATGAAGTAAGCCACAAACACACACACACACACGTGTCCGTGACGTTATGTGTCCATGTTCACCATATGTTTGCACATTAGAACATAAACTGCCATTGATTTGAAAGTCTGTCTGGCTGTGTTGTTGTGTTGCTTTTTTTTTTGACTGGGAACGATTTTTAGGCTAAATGTGTAGGAAATAGGACACATGGTCTGCTAGAACATATAGCAACAACATAGCAGAAATAGCGAATAACACAAAGAATAACACAAAGAATAACAAACTCTGCCCCTTTTCAGATGAACCAGAAGTCCAACCACTAGGCAATTTTAATATATGATAAGACCTGTAACAATGCAATGACAAAACCCTTAGCTGCTGACTTTGAATTCAGAATTTTGGATGCAGATCAATTCAATGCAGTAGGAAGATACAAGTTACCACTATGATTGACCTAAAAACATTACACAATACGGCTGGTGCCCACAAGCATATACATCACTTATTCAGTTGATACATTTGGCTTGGATGTCAGCAAACATTGGCAGTGTGTCGTTAAGACAGCTGAATCCAACATGCAAGCCTTTTAGTCATTTGTGGAGGATGATGGACGATATATGTGAGCTCATGAAACATTTCTCACACCTCTATGTCAGGGGAAGCTCGTAAATTCTTCCTGCTCGCTGATCTTGCCCCCTGCGTGACCCGTGGCTTTCTGCCTAGCTGTCACAACATCCTCTGTTATGCTAAATGACATGCATAAACAACAGACACATACATACAACAGCAGACATAAACAAACTATGTATCAACATACACAATATATTTGTGAGGCAATGGTATTATACAAATACAGACATGAATGCATGCTTACACACGCACACGCACACGCACACGCACACGCACACACACACACACACACACACACACACACACACACACACACACACACACACACACACACACACACACACACACACACACACACACACACTCTAATTACAGGGATGCAAATACACAAACACAGACAACCTCACACATGATTCTCAGCTATTCATGGTGGAGATATTCCCCATGTAGCAGTGAACAGGAGGAATGTACATCTGTCATGTGTATTTGCTGTTCCAGACTGGACTGGTGGCACCTCAAATGCACCTCAAACATAGCATGGTCTCTATGACTTCTTTTAAGTACTAAGATTTTCCTGATAGATGAGTCGTGATTTGAAATGAAACCCTATTTTGCCATTCACTAATTATTCACTAATTGCCATTATCACTAATTAAGCGATAAGACATGAGATGGAGTGCTTTGTGGTGATTATTGTCATACTGTACACTGCGGCATAGGAACGACACGGAGCGGAGTGCTGTGGTCCTGTCATCTATCTATCTATCTATCTATCTATCTATCTATCTATCTATCTATCTATCTATCTATCTATCTATCTATCTATCTATCTATCTATCTATCTATCTATCTATGTTTTTTCATAAATTAACGCCCTTCTTCGTCGTTCAAGAGTGTCGCACAAAAGTAGCCTTCGTCAAGCTTTATCAATCGGCTATTTTTAATATTTTTAAGATTTTTTTTAAGTGAAAGTGAAAGTGGTAAAGTGTGTCTGGGGGTTTTATGAATATTGAACCAGTGAAAAGTATTAATAAGAGCTTGTGAGTAAATAATACCTACAGTGGACCCATTTGGAACACAGGTTCTTTTTTACTTTACTTACTTCATGTGTTTATTTACACGGGACACCGCATATTAATGAATGTAATGTAAATACACCGGATTTAGCAAAGATGCTCATTTACATCCGCAGTCCCCACAGAAAAACATTCCTGGAATTCCTGAAAAGTAGCAGTTTGGGACATACAAGGTTCCCGCCCGACAGCGACGATAGATTTAATATGATTATCCCGCTCTGTCAAAATAACCGCATGTGGTCCTAATCTATAATCTCATGGTATACAGGCTGTCCCTTCCCTCTCTTCCCCAAACCTGCCCTTGTTGTTTTCCTCAGACCACCTGAGTATAATCTCCATTAACTGTCATTAGCATTCCCATCATATTTGCCTCACTCCATTAGCTACCAGCTATTCTGCTCAAGGTTCTTCTCCTGTCTGCAGCAGATGGGGTGATTCCTCATTCCTCAACCAACTGTCAAACACGGGTGGACAGTAACAAAGTACATTTACTTGAGTACTGTACTTAAGTAAAACAAATAAAAACATGTTTTGAATATCAGTTGCGCTTTACTCGAGTATTTGTATTTTTGTATTGCACAAATATTGTTCTTTTGACTCTACTACATTTCTAGGAAGGGACAAAGTACATTATGAATTAACAACATACGCCCTATTTCAAATATAGTAAAACTAAAATAGCAGTTTTTACTATTATTTATATATTTTTTTAAGTTTTTGGAAAAGCCATTCCTATTTTTTGGGGAACATGTCTAATTTCTAATACAGCAATGCATTGGTATGAAAAGGGAAATTTTACTTTGTAATTTGTCATTTTGAATATTGAAGTATTTTTCAAAAGCAAGTACTCCAGTACTTTAACTCAAATACAAATTTGACAGAGCAGCTTTCACTTGCAGTTGAGTAATATTTGACCAGGATTATCTATACTTTGATTCAAGCACTGGGGTGCCCTAGTCAAAAAATCAGATTTTTTGACTGGGGTTGAATACCTTGTCGATCACTACTGTCAAACCTATAGCAGCTACAGTTGGAGGCAATACAAGAGCCTCTCGGTGGATGAGCAATATCTTCCAATTCCAATTTCTTTACTCCTCTTTTCTCACACTGACATAACCTCATCGCCTCTGCTCTTCTTGTCCCTCTTTTCTATTCTCTATTCTTAATTTTTGCTATTTTTCTAATCAATTCTTTCATACACTACATTGCCTTTCCTCTTCTCTTGGTTACATCTCCAATATGTGCTCCCAATACCTTTCTCTTCCCTCTCTCCTGTCCTTTCATCTCCTGAACCCCCCCCTGCCTGTCCATCACAGTGATGTCAAGGTGATGATTTACAGGAAGAGGCTTGTGGTAAGACCTTACAGAGAAACAGACAGTGGGCTCTTTTATTCCACTGTAATATACACACACAGCCCGGGCCCCTGAAACACATACACACTGCCCACAGAGACCACGGGGCCCCACCGACACACTGGGAAGGAATATGAACTGGTCTCAATAGGTGTAGGGCCCCGCATACTGTTGGCCCTACACACACGCACGCATGCACCGCACACGCACAAAAACACACGTGATGGACATGCACACACAGTAGGCTATATGAACACGCATATTCCCCCATGCACACACGAGAGTCCTTAAAAGTCCCTTAAACTGAATTTTCATTGTTCGATTCCAATGATCTGGAGTTAATTAATACCTACAAACTGACACAAACTATCACCCTAAGCTGGAGATCAGAACATCAAGAATTTAGAAATTAGAATGTCATCAGGTGATGTTTTTTTTTAAAGGTTGTCCTAATTATGTCTTATTGGTATTGGTCAGCTTGCTGGAAAACAAATTGTCACCCTGGATAATAAAGCTGTACAGAAAAGATTTGTTTGATGTTACATCCAAATGAGGTAAATGTAGGTCTTACAGTTTTGAATCAGTTAAACCACCATAGGTTCTGTCATAGTTTCATAGTGAGTTGTTCCATTATGCACTCCAGGATTTGTTTCTTCACACAACAGTCTTGTCACTCTGCTGTTCAGCTCACAGAGAGACTTCAAATTCACAAATTAAAAGTTATGCAATATTATAGAAATAACAAGTGTGGACTTTCACTACATAACTGTGCGTGCGTGCGTGCGTGCGTGCGTGCGTGCGTGCGTGCATGCGTACGGGGTTAGGGTTCTTGAGTGAAGAATGGAGGTGTGTTACTCTAGAAGGGAACATAAGAATGGGCCCTTTCATGTGGCTCCCCATTTCTCATGAGGGAAGGATGGAGGGATGGAGGGATGGAGGGATGGAGGGATGGAGCGATGAATAGGGGAGAGAAGGTGTGTTCTGGTTCCACGTGCATCTCTCTCAGTTTGAAATTTCCCAGGCAGCACATGATAGAGATTAGGACACCCGGGGAACAGCGGGCCTTTCGGTCTCGACCCGCCGTCTCCTTCCTTTTTGCATCGTGTGTGTTTGTCTTTGCTAATGATGAGAGGAAGGCGAGTGGAAGGGCAGCAGAAGAAGAGCCAACCTCCTGTTCCCTTCAGGCGGTCGGACACGTGAAGTGTGGACGCTGCACGCCATGCGCACCTGTAAAAGATCTGCCTACACCTCCATGCCTTCTGACACAGTGGCTCTCAAAGTGGGGGTCCAGGGAACCCCAGGGGTCCTTGAGGGGGATCCAGGGGGTCCTCAGTAAAATGAGTAAATATAGTGTCAAAATCACGCTAACCACTTTAAGCCTATATTGGCTTGAAAATAGCCAAATGTGTGACTGTGACACAATTCATTTCTGTCGTGTGTGGGCATTTTGCATGCAAGTGGCACCTTTCTTATATTGTAGGTTCCTGCATACATTGGCGCCAATCCTAAATAGTGCAAAGTTTATTTGATATATATAGGTACATCTCTCTCTCTCTCTCTCTCTCTCTCTCTCTCTCTCTCTCTCTCTCTCTCTCTCTCTCTCTCTACCCCTACCCGATGTATTATAGTTTTAAGTAGACAGACAAACAACCTATGTCTCATCCAGTGACTGCCCTGCTTCCAGGGTGGAATGTAAATGACATATTTCTGACTGGGCCTCTTAAGCTGTTATGACTTATGAGAAACAGTGAGTGTCAGGAAGAGGGGAAACTCCCTGCTACAGTAGCTACTTTCAGAGTAGAGGAGACAGCACGTTTGATCCACAAATCAACGTTGGCCTAACTTATATTTCAGCAGGTTTCACATTCGCTCTACTCTGACAGAACATATAAATCACTCTCTTACTCGCTATTGACCTTACGTCACTATCAGTGGGGGGCCCGCCTTGACCATCCTGCACTGGGGCCCCGATGGTGGGCTGTTACGCCATGTGGACCACTGGTTATCAAACCAGTGGGCCGGGGCCCACAGGTGGTCCATGAAGATATTGCATAATATGCCCCCCAAATAATTGACAGAACACTAAGATTTTAATGATAATATATAACAATAACAAAAACATTATGTAAAAAAAAAGTATTTTCTATACTTCCATTGATCCAAGCCGCAGCACAATCGATTGATTGATCATAAAAATAGAGACCAAGGCTATCATAAGAAAGCAAAAGCAAAAGTCAGACTCGATAAAATACAGTACATCTATGATAGTCTTGATCCAAGGCTAATACAGTTGAGTCAGTCAGATCACATGACCATGTCATGACCAAACTAAAGGGCTAAATAAATTGATGTGAGGGAACTAAACGGCACATTAGCTCTCCTCTCATCCGCTCTGTTAACACGTGGCTGTGTGCACAGTGAGCACATTCAGTGACTGTGAGATGATGAACCACTCCGGTTCTCTTTATCTTCCATTCTTTCTTTCTTTATTCAGGATGGATTAATACTAATCTACCTTTCATCTAAATCATTTCAAACAACAGATTAATTTGACTCTGTGTTTCGGTTTGTACATGCAGTCACCCACATCAAAGCACTGGCCTAACTGAGTGATGTGAGGTTTCTTGGCTGTTCATTCATGGACTTGTTTTTTAATATGTAAGCTTTATCCAGATGAGTGGTGGACATTCTACAAAATGAACCAACAAAATTGCCTACATTCTTTATGCAATATTGCATGGTGATTCCCGGATTTGTAATTATCTACTTGTGTGTGACCACCCCCGATGGTGAGCAGAGTAGACGGCCTCATCAAATTGGGATGTGAAGGGTAAGCAGTGAAATGGAAATTCTGGCCAAATTTGACCATTGTCCCATCTTTCTATCATAAAAGAAAAATGAGAAATTGCATTAAAAAAACAATGGAACAGTAAAGGCTTGATTCAAAACTTGATCCAAAAACAGCACAACAGTTAAGATACAGGTTATAGAGCAAGAAATACTGTGCTACAGCATGTTAGATATCATAATTCAATGCAACGCCATTGATAATTGGCAAAAAAAATACTATATACAATATACAACACTATGCACCCTCAGCAGTGCTTGCATAGTGCAACTTGCACCCAAAGTGACTAGTATTGTCCTTATTGTACGGTAACTCAGATTAATTGGAAATTCCATTAGACTCATCCATTTGAGTGAGTTTTCCATGCAGGCATTATAATTGCCACTAAAAGTCACCTATGCGCTGTGCACCGTTTTATTTAGTGTGGTCTGTGTACAGCTTGAACAAGGACCCTGATTTTCTTGGATAACCAGAAACGCACACATTGCATGGCACAAATCCACTTTTCTCAGGAGAAAGCCGGGAACATGGAGTCCTTGGTCGAGGCTTTCTCCTGAGAAACGTGAATTTGTGCCAGGGCTCCATTTGTACAGCATTTTAAGTGCTTAAACCATAGACTTCATTGACAGGGCTCTATAACACTTGGCCCCCTCCTTTTCCCCACTATATCAAATCTCTTTGAGAGCTTGGAGATCTGCTTGGAGATCTGCTGCCTATCTGTTTGCCTATTATGACATTCATGTGGTTAAGAGGTGAAAGCTGCGTGTAAAAAAAAGGAAAGAAGAATACATCAAAAAATACGAGACTGATTGTCACTGACTGACTCACAGCGGAGCCATGCATGGTGCTTCTTAAGATTTTTCCAAGAAGCTATTGGAGGGGAGAGTGTCACGGCATCTGGGATGCCAGCAACAAAGACAGTTATGTGTGTTCGTAGATCCACTGATCAGATCATAGTGCTAGAGTGTAGCGTCTTATTTTGGAGCTTTAGGCCTATAATTTGTCAGACATTTTTCTGTGCCAAGAATGGCAATCGTCCTCAGAAATAGAGGCTAGGCTATGTGTAAAATGAAAGGCTGTCATCTGTCATAAATTTACACGTTTACAAATTACAAGTATTTGCACAATTTCACCATGCTTCGTCTTAAGGTGGCCAGCTGCTTAGCTAAACAGTTCGTTTTTTGTCTTTTAGTTTTTTTTCAAAGATTCATCAGCACACCTCCTTTTATAGTATCTACCACAACAATCTGTTCCCAATCTAACCCCCAAATCACCCCACCCCACTCACACCCACATATACCACCCCCTGTTATATTGGTGTCTGATGAAGTGTCAATAACAGGAGGCCAGATCATTAGATTTTGATCCAGACTTCAAACACAGCTCCTTCTATCCCACC
>NC_137612.1:42561013-42598513 GCF_963280865.1 Gymnoscopelus braueri | reverse complement strand
GGGAAAGCGGACAGATCAGGGTTGATCACATGACTATAGAGATACTGTGTACCGATTTGCATGAGGTTTGGTTAAAAACTGTAGGAGTAATGGGAAAAAATGGGTTTTGCACAAATCGGCCTCCTGGTGGCGCTATAACAGGCCCATGTGAAAAATTTGAGGCAGAGGTTCTGAATTGGCATCCAGGGAGTGTGTGTGCACAGTTTCGCAACGACCGGGCCAACGGTGCCGGAGATTTGGTGGTAACACACAGACAGGACACACGGACGGACGGACACACGGACACACGGACACACGGACGGACGGACGGACGGACAGGGGCGAAAACATACTCTCTCACCATGCCTTTCGGCCTGGCGGAGACAATAAATGAGAGCAGTATCATTTGCGGGAGAGAAACCAATTTCAGACAGATAAGTGAGTCAGGTAGCCATAGGCTAAATTTTTTGAGCAAGGTAATATGTAATGATTGAGCAGGTCTTGTCAATATATCTAGTGTGTCTGTGTACATCCTGATTTGAAGAGAGACCCCAAGTTCAGTCTCTACTGAAAATGTCCTTGAAAAAACAGCTGGAGTCCAAAGTAGGCTACCTACAATCACTGTCCTTCTAAATAAGCCAAGAAAAACACTGAATTCTCGATGCTGTGGCGCCACCTACTGACCGCCTACTAGAGTTACAGTACATACCTGAAGCCTAGAACACAATAGGATTGGAACTACAGGAGCTGCATGACGTTCAAAGATCTCTTCCACAATGGTATAGTTGTTTGAACAACTCCAACACATGTGGGGCCTTCCAAGAAATCAGTTATTTTTGTTACCTCTGAATCTTGAATTTTATTTATGCTGTTCAGAATCAGAATCAACTTTATTGTCACATCACAGGTTTACGGGTGTAAAGAAGTAGGTGAAATTTGTTTTTTGAGCAAGCTCCATCATTTTTGTTATTTTCAGGAGGAGAAAAGAAAAGAAGGGGGGGGGGGGCAGGAGAAAAACAAATCAAATGGCAAAGAGAAACATGCTGAGGATAGGCAAAAATCAAGATATCTACATACACATAGGCCTAGCATACCAGCTAGTACAGTATGTTCTTGCAGTGCACACAGGGTTGTGGCTACGTTTGTACTGTAAAAAATAAACTAATGTGTATACTATATGTACAACTGTATGCTCTGATATCATAAGTGTGGAAACGCTGACTTTGGTAACAATGTGGAACATTGCTTTCTTCAATGCCACTAAAATAACTTCTCCATAAAAGTCTCATAAAGTTCAGATGAAACACCCAGTATAAGATGTAAATATGACACAATTTGTTCAAAATGTCCAAATGCGAATAGCAAACAGTTCTTACATTCACTTGGTCTGATCATGTCAGCAAGTAATTCAAGGTGTCAGGAATCCTGCCCAATAATTCAGCTTCCTGTTATATCCACCTAGGATCTGTCTGTGTATTATTTTCCCTCCATTTGATATGTTCACACCCACAGTTACTCACCTCTTGCCTATTTGCCTAATTTCCCTATAATAATAATAATAACTAGAAAAAGTGCTCCTCGGAGCACAGGTCTCCGCCAGGTCAGGTAAGTTATTGTGGCCTCCTGGTGGCGCTATAATAGGCCAATGTGAAAAGGGTGGCATTTCTTCCTCGGCCTAGTGGGAATGTGCGTGAAATTTTCACGGAAATCGCACGCCGCGTTCATGATTTCAGACATTTTGTTCAAAACGGACCAATCCTGCAAACTTTGGAAGTCAACCTTAGTCAATCAGGATGGAATATGAAATATCGGACAGATGCGTCTTGATCACATGACTATAGAAATACTGTGTACCGATTTGTGTGATGTTTGGATAAAATCTGAAGGATTAATATCCAAAAATGTATTTGACATAAGTCGGCCTCCTGGTGGCGCTGTAAAAAGCAGATGTGAAAAATGCAGTGCAGATGTTTTTCCTTGGCCTCTAGGGAGTAGGCGTGCAAAGTTTCACGCAGATCGGTGCAGTTATAGTTAAAAATGCAAATCGGCCTGTTATAGCGCCACCATGAGGCTGATGTGAAAAGTTTTAAGTGCCATTTCTTCCTCGGCCTAGTGGGAATGTGCGTGTGCAATTTTATGCAAATGGCAAGCTGCGTTCATGATTTGAGGCAGTTTGTTCAAAACGGACCAATCCTGCAAACTTTGGATGGTAACCTTAGCCAATGAGGATGGAATATGGGAAATCGGACAGATCAGGGTTGATCACATGACTATAGAGATACTGTGTACCGATTTGCATGAGGTTTGGTTAAAAACTGTAGGAGTAATGGGAAAAAAAGGGTTTTGCACAAATCGGCCTCCTGGTGGCGCTATAACAGGCCCATGTGAAAAATTGGGCAGAGGTTCTGAATTGGCATCCAGGGAGTGTGTGTGCACAGTTTCGCAGCGACCGGGCCTACGGTGCCGGAGATTTGGTGGTAACACACAGACAGGACGGACGGACGGACACACGGACGGACGGACGGACGGACGGACAGGGGCGAAAACATACTCTCTCGCCATGCCTTTCGGCCTGGCGGAGACAATAATGAATACTATTCACCACAAAATATTTATTGCTATATACTGCAGGCTCAGTGCATAACTGTAGCCCCAGGTTTCCAGAAGCTGGCATATCCGTCTCCTGCATGTTCGGTTTAGTTTCCCATAGCTTTGTTTGATTGGCTTGGGAGCAGATTTGAACGGGAAACACATACTGTATGAAGGTGTCATGTGAGTTTCTATTTTGTTTTAGAAAGATGATGTTGTTGTTGTTTGTTTGTTTGTTTGTTTTACACACAATACTAAAACTGTTAATTTTGTATTAACCAGAATGTGTTAAATTAACACAATGTTTTACTGTAGTGTTTACAGTAATTATGGGTAGACACTTCAGAAGCGTGGTGAAAAGTTTCTTGAAAAGATGTTGTATGTTGCTATCAAAACTCAATCTCCCTATGGATCAATGACCCAATGTGTTAAAGAGCATCACCATGGCACCTAACTGTTGTTGTCAAACAACCAAATCTTAATGACATTGACCTTCACATTGTTTTTTCCACAGACAGAAGAGCAGTTCCCTTTGTGGGACTAATGTTTCACTTCAGAGGCTTTAATTAAGGTTCATTAAGGTCATAGTGGGGTGCCAGGACACTCAGTCATTTCAAATTCATGTGAAAGTTAATTTTTCACTTCTAATTTGTAGATAATGGTCTATAGAACAATTTGGCTCGAAGATATATGAACCAGATTGGAAAAAAAATATTGTTTTTGCCCCATTTCCAAAATGGCCAAAATCGGAATTATGATGTTTTGATAAATGTCTTAATTTGCTGTGTGATATTTTTTTTATTGCTATATCAAGTCAATACTGTGTGAGGGATCAACTGGAGTTAAAAATATTGATGTTTTGAATATTCTGGTATGGGAAAAAAATAAAGATGGCTGCCATTTACATTGAATTACTTCAAATTGCACCTAACTTCTATTAGCCCTGGACAGTCAGTAATTTCAAGTTGTTGTGAAAGTTTAGTTTTCACTTCTAATTTGAAGATAAGGGTCTATAGAACAATTTTAGTTTGAGTGTCAAGAAACCAGATTGAAATGTTTTTGTTTTTTTTACCGATTTTCCAAAATGGCAACAATCGAAATTAGTCTACATGTAGGTCAGATTTCCAAAAATCTTAACCCTGAAAGCAAATTGTGTTCATTTATGGCATACATGGTTTTAGGGGTAATAAGGGGTGCTGGATCCAAATCAGAATGGCTCAGAAATGGCTGATAATTGCTCAAAATTGAACATTTTAAGATGGCGGCCACCACTATGCTGAAATATATTTAAAACAACATATACTTTTGACTAAACCAGGTATAACCTGGATTGCATTTGGCTTTATTGGGTTTTCATGTGGGGAATGCAATGGCATATTTAGAGATCAAATGTGAGGAAAGTGCTTATATTGGGTAAATTGTCATTTATTGTGAATAGGTTTTCCAACCAACTTTATCCCATGACTTTATGACATATCTGCTGTACAATAAGTACTTACAATATATGGATTTGAAAAGCTCCTGACCTGGGGATTGAGCTGGGCCATCAGGTGTATAGGGAAGATGGGCTACTCAGTGGGGATACAGTGAAGAGACATGGCCTATTATGGGCCAGGGTGTGAAGGTTGGTGCAAAGCTATCAGAACCCACTGTCTGGATGAGTGTAACAGGGCTATCAGGGTAGAGAGGGCATGGAGTGGGTGGTGGGTTTGGAGGTAATAGGGGGTCTGGTTTATGAGTTTAGTGAGTCTAGGATGCCCCTCAGGTGGGTAAAGGGGAGTATGGGGGTCACTGGATAGATCCCTGGGCACTTGGAGCATGGAAGATCAAAGTTATGGGGACCAAGAAAGCACTCCATCGGCTGATTCCCTTTCCCATCTCATAACAGCTGCCAAATAAATAATCTGTAGAGTGGGGCACTTGTGAGCCCAGGAGGAGTGCTCATAGCCGGTTAGAGAGAGTGTTGATATGTGAGTCGGTTGCTGGTGATGGTGGTTCTACGAACTCCATGTCACCACATGGCTATGCGTACGGCCGACAGGGGTGTCCCTATGTCGGTCTGGATCACTGGATACGTTCATCCCAAGTGGACCTCCATGCGGATCGGCTGGCTCTTCCTATGCCCAAGATGGGTGCTCGTGGGCAGACATAGGTAGCGATGCAGGTCAGTCCCCAGTGGTGTCAGGCAGACAAGGATATCCCTATGTCAGACTGGCTCACAGGAGAGTCTGGTTGTTTCTAAGTAATATTACCAGTGGTCATCAGTGACTTATCATTATGGCATGGGCTGTAACAGGTGAATACAGAAAGCAATGCTTGTCTGTCCGATAGCAGCAGGGACATGGCCCCTTGTGGGCCTGGAGGTTGGTTACACTAGGATCATATGGAGGAGAATGGAGCACAGGGCATCATGGACTGTTCACCTTTCCCCTATAGCTGTTAAAAAGCTCCAGATAAAAAGCAACAAGCAAAGGTAAACCCTATCCCTGCTACACTCCGCCTCTACCCGTTCCAAGACACCCAGTAGACACTGTATGTTATGACAGTTCTGCACTGATCTCCACACCCTCTCCATGCCCATAAGGGGCCATGTCTCTTCACTGTATCCCCACTGATGAGCCCATCTAACTTATACCCTTAATGGCCCTGCTCAGCCCTCGAATCTGGAGCTTATCAAAACTGTACAGGGGAGAAGGGGGACAACCCAGGACTCCCTGGACTTCCAGCTGTCACGGGTTCCCTTAGGCCTAACTTGTTCCAAATTGTTTGTAATATCCCCTATAAATGACAATTTTCCCAATATACGTTTTAAACACGTTCCTCACATTTGATCTCAAATCAGAATATGGGATTGGATTCCCCATATGAAAACCTAAAAAGCTAAATTCAATCAAGTTTCTGCCTTGTGTAGTCAAAAATATGTTTTACGTAATATAGTTCAGCATAGTGGTGGCCGCCATCTTTAAATGGTCAATTTTGAGCTGGGCATACAGCAGATTTGGATTCAGCACCACTTAATACCCCAAAAAACATGTATGCCATATATTAATAGAAATCCTGCCTATATTGAAAGACATTTAACATGCTGTTCTGGAATGATTTATCTTAAAATGGAAAGTAATACTACTAATAATTATAATGATAATAATTTACATAGCAAGACACTGTAATGTTAGTTATTCAAGTAGATAGATGGGTAGTGGAGACAAAAATGGAAATTAATGCTATTCCGACACATACGTTAGCGCATAGACCTCTTCTGACAATTCTTGTGGAAATGTGCAGATAGAAATATTGCTTCTTTGGGAAATATGTGTGAAGTACCAGTTGCTACTCCTGATCCTGAATCCATAGATACCTCATTATGTTCATATTGGATAATCCAATCAAAAGTTATAACAGTTCCCATATTGTTCTATGGCTGGTGTGGGGTTGGGAACCGCTGACACCCCCTAGAGGCCATTTTCTTTATCTGAGTGCTTGACACATGAACAAGAAATGTTCTATAGACCCTTAACTTCAATTTAGTAGTGAAAACGAACCTTTCACATCAATTTGAAATTAAAACAACAAATTACCCATACTCGGTCCCCTACTATATCTATTTTTGACGATATGCGCCAATACTGGAAAATGAAAATGATTCTATGGGTAATATGCTTGAAGTACCAAATGCTACTCCTGATCCTGTATCCATACATATCTCATATGTTCAGATCGGATAATCCATTCAAAAGTTACAACAGTTAACATATTTAGCTAGGGCTGGCATCTGCCGGCGCCCCCTAGAGGCACATTTTTTATCTGGGTGAAAATATCTTCGACCAGAATTGTTTTATAGACCCTTACCTTCAAATTAGTAGTGAAAACGAAACTTTCACAAGAATCGGAAATGAAAATAAAAAATTGCATTGACACGGATCCCCACTATCAATGTTTTCACACATATCTCTTAATGATGGTGATCTTTAACATCCTCTCTCAGAAGATTTAGTGTTTACCAGATCCCAGATGATGATGATGATGTGTGTGTGTGTGTGTGTGTGTGTGTGTGTGTGTGTGTGTGTGTGTGTGTGTGTGTGTGTGTGTGTGTGTGTGTGTGTGTGTGTGTGTGTGTGTGTGTGTGTGTGTGTGTGTGTGTGTGTGTGTGTGTGTGTGTGTGTGTGTGTGTGTGTGTGTGTGTGTGTGTGTGTGTGTGTGTGTGTGTGTGTGTGTGTGTGTGGCTACCACCATAATGATGGAATAGGTGCTCCTCCACTCCCTCAAGTACGTCGTTGTTATGGTGGAAGCAGCCCCAGTAAAGAGGAAACAAGTTCTCTGTTCCTTACACTATAGTAACAACAACAAAGCAGATTTGAGTGATGCAAGACACACACACACACGCACGCACGCACGCACGCACGCACGCACGCACGCACGCACGCACGCACGCACGCACGCACGCACACACACACACACACACACACACACACACACACACACACACACACACACACACACACACACACACACACACACACACACACACACACACACACACACACATCATCATCATCATCTGGTAAACACTAAATCTTCTGAGAGAGGATGTTAAAGATCACCATCATTAAGAGATATGTGTGAAAACATTGACCTTAATGAACCTTAATTAAAGCCTCTGAAGTGAAACATTAGTCCCACAAAGGGAACTGCTCTTCTGTCTGTGGAAAAAACAATGTGAAGGTCAATGTCATTAAGATTTGGTTGTTTGACAACAACAGTTAGGTGCCATGGTGATGCTCTTTAACACATTGGGTCATTGATCCATAGGGAGATTGAGTTTTGATAGCAACATACAACATCTTTTCAAGAAACTTTTCACCACGCTTCTGAAGTGTCTACCCATAATTACTGTAAACACTACAGTAAAACATTGTGTTAATTTAACACATTCTGGTTAATACAAAATTAACAGTTTTAGTATTGTGTGTAAAACAAACAAACAAACAAACAACAACATCATCTTTCTAAAACAAAATAGAAACTCACATGACAAGCACTTGTTTTGCACCAATTCCACTCCTTGCCATCGAAAACAACAACACCCACTTTTCAATCTCGTCACAAACCCAATTCTTGTGTAAAAGTATACAGTATATTTCTGGGTGTGTGTCAATTTAAACTTAGCTTTATTGTTTATTTCAATTTCTCAAATACTACGAGATTCTGCTCCACAATGTCAAATGCCTCAGGAGCCAAAGTCACCTAGAGGGCCTGGTACGTCAGAGGTGAGGAGTGGGTGCTGCGGTGTGGCGTCAGTGAAAGGGTCGGTGCGGGAGTCTAGCAGGGCTGGGGTGGCCCTCATGTGGGTAGATCGGAGTGTGGGTGTGGTGGTAATAGGGGGGCTGGAAGTCCAGGAAGTCCTGGGCTGTCCCCCTCTCCCCTATACAGATTTGAAAAGCTTCAAACTCGGGGACTGAGCTGAGCCATCAGGTGTGTGGGGAAGATGGGCTCCTCAGTGCAGGATACGATGCAGAGACATGGCCTGGAGAGGGTGTGGAGTTCACTGCAGAGATGTCAGAACCTACAAGTCTAGGCAGGGATGGTGTAGAGTGTGGCGGGGATAGGCCTCACCTTTGCTTGATGCAAAAGTTTTTTTTCTGGAGCTTGCTACCTATGTCGGCCCACAATGTTATGTCACATTCACAGTCCAACATTGCAGTGGCACTAGGTAGGTGGCTCCTGCTGAGTTGTAACAAGATGGCTTTGTTTGTGTGTGTGTGTGCGTGTGTGTGTGTGTGTGTGTGTGTGTGTGTGTGTGCGTGCGTGCGTGCGTGCGTGCGTGCGTGCGTGCGTGCGTGCGTGCGTGCGTGCGTGCGTGCGTGCGTGCGTGCGTGCGTGCGCTCGCGCGCGCGCGCCTGCCTGCCTGCCTGCCTGCCTGCGTGCGTGCGTGCGTGCGTGATTGCGTGCGTGCGTGAGTGCGTGTCCGTGTGCGAGTGCGTGTCCGTGTCCGTGTCCGTGTGCGTGTACGTGTAGGACGTTTTTCGCTTCAGTAATTCTGACTTAATATGAAAAACTAATAAATTATTATAAATGTGCTAAAAACACACACACACACACACACACGCGCGCGCGCGCACGCACACACACACACACACACACACACACACACACACACACACACACACACACACACACACACACACACACACACACACACACACACACACACACACACACACACACACACACACACACACACACACACACGTGTACATAAGGTGTTCTCCTAAAGCTATGAGACTCACATGCATGGGGCAGACTGATGTAATCCACATCACACTACATGATCCCAGGTCAGTACAACTATACTGTACAAACTTTGTTTTCCACAGGTCTTCCTAGGACTGTCACCATTATTACATAATCGTCTGATCATAATCATTTTAGATAATCGCACATATTTTTTGCATAACCGTCATAATTGTTTCCATGTTGAACAGTGTTCATACATTTTCAAACATAAAAATAAAATAAAATGTGGAAATAGCAGATCTACAAGGTCACAATGTGTCGCATCGTGTGACATCGTGTGAGGTAGGTCTGCTATTTCCAGTATTATTATGTTTTTTAAGTATAAAGTTATTATACTGTATATGGCATTTCTTTGCATACTTATGTAATTTGTCATATCTATCCTGTGCAACTTTTGTTTATGAAGCCTGAAAGCCAAACAATGTCATGTGTATTGATGTTCAGATGTTCAATGTCTAAAACACAATTAAATTGTTAAACACAATTATTTGTATGAAAAATGAAAATGTGTCTTCAAGTAGAATGGCATATTTGTATGGCATGATATGGCCCTATATTTCACTTTAAGCAGGGATTTACTTACATCTGGATGAATAAACTAACTCCGTAAACTGAGCCTATTTTACAGCTAGTGTATGCAGGGGAATACAGTACATGAAATGTAAAGATGATAACAATTAAATTATTATTTTTGCAATGGTCACTGAACCTTTGCTATTTTAGAGGACATTAATTTATAGCATCTAAGATATTGCTTTTTGTCATCCAACACGTTCACCAGATCTAAAGCTCAGACATGAATTTCTCATCTGGAGTCAGTAATGTGACCATAGGTGTCACACAGCGAGAAACCATCACCAAGAATGTGATTCTGGTGGCTCTGGGCATCTCCATCAACTATATCAACGTCATCACAGTCCACACCTTCAACAAACAACAGGTCTGAACCCTACTAAATAACATTTTTATTTGTATCATTATAATATTTTTGTATCACAAGTAGCTTTCTTTTAATGGGGCTACATTATCATGGTAACTTGTGCACTCCCAATCTGGGAACCCATTCGTTAAAAAAACAAATAAAGTTTAGTGCACTCCTAACATGCTCCAAAGCCATTGTGTGCAGACAAATAGAATAGAATAGAATCAGTGTTTAGATATTGAGCAGTCCTTTGGCTTTCCCTGGTATTCTTTTTTTTCTTATATCGTCGCTGTCAGATGGAAACCTTCTTATGTCCAAAACCATTACTTTACAGGAAATGGAAAATAATTGCCTGTGTTCCAATGGATCCAATGTAGTTATTCTTTAGTCACAATATTTTTCATTGGTTCAACATTTATAAAACCCACAGACACAATTTTCACCAAAATAAAAATACTCGCCGATCTACAAGATTGGCTATTTTTGCTTTTGTGTGGCCGCGGACCCCCATCTCAAAATATTTTGTTCCAGGGACCCCCAGAAGTAAATATTTGAGTAAAATTTGGTTGCTTAAAAATAATAATATATATATTCCAAGATTTGCACACATTTTCAAGATAAAAAAAAAGCAGATCTACAAGCTCAAAGCGCGGCACTCTGTGCCACACTTTGAGCTTGTATATCTGCTATTTTTGAATAGCCAAAGTATTGAATATCTGCTATTTTTGAATAGCCAAAGTATTGAATAATAGTTTAAGTGGTTACATAGATGCGTTTCCGGATTGAATGGGTTGAAGCACCGAATTATCTCAGTGAAGGTATAATATTATATCTAATGATTATAGGACAAACATAACAATTGTCTTTATGCATTAACTATACTTATTTGGCTGGACTCCCAAGTTTCGGTCTACAATTTAATATCTTTGACAAAAATGGTAAAATATACAAGCTCACAATGCATCCCGTTGCAATGCGTTATGAGCTTGTAGATCTGCTATTTTCATCAAAGGTTACCCCAGAATAAGGATGCTAGGGTACGAGTGGTTAAAGGTCCCATACTTTGGGACAGAAGAAGGACTGTAATTTCCTGCCTGTGTCTCATACTACAAAGATATCAGTCATTCAGCTGTAGAACATTTGGAGACACCCAGTGCATGTTATCAAGTGAAGTGAAGTGTGAAGTTGTTTACACAAAGTTAGGTGGCAGCTACTAAAGAAAAAATGCTGTTGGTGTATACAATGTACCAAGTTTTTTTAATGCATATTATGTACATTTGATTATGCTCTCTTTATTCTCCTTTTGCTCTTTTTTGCACTCTCTTTCTTTTCTTTAAATCTTTATAATCATATTCTGTTGCCGCATTGTCTGAATGAGCCAAACCAAAATAAGCTTTATGTTCTTATGTACCTGTACACGAGATGTAACAATAAAGTACAACCTTGAACCTTGAACCAATGTAATTAATAAGAATATTGATTAAGTTATCTGGTGAAAGGGAGATTACAAATATTTGTATGTAATGAAGCAATTCATATCACCCTGCTATGCCTATATTTTTGCAAGTTTTTTTCCCCATCCTGCCGGTGGTGTTTTATCTCATATTTTGAATGATGACATTACATACAGTATTTGTAATAGAGTGTCTTCAAGCAAAAGAACAGCTACTGATTAGGAACATTATTTGCACCTGTGCTGATTACCGATATCCACTGCACCTTTTAAAAGCCTTTGAAGTGCGCTATCTGTGTCAATTCATCCTGTGAAGTCCACCAGTAAAGACCTATGTTTGAAAGCTCACCCAAGTGTGGTTAATGAGAGTCAACAGTATATAGTAGCCTACAGTATTTCATTCTCCTCAGATCTTCAAGCAGAACCCTCGGTACATCCTGTTCATCCACCTGGTGATCAACGACATGATCCAGCTGACGGTCAGCGTTGCGATTGCCATGATGTTCCAAATCGTCGGCCCTATCAACGTCTCCCTGTGCTGTGTCCTCGTCTTGTTGGGTGTCTTCACGACACAAAACACGCCGCTGAATGTGGCCGCCATGGCGGTGGAGTGCTACATCGCTGTCTGCTTCCCCCTCCGTCATTCCCAGATCTGCACTGTGCAGAGAACGCATGCCGTGATCGGCCTGGTGTGGTCCATGAGCGTGCTTTCTGTCCTACCGGACCTCTTCATCCTCCTGGCTACAGAACCCTTAGTGTTCTTCCATTCCAAACTCTATTGTTACAGGGATAATGTCTTCCGCAGCTCCTACAGCCTGGCAAAGAGAGACGCGTCCCACATCATCTTTTTGGTCTTGGTTTGGATCACTTTGTTCTATTCTTACTTCAGGATAGTGTTTGCCGCTAAGACGGCTAACACGAACTCAAAGAAAGCCAGAAATACGATACTTCTGAATGGATTTCACGTGCTGTTGTGTATGGCTACCTATGTGCGGCCCATGTTGTTGAAAGTCCTTATGTACTTTCTGCCTGCAGGGGCCCCACACTTTGTTAGTTATGTTATAATTCAGGTCCTGCCCAGGTCTGTCAGTCTGTTTCTATATGGGCTACGAGACAAGACATTCAGGATGCACCTGAAAAGGCATATCATATGTACAGAAAGACCGCACAATACATTAAAGGGGTAGTTCTCCCCACAAAAAACATTTGATTCTTTTAGTTTTGTGTCGCATTCCTTATCCAATATTCCAATATTTGATTAATTGAAGTATACAAGGCCTCCAAAACAACTCTCAGTGTAATCACTGGGAGGCCTAACCTGGAATTTCGTCATTTTATGGTCAGGGCCATTGATTGATTGATTGATTGAATACATTATTAGCAGTTTGAGAAAAAAAAAGCACAGGAAAGTACAGTTCAATACAAGGTCTGCTAAGAGGATTTTAAACCCAAGAAAGCCTATGGCTTGTTTCCATTGGGGTAATTTGTACGAAACATTTAATGACAGACAAATATACTTGGCCTTTGAGGGCACAAAGGCCAAAATTCAAGGGCAGGAACGCCATCAAATAAAACAATGATTGATGAAGTTGATTGATGAAATGATTAGATTGATACGTTTTCAATACATAGTATTATTATCTGTGAAATATGTGTCATAACTTCATACACGCTCCGCCAGTGGCGGGGAGGCCCCGCGATTCTGCGTTACGCCACTGCGCTCAGCTGTGAACTAGCCAGTCACTGGACTCTTTAGTTTCTAGGATGAGGTGGGGGGGAGTTAAGAATTCAGAATCTCAAAAAGTCACTGGTGTCTAAAGAAACATGCTTAAATGCTTTTGCATGTATAAACTTGGTATGATTTGTGTCAGATATTTATGTACTGTGGCTAATGTAACCTGCAACGTCTGCAAAGTTAAATGGTAAACAGGGTTTGGTTAAATAACAGTAAATAACATGTAAAATGTATTACGCACTACATAAATACAATTATTGATTGATTGATTGATTGGTTGATTGATTGATTGATTGATATGCATACAATTTAATATGCAGAAGTAGTAAGCCTTGCAGAGCCATGTGGTCCATAGGAAAGGAGCCTATCTCCTCATGATTCATCATGATTTGTGTGCATGGGGATCTCATCTTAAACAAGCTCAGTGCTTAATGAGTCTTCCAGTTTAGTAGACCTTGTATTGTGAATTTGTACTTCCATGTACTGTTGTTCTCATGTCTTACTAAATAAAGTACATCAATCAATCAATCCTGTTTTTCTGTAGCATGAGGCAGCTTGATGTACAAATATGTATCCTGGACACAGAGACTTACCCCCAATCCAACCCTTGATGCTGAGTGCCAAGCAGGGAGGAGATTCCTGTTAATTGAGCCAGGTGGCCAAGTGATTAAAATGTGTTCCTTTTAACACAAATATCTCAAATCCTCCTATCATTTTATGTTGATGACGTACATGTGTATATGCAAATGGAATTCCCTTGTGTACGCCAGTGATTCTCAACCTGTGGGCAGAGACCACTGGTCGGCCGTGAGGGTATTGAGAGTGATTTTAATGATATAACATTAACATAAAAGCGTAATTTGTAAAATAGTTTTATATATTTTTTGATACCAATACATTTCCATTGATCCAAGTCAGAACACAATCGATTGATTGATCATTAAAATGAACATGTTCTGAAAATGCACGTGGCCCACCCATCTGACCACTTAACACGGCAGCCGAGTTAAGTGGTCAGATGGGTGGGCCATGAACACTTTAGAGATTTTCAAGTGGGTCATATCGCAGGTGGAAATGGCATATCTTGACCAATGCATAGTTTTGTCAGAGGTTTGTCTAGTTCTTTGGAGTTATTATTAGGAATTATGTTTAGTAAAATAAATATGGTAGGATCAATTGTGCAGGAACAATTGTGGACACATGTGCTCGCATGCACACTCTCTCTCTCTCTCTCTCTCTCTCTCTCTCTCTCTTTCTCTCTCTCTCTCTCTCTCTTTCTTTCTCTCTCTCTCTCTCTCTCTCTCTCTCTCTCTCTCTCTGAATACTAGGATTCATTAGTGTATCATACACTCTATAAAATCACCACATACATTTCAAACTCAAGTCAGACTGTGCTTTATCTGAGGTAAGCATAACGTTTTGCATTCACATTATTGTAGTGTAGAGTTGTGTTGTAACTTGCACATGGATAATGGTACAGCATATTATGGCCTTATTTTATTTTTGTTCCAACCTTTTGGTTTGGAATTTGGCATTGCACTTTTCACACATGAGATGTGAGGTTTGAGTATTTTTGTGAGGTTGAAATGTTTTTCTGCAACTTCTGCATTCCTTTTGTGGACAAGTTTAGACTTTCAAGCATGATGGACTTCACCCAATATGGTTCTAATCTCTTGTCAACAAACATGTTTTTAAGACACATGCTAGGTTTGATGTTTACCTGGTGTCCTACGGTAGTTATTTGCACTTTACTTAGGTGACCATTTACCTGGGGAATGGTTTAGTGTCTGATATTAAAACTGTGAAATACATTTTAGTTGAGTTAGTTGAACCTTGTCTTCTAGCAACAGAGCATACACAAATAGTATAATCATCAGCCCAAGCAAACGTGGGGGTAACTTATGTTGAAAACGGGTTGTAACAAAAAAAGATTAAATGTAATGGACTTGATTTTCTCCTAAACCATTTGTGCATCTCTGTTACACTAGGCTACTGTTTGCTGTGTTTGCTGTCTCTTTTGGAGAACTGACACACCGCTTATACAGTAAATACAATCAGAGTAAACAATCACAGTGTGAGGTAATAAAATGAACAATTCTAGTAAATGCATTGATGGAATTGTACAATTTACAAACTATTAGGCCCTATACAGTACTATAGGCATAACTATTAGGCCCTATACAGTACATAAGAATCATATGAATGACAACACATAAGATAACCATGATAGCATAGCTATACAGTGATAAATACCAGTGGTTCTCAACATGGGGTCCATGATAGGTCCCAGCTGAGGGGGTCCCAAGTATAATTTAAATATTCTTGAAACATTTTAACATCACAGATCTTGTATGGGGGTCCCTTTTCAATGGACGTCCGCGACCAAATACACATACATTTGGGGGTCCTTGACATGAAAATGTCCACTGTATATATACTGTACAATGCACAGTACAGTACAGTGACATGTGCCAAGAGACTGGGAGCAGGTTAATGTGAGCATGAAGCACGTCCTTGCCCTAGTGATTGCTTTGTGTCATTTGAGGACACGCTCAAAATACTATAGGTGCTTTGCACAATGCTGCTTTGACTGTTTGACTGATATTTTACTGTGCTTAAATCTGAACATTCGTCGTTACATCGTTTTAATGACGTTTTGTTGCTCGTTTTTGTTATGGGTTTTGGTTTTGTTTAAACGTGCTTGCTAGTGCAAGTACTGGTTGTATGCACCAATCATCAAGTATATATTTTTTAAATTGGATAGGGGGCAGGTATTAATAAGAATTGATTCTTCTTCCTGCTCCTTTTCGCTCATGGGTGTATATGATTTAATGAATTATTGAAGTTATGAATTGCGTGTACTGTAATACACTACCATATGCGAAACAAAATAAAATTAAATGAAACATGGCCATACAAACTGAACAACGAGACAAAACAAGATAAATACTGTAAGAGCTGATTAGATCATTTCAGGGTATGAGACAAAAAAACAATAGCTGGCGTGTAAGGGGTATATGTTTTATAATAGTATAGTGTACATGTACACGTATCTACCCTGGTGTGTGCTATCTGCCTCCATGAAGGTAGACTGAGAATTTTGCAAGAAAAAAAATATTAAACTTTTAAAGCTGCGTAATATTTTATTGTTAAAATAAGTGTTAAATAGCTCTATATTCTGATAGTAACTAATCATTGCTATGCTATGAAGAGTAACAGGAGTCTCTCTGTCTCTCCAGCTCTTTAGTAAACAGAAAATGCATTTTAAGGTCGGGATACCAATTGTATCACACACCAGGAGAGAGAACTCATACAGGATACAGGATAAACACATCAAAAGGAAGTGAGCAGACTAAATTGGAACTGAAAATGTATTTTCTGTTTTAATATTAAAGAGCTGGAGAGACGGGGAGACCCCTGTTACAGAACAAACACTCTCTATAGAAATGATTATCATAGAGCTTTTGTTAAACATTTTGTTTAAACCAGAAAATATCACTTAAAAAAGTAAAGTGAGTCAGTGCATAGGTTTCAATTACATTTATGCCTATGTCATCAGTGAAATGTACAGTGCTTTACATTTCTGTTGGTCACGACTCATCCGTAATTTCTTAACAGATTTTAATCATAGAACTAACACTTACTCTACATGTGTTTAGAAACAGATATTTGGAGCGTCATGAATGTGACAGCGGGTAGCAGTAATGTATCAACGACCATGGTGTACCGGGACTCCTTCAGCTCAGCTGTGACTAAGAATGTGATTGTTGTGGCTCTTGGCATCACCATCAGCTACATCAATGGCACTCTGATCCACACCTTCAACAAACACCAGGTGCGAAGGCATATTTTTTGATTATGGGCCTTCAACTTCGGGTCTGGGGTCCCTAGAGGGTCCTCTGAGTTATTACAGGGGGGCTGTGATAGGAATCACCCCCCTGAACCCAAGCATCCCTATTCTGGGGGAGGGGGAGGATTCACCGAAAATAGCAGATCTACCAACTCACAAAGCGTCACACTGCGATGTGTTGTGAGCTTGTAGATGGGCTATTTTCGGTGAAGATATTTGGTGTAGTAGAGGGAAAAAAGAGCCGACCTAGACGAGTGAAGGGATTCAAATGAATGAAATTGATTTAAAAAAAATTACCCCTTATACTTTTCCTCTCTTTCAGGTACTCAATTTGAATCCTCGGTACATCCTGTTCATCCACCTGGTGATCAATGATATGCTCCAGCTAATTACTGCAATCAGCCTGTTTGTCCTCTCCTACGTCTTCTACACCATCAACGCCTCTGGCTGTTGCGTCCTTCTCATGGTTGCCATTTTTACCACCCTCAACACTCCATTGAATTTAGCTGGGATGGCGGCGGAATGTTATGTTGCCGTTTGCCTACCACTCCACCATGCACAGTTATGTACGGTCACGAGAACATATATTCTGATAGGTTCGATCTGGGCCATGAGTGCATTGTCAATCTTTCCAGATCTGTTTGTGCTGCTGGCCACAGAACCTCTGCACTTCTTCTATGCCAGAGTCGTCTGTGCCAGAGATTTGGTTTTCCGTAGCCCTGTTCTCATAGAGAAGAGGAATGTGTTGCACATAGTGCTTCTGGTTCTAGTTTGGCTCGTTCTCCTGTATTCGTACTTCAGAATTCTGTTTGCTGCCAAATCAGCTAGCGCAGATTCTAAGAAGGCCCGGAATACGATACTCCTCCACGGCTTTCAGCTGCTGTTGTCTATGCTCACCTTCTTGTTCCCTGTGTTGACAAGATCTCTAATATACTTCTATTATATATCCCCTGCATCGTATGTCAACTCTATTTTTGTTTGCTATATAATTATTCAGATCTTGCCGCGTTTGATCAGTCCTATTCTGTACGGTGTACGGGACCAGACATTCAGGAATTACCTGAAAAGGTACATACTTTGTAAAAGGATCAATCCATAGACTATATTGACGCCGTCGGATGGAAACCTTGTATGTCCAAAACTGTTACTTTTCATGAAAGGGAAAAATGAACCTATTCTGTATGGCAGGGGTTCCCAAACATTTTAGCTCGAGTCCCGAAAGAGAAATTCTCTGGGACCCCTTTAGTGAAAACAGATCTACTATTTTCAATACTTCTTAAAGGTTTTTGTGGGGAAACCAAGGAAATTGATAAGTGATAATTGATGTAGTAGGCTAGTAGCCTATTGCAGTACCTGACAGACCATACAATACTGTACATGACAAGAGTGTTATAAAAATAATAAAGGTTTGCACTATTGTTGTTTTGAACTAGATATTTGAAAACCGCAAATAAAAGGGTATTTATTAAATATAGTATATAACATAATTACATTTTCAAATATATTTGACACAGAATCAAATGTTTTATGGTCATGATTCACCAGGAGCCTGTACGGCATGGTTCCAGGCTTAAAATAATTAATTTTGTCTGCTCATTTCTTTGTGTCATCACTTAATTTCACTTGTTATCCTGTATGAGTTCTCTCTCCTGAATGGATCAAATTAGTATCCTGACCTGAAAATGCATTTTTTGTTTTGTTTACTAAAGAGCTGGAGAGACTGGAAGATCCCTGTTACTGAACAAACATTCTATAGCAATGATTATCAGAATATAGAGCTATATTTAACACTTTTATTGTATTAAAAAAATAACACTAATTACTGCACACACAATGTTGATTTTATTTTTATTTTGCACTTATAGGCTGTTGTTTCAATAGCCCCTATACATTAACTTGACTGTTTGGTGCTGTTAATGTCTTTTGACATCTCTTTTTATCACATTGGATAATAAAAAATGTCCAAATTAAATTGACTAGTCCATACCCGGTGAAGTGTGCAGGCAAAATAATTACTGGTTTACCTTAAGTCAGTCCACCTTAAGGCCAGGAGCTGATTTCATTAGCTTGTTTACTCCGTGACATCGTGTCTAATGGTGGCGAGCCAATAGATTAGCGTTATTGTTATTGTTATTGTTATTATTATTACGGCGTGTGTGTGTGTGTGTGTGTGTGGTTGTGCCAGACAGCAACACTGTAACAGAGTAACACGAAAAACGGGCTTCGCTGTTCCGTGCACAATGTAATGGTGAACGGCTTTGTGCAAATTCAGATCAATTGCTTCAGCCACTGAGGAGAACCAGGTAGAACTAATTTTGGCCTCACCATGCACCAAGTCGACCATGCACTACAGAGGTTTGTAGAATTATAGTAGGATGGGAATAAATGTAGGTTTTAATCAATAAGTATCCTGGAATGTATTTCTTCTGCATGCATATTGTTGTATTTTCAAAGAGGAATAATGACACACAGACAAGGCAGCTTCATACCATATTGTTCACTACTTTACTTCCGTATCCTTCTCAAGACAATACAATATACCTTTCCTCAATAGGGCCCCCTAGGCTACAGGTAGGTTAAGGTCAATGTTTTCACACATATCTCTTAATGATGGTGATCTTTAACATCCTCTCTCAGAAGATTTAGTGTTTACCAAATCCCTGATGATGATGATGATGTGTATGTGTGTGTGTGTGTGTGTGTGTGTGTGTGTGTGTGTGTGTGTGTGTGTGTGTGTGTGTGTGTGTGTGTGTGTGTGTGTGTGTGTGTGTGTGTGTGTGTGTGTGTGCGTGCGTGCGTGCGTGCGTGCGTGCGTGCGTGCGTGCGTGCGTGCGTGCGTGCGTGCGTGTGTGTGTGGCTACCACCATAATGATGGAATAGGTGCTCCTCCACTCCCTCAAGTACGTTGTTGTTATGGTGGAAGCAGCCCCAGTATAGAGGAAACAAGTTATCTGTTCCTTACACTATAGTAACAACAACAAAGCAGATTTGAGTGATGCAAGGGGGGGTAGAAGTCTTCTAGCGTAGGTGCCATGCCGTAAAAAAAAACATTTTTTCCCCCGATCCAAGTCTGCCTGTGGGTTTAAACAAGAGACCCACAACAGTGTTGAGTAATAACTTAATATGTTATTACTAAGTAGCAGTACTATAATATTATTCCTTTTCCCGGTAAGGAGTAGTGAAAGGGATTACAAATACCAAAACATGAATTTTATAACAGTTCTTATTTCAAGTACGTTAAGTGAATCCCGTTGGGCTGGTTATGCAATACCTGTTGTACCAGTTGACAGAGTACCCGTTGTCTGTGTCCCTTTCAGACGATACATAAATATCCATATATGGGCATAAAAGCGACACAGAAAGACAGACGGGTATACAACGGGTTCTCTGGCAACGGGACAGGAACTGGTATTGTATAACCATGCATTTCCAACTTGCATCGTTCCCGAGTAGGCCGGTGCCCTTTGGTCACCAGTCTAATTAATATTTTTTAAGAATGTGTTTTTTAAGAATGTGTTGACAAACAAAATGAAGGAAGGAAAACAAGAAGTCACATTCATTGTAACTTAGTACACATCCTATATTAAAATTGGCTACTGGGAGGACTGCCCAGCCGGCGGACCACGGCCACGTCACTCTGACTCAGACATAACCGTAAACAAACCGGATGCGCCCATATATAGGCATGTCACTAAGACTCAGACATAACCCTAAACAAACCCAATATGCCCATATATAGGCATAAATGGAGATCCGGTTGTCCAGAGCCACAGATCTGACCGCAATGCCCATATTTAGTTGCTTTAGTTCTTTCTCTAGTTGCTTTAAATAGACCATAGAGTCTATACATTGTGCCAGAAACTCCTGTCCTGTCTTTAGTTACCACTAATTTTCTTAAAGTCTGTTCACCTCTCCTTCACTCTGCTCTCCTCCTCTGTACTGTGGCACGTGTTCTGACCTCCTGCCTATTTGGCTTTCCCCCTGTCCAGTAACCCTAAAGTGCATACAGGAAGCCCATGTTTGTCTTGGCTGATAATAGACTAGGCAGAATTTCTGAAAATGTGCTTATTTAAAGTGCTGATGGCGATTTGTGTTCATTTATGATGTTTTCTAGGGGTATTAAGGGGTGCTTAATCCCTTTAAAGCTGCTGTATGTCCAGCTCAAAATGAGTGCTAATGCCTCAAAATGGACAAGATAGTGGCCACCACTATGCTGAAATATTTTTTAAAACATATCTTTTTTTTATTTTTATTAGCTTCTCACGGTTTTCATATATGGGGAATCCAATGCCATATTCTGATTTGAGATCAAACTTGAGGAAACTGCTTGAAACTCATATTGTGAAAATGTTCATTTATAGTCAGGGCTATAGACCGCCGAAGTCTGACGTCATTTACACATCCTTTGTTTGTCTACCTGGTTCGCAGTTTTCCACCCCCGTTCTGAATCCCATAGACGTATTTAATATCGCGTCAAATAAGAACTGTGTTCCAAAAATAAACAAATGACCACGGCGGGTTGACTCTTATGGATATGAAGCATCAACTGACGGTGAGAAAACGCTAATGTTACTTCCGCCAAATTAGTTACATTTTCGCCAGAAACAGACTGTATCAAATATAAGTGACTGACTATCATAAACTATACAGAACCTCCTCCCTGACAATAACGCCGACACGCGGTGTTTATTTTTGGACCACAATTCTTATATGAGACGATTCTAAGATGACCCAATGTTATTCTCCATAGAGAAATTACTTCCGCAAACCTGGGGATGAACGAGTGACGTCAGGACTTCGGTGCTCTATTGCAAACAATCTTCCTTAAAGATACCCAAGAAATGTCTTCAGCAATGTGTTTGTAAAGGTGTCTAGTAACAAACACATAAAAAAAAACCTGGGGTACTCGTGAAAACTGCTGAAAGTTGGGGTACCCGCAACTTTATGTGGGTAAAACGTTAAATTCTGCCTTAAGTATATTGTAGGGGTCAAACTAGGATTTTTCATTATTCTTTATCAATTGCAAGCACTTGTTTTGCACCAATTCCACTCCTTGCCATCGAAAACAACCACACCCACTTTTCAATCTCGTCACAAACCCAATTCTTGTGTAAAAGTATACAGTATATGTCTGAGTGGTTGTACATTTAAACTTAGCTTTATTGTTTATTTCAATTTCTCAAATACCACGAGATTCTGCTCCACAATGTCAAATGCCTCAGGAGCCAAAGTCACCTAGAGGGCCTGGTACGTCAGAGGTGAGGAGTGGGTGCTGCGGTGTGGCCTCAGTGAAAGGGTCGGTGCGGGAGTCTAGCAGGGCTGGGGTGGCCCTCATGTGGGTAGATCGGAGTGTGGGTGTGGAGGTAAGAGGGGGGCTGGAAGTCCAGGAAGTCCTGGGCTGTCCCCCTCTCCCCTATACAGATTTGAAAAGCTTCAGACTCTGGGACTGAGCTGAGCCATCAGGTGTGTGGGGAAGATGGGCTCCTCAGTGCAGGATACAGTGCAGAGACATGGCCTGGAGAGGGTGTGGAGTTCACTGTAGAGATGTCAGAACCTACAAGTCTAGGCAGGGATGGTGTAGAGTAGAGTGTGGCGGGGATAGGCCTCACCTTTGCTTGATGCAAAAGTCTTTTTTCTGGAGCTCGCTACCTATGTCGGCCCACAATGTTATGTCACATTCACAGTCCAACATTGCAGTGGCACTAGGTAGGTGGCTCCTGCTGAGTTGTAACAAGGTGGCTTTGTGTGTGTGTGTGTGTGTGTGTGTGTGTGTGTGTGTGTGTGTGTGTGTGTGTGTGTGTGTGTGTGTGTGTGTGTGTGTGTGTGTGTGTGTGTGTGTGCGTGCGTGCGTGCGTGCGTGCGTGCGTGCGTGCGTGCGTGCGTGTGAGTGCGTGTCCGTGTGTGTGAGTGCGTGTCCGTGTGCTTGTACGTGTAGGACGTTTTTCGCTTCAGTAATTCCGACTTAATATGAAAAACTAATAAATTATTATAAATGTTCTATGTGCTAAAGTCTGTTGTCTTGTCGAACGAAGAATATCTAGATCTCACAATAACAAATCAAACAAACAAACACATGCAAACACACAAACACACACACACACACACACACACACACACACACACACACACACACACACACACACACACACATACACACACACACACACACACACACACACACACACACACACACACACACACACACACACACACACACACACACACACACAGTGTTTGCCGCTAAGACGGCTAACACGAACTCAAAGAAAGCCAGAAATACGATACTTCTGAATGGATTTCACGTGCTGTTGTGTATGGCTACCTATGTGCGGCCCATGTTGTTGAAAGTCCTTATGTACTTTCTGCCTGCAGGGGCCCCACACTTTGTTAGTTATGTTATAATTCAGGTCCTGCCCAGGTCTGTCAGTCTGTTTCTATATGGGCTATATCCAGTTTTGTGTCGCATTCCTTATCCAATATTCCAATATTTGATTAATTGAAGTATAAGGCCTCCAAAACAACTCTCAGTGTAATCACTGGGAGGCCTAACCTGGAATTTCGTCATTTTATGGTCAGGGCCATTGATTGATTGATTGATTGAATACATTATTAGCAGTTTGAGAAAAAAAAAAGAAAAAGAAATTGATTTATATTGGTCAAATAGAACCGAATTAGACCCGAATTAGACCAGATTTTTTCCGGTTGTGCACGCACATGCACGCGCGCAGGGAGGCCCCGCGATTCTGCATTACGCCACTGCGCTCAGCTGTGAACTAGCCAGTCACTGGACTCTTTAGTTTCGAGGATGAGGTGGGGGGGAGTTAAGAATTCAGAATCTCAAAAAGTCACTGGTGTCTAAAGAAACATGCTTAAAGGAGGAGTTCACCCAAAAAATGACTTATTTTCTATCAATTACACACCCCATGAAGCCTTGATTTCATGGATTTATTTTTGTTTTTGTGGCATTCCTAAGACAATAATTTGATGACCGTGTGTATTTCCGGTAGGAGACACAAATAATCTACTTTTGTGTCTCCTACCGGATACATTAGCCGGTAGGAGACGGGAATCAAATTATTGGCTTAGGAATGCGACAAAAACAAAAAAGAATCCATGGATTCAAGGCTTCATAGGGTGTGCAGTTGATAGAAAGTAAGTCATTTTTTGGGTGAACTCCTCCTTTAAATGCTTTTGCATCTATAAACTTGGTATGATTTGTGTCAGATATTTATGTACTGTGGCTAATAACCTGCAACGTCTGCAAAGTTAAATGGTAAACAGGGTTTGGTTAAATAACAGTGCTTTAAACACATAAGTTTGACTCCTGGCCTGGTAACAAGTTGCTGTTGATAAATCGGCAAATCTTGGATTAATCAAAGGCAAAAGACAGTTTTATTGTCATCTACTTCTAGCGGCAGATATTTTTTTTGTTGCCAGTTAAAATAAATTGTAAAAGCTAGAACTTTGGGCCAAAAAAGAGTGTTATGAAGCGTGGTAGTTGTACATTACTTTGTACTTTACTACATAAATAGATACAAATTTATTACGCACTACATAAATACAATTATTGATTGATTGATTGATTGGTTGAGTGATTGATTGATTGATATGCATACACTTTAATATGCAGAAGTAGTAAGCCTTGCAGAGCCATGTGGTCCATAGGAAAGGAGCCTATCTCCTCATGATTCATCATGATTTGTGTGCATGGGGATCTCATCTTAAACAAGCTCAGTGCTTAATGAGTCTTCCAGTTTAGTAGACCTTGTATTGTGAATTTGTACTTCCATGTACTGTTGTTCTCATGTCTTACTAAATAAAGTACATCAATCAATCAATCAATCAATCCTGTTTTTCTGTAGCATGTGACACTGTCACAGAGACTTACCCCCAATCCAACCCTTGATGCTGAGTGCCAAGCAGGGAGGAGATTCCTGTTAATTGAGCCAGGTGGCCAAGTGATTAAAATGTGTTCCTCTGAACACAAATGTCTCAAATCCTCCTATCATTTTGTGTTGATGACGTACATGTGTATATGCAAATGGAATTCCCTTGTGTACGCCAGTGATTCTCAACCTGTGGGCAGGGACCACTGGTCGGCCGTGAGGGTATTGCGAGTGGGCCCACTAAGATTTTAATGATATAACATTAACATAAAAGCGTAATTTGAAAAATATTTTTATATATTTTTTTGATACCAATACATTTCCATTGATCCAAGTCAGAACACAATCGATTGATTGATCATTAAAATGAACATGTTCTGAAAATGCACGTGGCCCACCCATCTGACCACTTAACACGGCAGCCGAGTTAAGTGGTCAGATGGGTGGGCCATGAACACTTTAGAGATTTTCAAGTGGGTCATATTGCAGGTGGAAATGGCATATCTTGACCAATGCATAGTTTTGTCAGAGGTTTGTCTAGTTCTTTGGAGTTATTATTAGGACTTATGTTTAGTAAAATAAACATGGTAGGATCAATTGTGTAGGAACAATTGTGGACACATGCACGCATGCACACTCTCTCTATCGCTCTCTCTCTCTCTCTCTCTCTCTCTCTCTCTCTCTCTCTTTCTCTCCCTCTCTCTCTCTCTCTCTCTCTCTCTCTCTCTCTCTCTCTCTCTCTCTCTCTCTCTCTCTCTCTCTGAATACTAGGATTCATTAGTGTATCATACACTCTATATAAAATCACCACATACATTTCAAACTCAAGTCAGACTGTGCTTTATCTGAGGTAAGCATAACCTTTTGCATTCACATTATTGTAGTGTAGAGTTGTGTTGTAACTTGCACATGGATAATGGTACAGCATATTATGGCCTTATTTTATTTTTGTTCCAACCTTTTGGTTTGGAATTTGGCATTGCACTTTTCACACATGAGAGCTAGGTTAGGTTTGAGTATTTTTGTGAGGTTGAAATGTTTTTCTGCAACTTCTGCATTCCTTTTGTGGACAAGTTTAGACTTTCAAGCATGATGGACTTCACCCAATATGGTTCTAGTCTCTTGTCAACAAACATGTTTTTAAGACACATGCTAGGTTTGATGTTTACCTGGTGTCCTACGGTAGTTATTTGCACTTTACTTAGGTGACCATTTACCTGGGGAATGGTTTAGTGTCTGATATTAAAACTGTGAAATACATTTTAGTTGAGTTAGTTGAACCTTGTCTTCTAGCAACAGAGCATACACAAATAGTATAATCATCAGCCCAAGCAAACGTGGGGGTAACTTATGTTGAAAACGGGTTGTAACAAAAAAAGATTAAATGTAATGGACTTGATTTTCTCCTAAACCATTTGTGCATCTCTGTTACACTAGGCTACTGTTTGCTGTGTTTGCTGTGTCTCTTTTGGAGAACTGACACACCGCTTATACAGTAAATACAATCAGAGTGAACAATCACAGTGTGAGGTAATAAAATGAACAATTCTAGTAAATGCATTGATGGAATTGTACAATTTACAAACTATTAGGCCCTATACAGTACTATAGGCATAACTATTAGGCCCTATACAGTACATAAGAATCATATGAATGACAACACATAAGATAACCATGATAGCATAGCTATACAGTGATAAATACCAGTGGTTCTCAACATGGGGTCCATGATAGGTCCCAGCTGAGGGGGTCCCAAGTATAATTTAAATATTCTTGAAACATTTTAACATCACAGATCTTGTATGGGGGTCCCTTTTCAATGGACATGCGCGACCAAATACATATACATTTGGGGGTCCTTGACATGAAAATGTCCACTGTATATATACTGTACAATGCACAGTACAGTACAGTGACATGTGCCAAGAGACTGGGAGCAGGTTAATGTGAGCATGAAGCACGTCCTTGCCCTAGTGATTTCTTTGTGTCATTTGAGGACACGCTCAAAATACTATAGGTGCTTTGCACAATGCTGCTTTGACTGTTTGACTGATATTTTACTGTGCTTAAATTTGAACATTCGTCGTTACATCGTTTTAACGACGTTTTGTTGCTTGTTTTTGTTATGGGTTTTGGTTTTGTTTAAACGTGCTTGCTAGTGCAAGTACTGGTTGTATGCACCAATCATCAAGTATATATTTTTTAAATTGGATAGGGGGCAGGTATTAATAAGAATTGATTCTTCTTCCTGCTCCTTTTCGCTCATGGGTGTATATGATTTAATGAATTATTGTAGTTATGAATTGTGTGTACTGTAATACACTACCATATGCGAAACAAAATAAAATGAAATGAAATGAAACATGGCCATACAAACTGAACAACGAGACAAAACAAGATAAATACTGTAAGAGCTGATTAGATCATTTCAGGGTATGAGACAAAAAAACAATAGCTGGCGTGTAAGGGGTATATGTTTCATAATTGTATAGTGTACATGTACACGTATCTACCCTGGTGTGTGCTATCTGCCTCCATGAAGGTAGACTGAGAATTTTGCAAGAAAAGAAATATTAAACTTTTAAAGCTGCGTAATATTTTATTGTTAAAATAAGTGTTAAATAGCTCTATATTCTGATAGTAACTAATCATTGCTATGCTATGAAGAGTAACAGGAGTCTCTCTGTCTCTCCAGCTCTTTAGTAAGCAGAAAATGCATTTTAAGGTCGGGATACCAATTGTATCACACACCAGGAGAGAGAACTCATACAGGATACAGGATAAACACATCAAAAGGAAGTGAGCAGACTAAATTGGAACTGAAAATGTATTTTCTGTTTTAATATTAAAGAGCTGGAGAGACGGGGAGACCCCTGTTACAGAACAAACACTCTCTATATAAATGATTATCATAGAGCTTTACGTTTTTTAATGAGAAACATTTTGTTTAAACCAGAAAATATCACTTAAAAAAGTAAAGTGAGTCAGTGCATAGGTTTCAATTACATTTATGCCTATGTCATCAGTGAAATGTACAGTGCTTTACATTTCTGTTGGTCACTACTCATCCGTAATTTCTTAACAGATTTTAATCATAGAACTAACACTTACTCTACATGTGTTTAGAAACAGATATTTGGAGCGTCATGAATGTGACAGCGGGTAGCAGTAATGTATCAACGACCATGGTGTACCGGGACTCCTTCAGCTCAGCTGTGACTAAGAATGTGATTGTTGTGGCTCTTGGCATCACCATCAGCTACATCAATGGCACTCTGATCCACACCTTCAACAAACACCAGGTACGAAGGCATATTTTTTGATTATGGGCCTTCAACTTCGGGTCTGGGGTCCCTAGAGGGTCCTCTGAGTTATTACAGGGGGGCTGTGATTTTTTTTCACCCCTGAACCCGAGCATCCCTATTATGGGGGAGGGGGGGGGATCGGCATTCACCGAAAATAGCAGATCTACCAACTCACAAAGCGTCACACTGCGATGTGTTGTGAGCTTGTAGATCAGCTATTTTCGGTGAAGATATTTGGTGTAGTAGAGGGGAAAAAGAGCAGACCTAGACGAATGAAGGGATTCAAATGAATGAAATTGATAAAAAAGAAATGACTCCTTATACTTTTCCTCTCTTTCAGGTACTCAATTTGAATCCTCGGTACATCCTGTTCATCCACCTGGTGATCAATGATATGCTCCAGCTAATTACTGCAATCAGCCTGTTTGTCCTCTCCTACACTTTCTACACCATCAACGCCTCTGGCTGTTGCGTCCTTCTCATGGTTGCCATTTTTACCACCCTCAACACTCCATTGAATTTAGCTGGGATGGCGGCGGAATGTTATGTTGCCGTTTGCCTACCACTCCACCATGCACAGTTATGTACGGTCACGAGAACATATATTCTGATAGGTTCGATCTGGGCCATGAGTGCATTGTCAATCTTTCCAGATCTGTTTGTACTGCTGGCCACAGAACCTCTGCACTTCTTCTATGCCAGAGTGGTCTGTGCCAGAGATTTGGTTTTCCGTAGCCCTGTTCTCATAGAGAAGAGGAATGTGTTGCACGTAGTGCTTCTGGTTCTAGTTTGGCTCGTTCTCCTGTATTCGTACTTCAGAATCCTGTTTGCTGCCAAATCAGCTAGCGCAGATTCTAAGAAGGCCCGGAATACGATACTCCTGCACGGCTTTCAGCTGCTGTTGTCTATGCTCACCTTCTTGTACCCTGTGTTGAAAAGATCTCTAATATACTTATATTATATATCCCCTGCATCGTATGTCAACTCTATTTTTGTTTGCTATATAATTATTCAGATCTTGCCGCGTTTGATCAGTCCTATTCTGTACGGTGTACGGGACCAGACATTCAGGAATTACCTGAAAAGGTACATACTTTGTAAAAGGATCAATCCATAGACTAAATTGACGCTGTCGAGTGGAAATCTTGTATGTCCAAAAGTGTTACTTTTCATGAAAGGGAAAAATTAACCTATTCTGTATGGCAGGGGTTCCCAAACATTTTAGCTCGAGTCCCGAAAGAGAAATTCTCTGGGACCCCTTTAGTGAAAACAGATCTACTATTTTCAATACTTATTAAAGGTTTTTGTGGGGAAACCAAGAAAATTGATAAGTGTACATGACAAGAGTGTTGTTGATTTTATTGTCAACTAGATAAGAAAATAATAAAGGTTTGCACTATTGTTGTTTTGAACTAGATATTTGAAACCCGCAAAAAAAGGGTATTTATTAAATATAGTATATAATATAATTAAATATTCAAATATATTTTGACACAGAATCAAATGTTTTATGGTCATGATTCACCAGGAGCCTGTACGGCATGGTTCCAGGCTTAAAATAATTAATTTTGTCTGCTCATTTCTTTGTGTCATCACTTAATTTCACTTGTTATCCTGTATGAGTTCTCTCTCCTGATTGGATCAAATTAGTATCCTGACCCGAAAATGCATTTTTTGTTTTGTTTACTAAAGAGCTGGAGAGACTGGAAGATCCCTGTTACTGAACAAACATTCTATAGCAATGATTATCAGAATATAGAGCTATATTTAACACTTTTATTGTATAAAAAAAATAACACTTACTGCACACACAATGTTGATTTTATTTTTATTTTGCACTTATAGGCTGTTGTTTCAATGGCCCCTATACATTAACTTGACTGTTTGGTGCTGTCAGTGTCTTTTGACATCTCTTTTTATCACATTGGATAATAAAAAATGTCCAAATTAAATTGACTAGTCCATACCCGGTGAAGTGCGCAGGCAAAATAATTACTGGTCTACCTTAAGTCAGTCCACCTTAAGGCCAGTCCGGACCAAAATGCCAGGACTGAATTTTGGTCCCAGTCCGGCCCTGCTCTGACATGTGGATTCTAGTTTTCAAGATGACAACAGCAAAGTGTGTTTACAAAGTTGCAGTGCAGGGCAGGCTATTCCTTCCTTACTACTTCAGTTGAGACAGTGGTGTTTGAGCGGAGGGCTCTGAGAGAAGCAGCGGCTCTACTCCTCCCGAGTGAGCCCTACAACTAGCCTGGTTCCAGACCATAGACCCCGCGCACTCTCTGAGTGGACTGTTCCACGCAGCTTCAGGCTGATAATAAGGCTACCCTACAACGTGATTTTTGATGGATGTGCTGTTTGTGTAACCTCGCATCACCAGTCTTTCCACCTCAGAGGAAAGCCTGGTATAGAGCATCGCAGTTCCCGCCCCTTCCGGGTTCCACTGCAAAATACTCAATGCATTTTTCCCATTTTTCCCATTTCCAAAAATATTTATATAAATTAATTTAAGCCTAGAATCAAGCCATCCAGGGTCCTGGTGAATCATGACCATAAAACGTTTGATTCTGTGAAAAAACTTTTTTGAAAACGGCAAAACAAAGGGTATTTATTAAATATAGTATATCATATAATTAAATATAAAATAAAAAAAATCACAGAAAAAAATGTTTTATGGTCATGATTCACCAGGACCCTGGATGGCCTGATTCTAGGCTTAAATTAATTGATATAAATATTTTTGGAAATGTCAATGGGAAAAATGCATTGAGTCTTTTGAAGTGGAACCAGGAAGTGGGCGGGAACTGCGATGCTCTATTCGTTATTAAAGGCCGGTGTGATCCGGTCTAGGCCACGCCTACTGAAAAAAAACAAACTATTCTATTTCCGGAAGTTGCGGTTCCGGTTTGGCGGAGCCGCTTTGTTTTGGTTCCCAAAACAAATTTTAAAAATGATTTAAAAAATAAGCTAACTACGCCACAACAAGGATTTTATTAGGTAGCCTAGGCCCTATTACAATGCCCTTGATCGCGGCCGGAGTTACCGGAGGGTGAGGCTTGCGGGTTCCAACCGCCTGATGACGCGCCTGGTGACGTAGGGTTACTTCCGATCATAAACCCGAAAAAGGTATTAATCCCATGCAGGCTACTGTTTGTGTAGGACTTCTAAACGCCTTTGTTTGAACGGCTTTTAGCGCGTCTAGGAACTGATATGCAGAACTGAAATTCATATTTTTGACCCCATTTCTTATTCGGTTCCTACTTGGAACCGAATTTCGGTACCCAATCCTACCGAGCAGGCGCACTGTGGTTTCAGGTGATGCGGAGTAGCATTTGAAATGCAGAAATCTTCTAATACCAGATTTGACCACCAGGACACGGCACCTTCAATAATCCTCTGCGGTCCTGGGGAATAGGGATAGACTCCCGTGCTCTTGCTGATATCGACAACAGCCTGAGCCTCTCTAGTTATTCCATGTGTTTGTTGGCCTACCTGTTTGTTTCAGCGAGTGGTTGCCAGATCCTCTGTTTTCCCTGTTTATGTGCGTGTTCTGTTAACTGCTATGTGTGAGTTTATGAATTAAAGCTCTGCTGTCACTCAAAGATGTCTGTCTGAGACTGTCTCCCTGCATTTTGGTCAAACTTTTAAATCCCCTGACGAGGTTCAACCAGTGTTTCACCGTTACATTGAATGGGCCAGGTCCACACCAGAGTTTACTCTACCCAAATATAGTGCAGCAGATTAATAATGATATAATCGTTCACTTTGTGATGCAAGCATGACATTTGGCACAAATACTCTGTAAGGGCCACTCTTGCGATGGATTTTAGCGATTTTGAGTTGCCGGAACTTTTTTCCATAAGAGTGGCCCTTGCAGAGTATTTGTGCCAAATGTCATCCTTGTATCACAACCTGAAAGATTATATCACTATCTGCTCCACTAAGGTGGTGGCCATCTTGGAATTTTGAGTGGCCAGCGTCTTTTTCCATAATAGTGGCCCTTACAGAGTATTTGTCACTAATCTGCTGTAGGCCTACTAATATTGTAGGCCAGTAGTTTTCAAGCCCCAAAATGTATATGTATTTGGCCGTAGACCCCCATCTGAAAATATTTTCTGCCAAGGATCCCCCATACAAGATTTGTGTTGTTAAAATGTTTTTAAAAATATTCCACTTTTTTTCAAGGTTTTTATAAAATAGATCTACAAGTGCGACACATTATGAGCTTAGATCTTCTATTTTCAAATTGCCTACTGGTATGTGTATAGGGGTTAAAGTGGTTAAAAGTTATTTGGACGCTTTATTAACACATTTTGCTGGGGGCCCCCTGGAACCCCCTCAAGGACCCCACTTTGAGAACCACTGATTTCTGTCATGTTAGTCTAAGTGGGGGATGGCCCACAGTGTCCACAGTCCCACAATCTGATTTGATTTGACCACAGATTGAACATCTTCTGCCCTTATGGCTGCCAATGAGGATATACATTCTGAAGTAGATTTGTACTTATATTTGACTACAATTGTTTTTAACAAATGCTTTTCTTACTGTTTCATTAATCATCTGTAAATGATCAGCTCCCCCTCAGATCAGCTCCCCCCAAGCCCAATGATCAACTCCCCCAACCTTAATTAACCAGGGGTTAATTAAGGTTGAATGAATACTAAAAGTATACTTTTAGTGAATGCATTGCCACGATTCGTAATTCAAATACCGTACACCAGGGCTCTTCAATGTTTTTCAGGCCAAGGACCCCCTAGCTGAGAGAGAGATGAAGCAGGGGCCCCCTCTATATTGTATAAAATTGGGTTGCAGATATATATATATTTTTTAACTTGGTCTGATCTTTTTTCCCTCTACTCTTTTCTAAAAATAGCCGATCTACAAGCTCACAACGCCTCGCAGCGTGAGGCGTTGTGCGCTTGTAGATCTGTTATTTTCGGCTAAAGTTCTCCTCAGAAAAGGGACGCACGCTAGGGTTCAAGTGGTTAATGTAAAAATAAAATATCAAAAAAAGATTTGGCGGCCCCCCCTGTAGTAACTCTGAGGACCCCCTAGGGGTCCCGGAACCCTGGCAATGTGAAAGGATATGACGACACCGACATCAATGAAGCTAAAGTGTATATAATCCCTCATAGAGCATCTGCTTGTCTTCTGTCTGTGACCTGGACTCACGTACTGGAGGTGCAGTTGAATATGTCTTATTATGATACTGTACATAGGAATGCGTTTTAGTATACTGTACATTAGGTAGGAATATGTTTTATTTTACCGTACATAAATATGAAGGATTATGTTTTATATCATACTACATATGGGGCAGGAGTGTATTATTATGTTGTCTGAGTCTCAAAATATGATGTGATTTTGGATTATGGTTTATTTTTATTTATGCCATAGCCATATGATAGATACAGTAGCTCTGCAGATTCTAACATTTGACTTTTAATGCGGAGTTACGTGTTTCAAATTCATCTTGTCTATGCTGATTGTTATAACATAATTGTCCAAAACTGTTACTTTTCAGGATTGAAATTAAAAAATCACAAAAATAGCAGATCGACAAGCTCAAAACGTGTCAATTCGCGCAGCGTTTTGAGCTTGCAGATCTGCTATTTTTGATACTTTTGTGTGACGCTGTAGTATGATCACGTAGGACATTAATTTACGAAAAAACACAAAAAGTTAGAATATGGAGATAAGAGATTTCTGCCCGACAGCAGCGATATGTAATATTGACATGTCATTCTCACTCAATATATTTTCTTGTGCTGCCCTGCCTCAGATTGTCTATCTCTCTCTCTCTCTCTCTCTTTATCTCTCTTTCTCTCTGTCTCTTTCTCTTTCAGGTGGATTCCAAGCGATGAGTATGAACTCATCGTTTGGTCCAGGAGGCAACATGACGTTTCCTCAGGTCAGTCTCTATACTATTACCAGTAGAGTGATAATTAGCAATAACCTCATCACAACAAGATCATATACCATGTGTACGTCATTGTCCATATGTTAATCTGTCAAATGGTATGGCTGTATCTGTCTGTAATCTTAAAAGTTATTCATTGATTTGATGTGTGTGACAGAAATGCTTTAAACAGTTAGGACGCATGATTAAAATGATTTTTTTTGTATCACTCACTCAAAACAAAAATAAATAAATCAGTAGGAGAGATATCAACAATGTAGGCCTAATTGGTAGGCCTTCTGATAGCGACAATGGTGATTTAAGTGAACATAATCTACAGTATATGCCATTTTCTCATCTCTCTTTCTGTCTGTCTGTCTGTCTGTCTCTGTCTCTGTCTCTGTCTCTGTCTCTGTCTCTGTCTCTCTGTCTCTGTCTCTGTCTCTGTCTCTCTGTCTCTGTCTCTGTCTCTCTGTCTCTCTCTCTCTCTGTCTCTGTCTCTGTCTCTGTCTCTCTCTCTGTCTCTCTCTCTCTCTCTCTCTCTCTCTCTCTCTCTCTCTCTCTCTCTCTCTCTCTCTCTCTCTCTCTCTCTCTCTCTCTCTCTCAGTTCATGTTGGTCAGGGACACCTTCACCACAGCGTTTGTGAAGAACTTGATCGTGGTTCTGGTTTGGCTCATCCTCAGTTACATCAATGGGACTGTGGTGGCCACGTTCTTTAAACATCAGGTAAACAACACACATGCAAGCACGCTGCACATCCACACACACTTTAGATTTTAGACCGGCACATTCACAGCTATATAACATACATAACAACAAGTACAATGTATTTCGCGTTGAGAATTTAAGCCATAGAAGCCAATATGTGGTTGATCTAAGTGCTTTTCTGTAGCCCCAATTCAGTAGTTTCATAACATATTTTCAAAATGACACCATGGTCCCTGATCTCTGTTTGATCAGAGCAGCAGTCTACACTGCCCACTTGTGGTCAAGTTACAAAAAAGCAAGTTTTAAGAAACTTCAATAGCCTATATAATGATACCATGAGTGTTTTACTCAAAAGGCCTAGACGGTGCAGGGTGAGTGAAATGTTTGTGTCTGCAAGAGTCAATACTTTTCTAGCTGTTCTTCGGAACTCAATGCATAGATTCATGTGTCGCTTGGATGAGTCTGTGAATAGCATCATTGTCAGTATAAGTAACCCTTATGTGAAGAGCTGCACTAGATACTCCTCTAGCCTTAGGAGACATCGGCTTAAAAGCCTGTATTTATAACTGTCACAATCACAAATGCCCTGTTTATTGTTGTATGTATGTTTTTCTATGGACCTTGAGTGTTCATTCAATAAAGACATTCATTCATTCATTCATCCATTCATTCATTCATCAACGTGTCCCTACACTGACAAAATGTGTCCATGGCACGACTTGTCCATGTCTGTGGCAAAGCTGTGATTACAAATATAGATATGAAAAACGTAAGTTTTAAAAACTTTTTTCATGTGATGTGTGATGAAAACACTGATAAGACTCAATTATTGAAATCTAAACCTCGCTTCAACTTAGCTTTGTATACTGCTGTTGAAGCCAGCTCAACTTGGTTTGTAGCTTATTATGATACTGTACATATGAATACGTTTTAGTATACTGTACATTAGGTAGGAATATGTTTTATTTTACCGTACATAAATATGTAGGAATATGTTTTATCATACATGAAGGAATATGTTTTATATCATACTACATATGGGGCAGGAGCACTCTTTTTCAGTTTTATATATACACTGTAACTGTGTATTTATCACATTTTGTTTCAAAATAGTGTATTATTATGTTGTCTGAGTCTCAAAATATGATGTAATTTTGGATGATGGTTTATTTTTATTTATGCCATAGCCATTGTAGATTTTGTCTTGTCACTTGCCTCCATTGAAAATGAGTGGTAGACTGTAGCTGTACCTGTGTGAACGCAGCATTAGGCCTACTCCCTATTGTTCTGAATTCTGGGTTTGTTGATTGAGACTGTGGGTGCACTCTCTGTAACTCTATCTATCCCTCTCCCATCCCTGTTCTGCTAGGAGCTATTATTATGTTCTGTTCAACTAACCTAAGATGAGACCTTTATTGCTCTCGCAAGGGAAATGCAAATTTTGCCAAAGGCAGCACAGCAGTTTAAAATACAGTTGGTTGTCCATGATGGCGTCCAGCTTCCTTCGCCAGCTTCTCAACCCCTCTCTGTGTCTGTCTTTCACTCTCTCTCTCTCTCTCTCTCTCTCTCTCTCTGTGTGTTCTCAGGCGTTCTACGAGGACCCGCGCTACATCCTCTTCATCCACATGGTGATCAACGACGCCATCCAGCTGACGGTCACCATCACGCTCTTCATCCTCAGCTACATCTTCTACCAGATCAACGTCTCCTTCTGCTGTTTCTTCATCCTGGTGGCCGTCTTCACCACCAGGAACACGCCCGTCAACCTGGCCGGCATGGCCATCGAGCGCTACATCGCCGTCTGCAACCCCCTGCGCCACGCCGAGATCTGCACGGTGCGGCGGACCTACATGCTCATCGGCATGATCTGGTTCATCGCCGTGGCACCGGACATCACCGACCTGTTTGTGACGCTGGCCACAGAGTCGCTCAGCTTCTTCCATGAGTCGGTGTTCTGCCTGCGTCAGAACGTGTTCAAAGATCCCATCCTGGCGTACAAGAGGCAGGCCTTCGACGCCCTCTACTTCTCCTTCGTGTTCCTCACCCTGGTCTACACGTACCTGAGGATCCTGTTCGCCGCCCGCGCTCTGTCCACGGAGAAGACGTCGGCGCAGCGAGCCCGGAACACCATCCTGCTGCACGGGGCGCAGCTCGCCATGTGCATGCTCTCCTACATCTCTCCCAGCGTGGAGGTGGTCCTGCGCCTCATCTTCCCCGGGAGGATCCTGGAGATCCGCTTCGCCAACTACCTCATCGTGTACATCCTGCCTCGCTTCCTCAGCCCCATCATCTACGGCGTGCGGGACAAGAAGTTCCGCAAGTACCTCAGGAGGTACTTTGTGAGCAGAGGCCGCAGGGTCAAAGTGCAACGGGTGGTTGGGCAGAGCGACGCTGACTTGTGACAGACGTTTGCTATACGTGTCTTTACTCTTCTCTCGTGTAATCAGCTGAATCTTGAATTATGAATTAATTTAATGTATAATGAAGGGGAAGAAAAATCATTCTACATATTTACAATGACAGCTTTGAATGTGGAGAGGAAATAAATATAGATTATGTATCCAACCAAGGGCATATCATGAATGGCGGGGTGACCATTTCTTTATGTCATAGGCCATATGTTCACACACACTTTTTCATGCCAAGGACCCTCAGCCATAGCCTCTGGCTGTGACCCCTTACTGCGAAGTAGAAAAGGGCAGAAATAGTCAATCGCGTGAGCTTGTAGAGTGGCAATTTGTTTTAGCTATTTTTTAAGGATGAATTATCAGAAGATTGTTGTTACATAGAGCAGCAGAATGTTGTATAATATTTAACGTGCTTTTCAGATAACTGCTCAGCAAGAGTTTTAAGTCAAAGCGTAACACAGTAGTTTGGA
>NC_137612.1:42518513-42556013 GCF_963280865.1 Gymnoscopelus braueri | reverse complement strand
AGTAGATCGGTGTGTGGTAATGGACTTGATATTCTTTCTCTCTCTCTCTCTCTCTCTCTCTCTCTCTCTCTTACACACACACACACACACACACACACACACACACACACACACACAGACAGACAGACAGACTGTACTAACAACGCTCCTCTCTCCTCTATGTTGCCTGTAGTTTGTTCTATGAGGATCCTCGCTACATCATGTTCATCTGCATGGTTGTGAACGATGCCCTGCAGCTCACCCTGGTCACTGCTCTCTACGTAGTCAGTTACATCTTCGCAAAGATACACGCCTCAGTCTGCTGCTTATTGGTAAAAAAAAAATCCATTTGAACCCTAGCATCCCTATTCTGGGAGGAACATTTGCCAAAAATAGCAGATCTACAAGCTTGGAACGCGACATGTTGTGATCCTCTAATAGGCCTACTGCCTATAGCCAACTTGGGCAACTTGCATTCAGTGTTGATGATGGTCTGAGGACCGAAACATCCTCTCTCTGCGTCACCATGTCACTTTTTGCACGTTTGTAATGAAAAGATTCTATATTTTGTTCATCCAAAGCGCCTCAATGTTCGTCTGTCAGTTTGTGAGCCTTTTCTGTTGCTTATGTTCATCCAGATAATGACGGCCGTCCTCACCACTCGCTCCACCCCGCTCATTCTGGCCGGCATGGCGGTAGAGCGCTACATGTCCATCTGCTTCCCCCTGCACTACAGCCACATGTGCACCGTGCCGCGCACCTTCCTCTTGATCGGTGTCATCCTCCTCCTCGCCGCCACACCCCCCGCCACCGACCTCCTCATAACCGTCGTCCAGGTAGGGATGGGTAGCCTGGCATTAGCCAGACTGATAACGTGGATTCACTCACCCGTTCCTCCACAGTGGAGGAACGGGTGAGTGAATCCACGTTATCAGTCTGGCAGTCTGACATATTTCACAACTTTCCGCATATTTCGCAACTTCCCGCAATTTCACTGTATTAAAAAAAAAAGCATATTTCATTGCAAAATCAAGGATTTTAGCCCGCATAATCAAGAGTTTTAGCCCGCATAATCAATGATTTTTGTCCGTGTTTTTCTGGAGGGTCTTATATGCTTAAAATTCTTAACATTCCACTTTTGTTAACACTCAAAATACCACTTTTGTTAACCACTTGCACCCCAGCATCCATATTCTGGGGCAAACAATAGCCAAAAAATAGCAGATCTACCTGGCGCGTTGTCTGCATGTAGATCAGCTATTTTTTGGCCAAGAGATTTGGTGTAGACGGGAAAGAAGGGGTCGAAGTACAGAGCCAATTCACTGCCTGAATTATTTCTGGCCGCGTTTGCCCACTGCCAGAGATTTTTCATTGAAAAAAATAAGTACTCAGGAGCCGAGATACAAAAATTGTAAGTTTTAAGTTAACAAGGAAGTGGATGGGAGTCTAGATCTTCGAAAAATCATATCTCCTTGGTCTTTGGGTCAAAAAAAAAAAAAAAAATTCTTTTAGTTTTAGTCGTTCTAGGCAGACAGGGCTTAAGGGACAAAAGTCGTTTTAGTCGTTCTAGGCAGTGAATGAGTTAAGGACAATTTTACGATCAATTAAAATCTCTGCGATATGATTACTTTGAGCGTTGTTGTTCTTTATGCCATAGCGATAAACGATAATAACGATTATCGTCCCATCTCTATGCGTCAAGGAGCCGCCCCAATTCTTCCACAGCTCGATGTTCTGCGACCAATCGCTGCTGTTCCGCCACCGCTCCATCTACTACAAGAACTGCGTGTTTGACGGAGCCTACCTGTCCTTCGTGGCTCTGGCCTTGCTCTACACCTACTGCAAGATCATGCTGACGGCCAGGGCCGCCTCCACCGGCCTGGCCTCGGTGAACAGGGCTCGCAACACCGTGCTTCTGCACGGCATCCAGGTGAAGGGTGTTTGTTTCTTAAAATTGATGATTGCAAATGGAGTTCATGAGGGTGTGAATGAATCAAGTTTTAGCTGTTAGTTTGAGCTTTTTAGTGGCTTCCGAAGAGGTAATTTGTCTAGAGAACAGGGATTCTCAAACATTTTCATGTGAAGGACCTCTAAATGAATATGTATTGGACCCATGGACCCCACATTTTATTTTCAAAATAGCTGATGTATAAAATAGGGGTTAGACTGATTTAGCTGGGGACCTCCTGGAACCCCCACCAAGGACCCCTGGGGGCCCCTGGACCCCACTTTGAAAACCACTATTGGTCTGGGCCTTCAAGTCTCAGATAGACGAGCCAAGGAAACACATAGAGTGCTGTAACCACCGCCCCTGGCCTGTGTGGAGCCACGTGGAACTCCATATTTGGCAAGACTGACTTCATCAATATGATGTCAGAGATTCATATGGAAGCCACCCAGGTTATTAAAACCATCTGGCTTTTAACAGCATGGTGGCGCCTGAAGGGTGAGCCGTCTTTGCAAGTGTACATCCGTTTGTGTATGTCCGTCTGTTATTAGGCCATAAACAAGGACAGGACACGTTTATAATAATATTTATATAGGTGTGAATATTTTGCACATTTTGTGTGTGTCAGATCCACTGTCCTTCCGTCTTTTGAGCAAAACGTATTCCTACTATGGTGATTGGTGACAGAGTTCACACTAAAGGTGTAGAGAATGCCTTTTATTTCCATATATATGCAGATCTGTGTATCTGTCAGGCTAATCTAGTATACATATTAATTTGGGGGTCCTTGACATGAAAACGTTTGAGAACCAGAGTGCTAAAGCATCATGTCCAAGCTCTGTGCCTGCTCTGTCATTAACCATTAAAACTCTGGTGCCTCTCAGCTGCTGCTGTGCATGCTGGCCTTCGTGGTCCCCTCCCTGCAGGCTGCCCTCATCTCTCTGTTCCCCCGCCTGGGTCTGGAGATTCGCTACATCTTCTTCCTGCTGGTCTACATCATCCCTCGCTTCCTCAGCCCCATGATCTACGGCTTCCGCGACCAGAAGTTCAGGAAGTACTGGGCTCGCCACTTGGCCTGTTGGGCGTCCTCTGGAGCCAGCAGGATCAAACCCACTGCAGGGATAAAGGTCAACCGCAATGTTAAATGACTCTTGAAGGAGCATTTCACCCATTTCGTATCTTCATAAAATTGGTCCTCACTAATGCTCATTATAGGATGACACCATTTCTGTCTACTCACCCTGTGTGTCTCAGTGGTGGGCTGTGGGCCGTTCAGAAACCTGCCTACCAGTGACATCATCGATGGGGATACCAAGCCATATATTGTGCTTCAATGATACTACATTTAGTTAGATTTAGATTATATTATATATGATATTAAATGCAATGAATAAACAACACCTTTGACTTCAAATGAGAATGAGGGGTTCCAGGGGTCCCAGAAAAGAATGTTAGTACAGCATCAAAATCGTATAAGGCTTGTATATTGTAAGCCAATATACAGTACAAGCCCTTGTATCGGCTATTTTCTTTTGTAAATTTGGAATATTTTTTGAACATTTTAACAACACAAATCTTGTATGGGGGTCCCTGTAACAAATTATTTTCTGATGGGGGTCCGCTGCCAAATTCATATTAATTTGGGGGTCCTTGACATGAAAAAGTGTTCACTGTTCTAAGGTACACGTGCTCATACAGTAATTATAAAATCCATAATGGCCTTAAAGTTAGACTTCTCCTTTTGACTACAGTCAGGTACCACGTATGCTGCCAATGACTTCAGATATTGAAATAGTTTTGTGAAATTATTTTTGTATTAAATTGTTCAATTCAATTAAAGATCCTTGTACCATGGCTTGGTTTAAAATCATCTCTGTTCAATAAATGTACATCAAGTATTTTCACAGCCAGCACCCACGTTGTGTAAGTAGAAAATGTCCATGTGCCCATAGGGGGCGCCACACATGCTACAAATATCATTGGTGGTTGCTGAAACTTGGTTTAATTTTTCTCCAAATTAGGCTTATAATAAATGGTCTTGTGCTTCATGTGACATTGACACTCCATACCATTTGCCTGTAATATCCATACACAACTATTTTGGGCAGGGCTTATTTCTAAACAAAAAACAAACACCTTATCATGAATGCAACATCCAACTTCCACAAAATACCTCCAAAACTGCTTTTCATTTGTCCATAGGGACACACAAACAAACAGTTGCACCGGCTGTCGCACAAACTCTCTTTCCCCCCTCAGATTCCTTGTGTCCTGATGGCTGCAAGCCACAACTGACACAGCCTGCAACGGTGCAACCTGAGCTGGCGAAGATCTGTGCTCAGAGAGGAGTGCACTTTTCTTGTTTTTTTTTTCTACATTAGGCTGAGCACAGAGGAGCTGGTCATTTCCCTTTCCTGGACAACCATACTGTTGTCCCTATACTGGACATATCATAATGTATTCATTTTGTAATAATATGAATAATAAAGGCAAGATAAATTATGGAGAAAATAAATATATGATTTAATACTGATGACACACACAGGATTTCAGTTCTGTTCACTGTCAGCTGAAAAAGTCTTGTCAAATGATTAGTGGTTTGTCAAAGTGTCTTTCCAAGTTCCCCTTCTTTGCCACCACTGTTGCATTGCTGATGAGCCAAATTCATACTTACCGATTAGGCTACCAGCACTGGATCTGGTTTCATTTATGGTAGCTGAGATCAGTTCCTTGTTTCTTTTGTTCTTTTTTCAGCTGGAGAACTTCCTCTTCGCCTTTGTGGTGCAGTTGTTGCTGATGAGACAAATGTATTTTCCATTTGACAGGACGAAAACAAAATGTTCTTCCTATGCTGCAAGGACATTGTACTGTATGGGTTTTGTCTATTGGCCTCTCTTCCTGAACTCAATCTCAATATCAGCTCATTAATTGTGTAGCTGACAAATAGACTACGCATCGTAGGCTACTAAACATGTAACTGATGTAACACACCTGGACGACTCTTAAAGGTGACTCTCCACCCTTAGCCATTGCCAGGGCAATTCCTATGCTAATTTGCACTGGTCACTCCACTGATCATCACATGCCTCCATCTTAATGTTTTGCAACTCAGTCCTGATGAGTTCCATAATACAAACAAACATGTTCGGTGAATCATGAGCAAGTGCAATGCATATACTTTTAAATTTAAGAGCAAGTGCAATATTACGTGTTATTATGTTAAGAGAGCAAAATAGAGAAGTGCAATATAATGTGATGTTTGATTAGATGTTTAACATTTACCATGTGTCTTCCAGTGTAATTGGGCTGGACCATTGTCAGGATGGCAGAGGGGGTTTGTGATATGTATTTATTTGGAATTGCTGAGGATATTGTTTTATGTTGTAGTAGTGTGAAGAACAAACCATTACTTACCTGTAGTCCATGGATATTTCTAATATAATTATATGAGGGTTAAAGGTATATGTAGCCTATTTATTTATTTGTATGTATGTATGTATGTTTCTTTAATATACCCCTTGACATGGTGGCGTCCAAACTAATTACCTCCAGCTGAGTATAAAATGCTGCCAGTGAACATCAGACTTGGTGGTAGAACATGATGAGAGAGCTGGACACCACCATGTCCAACTGTTTGTCATCTTTTGTCATTGTTGTATTTTGTTGTAGTGAATAAATACACCTTTTGGTGTGCTAATTCCAGCCGTGAATTGGGCCATTCTCACAAATACCTTGTGTCAATTATGTTTGTAGAGATGTGGATATCCATGGCACCTATATCTGTTCAAATAGACACATGAACTTATACTTTGTCGCTGTCGTGTGGAAACCTTGCATCTACAAAACTGTTCCTTTTTTATTATCAAAATAACAAATATACAAAATTATATAGCCGATCTATAAGCTCACACGCAATAAAAATGGGGAATGGCTTCAAAGTGTGTAATTGTCCTTTCTTCTCTAATAGAAAACGATAGGATTTTACATTCAGATCCCCTGTTTTGAGGCAAAATAATTTGGGCATATTTATCCAAATGACTAAAATGGACAGTCTATCTAAAATGTCTGTAAAATCATGTCCACACACAGCCACACACAGCCCTCTGCCACAGTCTCAAAGGGCTTTACAGAACCTCATAAAAAACAAATGAAACATTAAAAAACAAGACAGGCTCCAATAACGGCGTGACTCATTGCCGTGGGAACATACTTCAAGCAGGGGGTGCTGAGCTGGTGGTGGTGGCAGAGGGTTATGGCCCTTAAATAAATAAATATGCTTTGATGAAGTTCCAATTTTAGTCTACGAAAGGAATGGTATTCATGCAAGAAAACAAACTACACACAACAGCAGCTGGGCACTGGCTCATAGTAGAAGGGCCATTTAAAGAACACTGATGATAAAACAGTGATCACCACAGTTATTACTTACTTGCATACAATATGCAATATACCCATTGCCGCAGTTGTACTAAGCCAGTCTATGATGTCATGAATTTGACGTCATATTGATGACATCAGGAATCTCCGTATATTGGCATAAAAGGGACACGGACAGACAGACAGACAGAAGGACATTTTGGATTTTCTGTTCTGGACAACTGCAGATTCAACCAACTTTCCTTTTCCTCGGGTCTTCGACGATATACAGTACACACCAAGTTTAAAGTCAATAATCACTCACACAGGCACTCACATACACAGGCACACACACACACATTCTAAAAAAGAAATGCTGAGAGTAAACTTCCCCCTTGCAGTTTCATTAGAAGCCACATACTGTACAGCTTTTCAGATGGGGGTCCGCGGCCACATATATATCCTTTTGGGGTCCTTGACATGAAAGAATTTGAGAACCACTGCCGTAATTCACACTGCAATGTCAGACTTTTCAGTGCTTACAGTAAAAGTTGAAGAGCATACTTCACCAGATGTAAATCATTTTAAAATTAATTTAAACTTTATTTCATCCTCATTGACTCAAACAACAAAAATGACACCTGTCCCAACAGTATGGAGACTATTAGATTGTACAGTAATGTTTTGTTTGCACAAAAGCTCTGGCCATACAGTACGCAGTGTCTGTCCGTCGGAGGCCAACGCTTCCTGTACAGTCTGTTATCATTTGGCCCATAGTCACATTTTAACTTGAGTGGAGAAATTATGTCTGTGTCAAGTTGTTTCCCTTTCTGCTGAAGTGTTACGGAGGGGAAGTTGAGTTTGTGAGAGATTAGGGAGAAGGAAGAGCAGAGCGATAGTAAGCAGGGTTGAGGAAATGTGTTGGACAGCTGCTCACACAGTAATGTACTACTGTATCAAAAATCTTTTCTTTTTTTTAATTATGTTGTATACGTAATTACTATGTCCCGTCACACTAGCGATGGAGCTCAAGTACTGTACTTACTCTAAGTACAATTTAAGGTACTTTAACTTGAGTATGTTTTAATACTATAATAATGTATTAATAATTCTATTCCACTTTTAATCTCAGAGGTAAATATTGTACTTTTTACTCCTCTACAATTATTCGACAGCTTTAGTTACTACTTACTTTGCAGATTGATATTATTACTACAAAAAATACATTAACTGATAAATTATGATATATTAAGTAACCCAGCAGCACATAAAGTACAGTATCAAATCAACCATACAGTTACCAGCTGCAACATTAAAGTGAGGAACACATTAATGCATTACTAATTATAATCCAGTAATATGATTGTGAAAATGGGCCATTCTGCATGATGGGTAATTTGTGTATTTGTGGTATTGCCTCTTTTACTTAATAAGTAAAAAAAAACTGGGTACTTCTTCCACCACTGCATGGCATCGTCATGTAGAGAAACACTATTTAAGCAGAGGACAGCTTTCTGGCACAACTTCACCTACTGTATACTTCTAAGGTGCATGGAGGGGGGGGGGGTCTAAAAGAGACTCAGCAACACTACTTGTGCGTTGTGCAATCCTCAGTGTTAAAGAACCACTTCACCCATTTTCAAACTATCTTTATATCTCATTATAAACTGACACCATTTCCGTCTACTCACTCTGTGTCTCAGAGGAGGGCTGTCGACACAGTCCAGAAACTTGCCTAGTGACATCATCAATTGGGATTCAAAGCAAATAGAAACTACAGATGTTCTCTTCCTGCGAAGTTAGCGTGCTGAAACAGAAGCTATTGTTTTTGCATTAATACAATTTTTCTTTTATAAAGTTTGAAATATTGTTTGAATTTGCCCAACCTGCCTACCGACGAAGTCACTGGTAGGCGGGTTTCTGAACTGTCCCACAGCCCTCCTCTGAGACACAGACCTAATAGACAAAGATAGTGTCATCTTTTAATAAGCATTAGTGTGGAGAAATACTACATGAAGATACATTGAAAATGGTGGTCCTTTAATTTAACTCTGAGAATGTACAATGTTTGCAATTCCACAATTGTAGAATTAGCAGAAACATCAACAGTGAGAATTTTACTGTGTAGTGTAAAGAACTTTATTTTTAGACCAGCATGCTTGGCTTGTGGCCTACATCAGGGTAATCGTGAAACACATTACAAACAACATGTAAATAGGGTAGGAATGAAGCATTAACATCTTCTAAAACGTATATGAAACTGAATATGACAGGCATCCAATTATAATATAATTGGACATTTTTGGGCACAATTGGGCATCCAATTATAATATAATTGGATGCCAATTTGCCACCGTTGTACAGTACAGAGGTGGGTTTGACATACGGTCATGCGGCTGAAGTACCACCCCTAACACTGACAAGAGTTCATGGCCCAAATATGGTGTCACCCATGTCCCTTATACCAATGCCTCTCTGCAAGTCTGGGAAAAAGATGGGCCTGAAACCACAACCCAGCTTTGTATAATGCCTCATTGGCTGACATGTATGTTTGTAATGTGTTTAATCAAGACCCTGATGAAGACCACAAGTCGAAATGTGTTGGTCTAACAATAAAGATCTGTTATATCGTCGCTGTAGGGCAGAAACCTCCATCTCCGTATTCTAATGTTTTGTGTTTTTTCGTAAATTAATGCCCTACTTGATCATGCTACAACATCACACAAAAGCATTAAAAGTAGCAGATCCACAAGCTCGAAACGTGGTGAGCTTGTGGACGTTTGCTACTTTTGAATCCTGAAAAGTAACTGTTTTGGACATATGAGGTTTCCACCCGACAGAGACGATATACTACAAATGTTGCTGGAGTTTTGACCTCTCCCGAAGAAACACAAAAATGTCACTTTTCAGATACAGATACAGACACAGACAGTAACTTATCTTCCCCCAGTACAAGACAGCTTGCAGCTATGAACTGAGTCCAATTTCTTGGGTTTCTTATATCGACTGGGTTAAGAAGGTGTGTCACTGTATGGCATCCTGTTACCGTGGACTATCTGTGACATTTCTAGCTGCGTGGCCGTGGAAGTTGCGGTGGGAGACTCCATGGGGCCTTGTGGGAGGGGCTTGCGGCTGAACGTGGCCGTCAGTCGTCTCCGGAACACCTTGCAGAGGAACACGTAGATGAGCGGGTCCAGACACACGTTGGTGGCCGACAGCCACAGGGTGGTCTCCTTTGCGATGTAGAGGGCGTTCTCCGCTCGGCAGTGGTTGTCGCTGTTGTTGCGGGTTTGGGTCAGCGTGTAGGGAACGCGGGCAAAGTGGAAGGGGGCGAAGCAGATGAAAAACACCGCCACCACCACGAAGACCTTTGCTTTGGTCCTGCGACTGGCCGCTTTGGAGCTGCTCCTGGAGGCTTTGTATGACTCGTACACCTTCCTGCTGATGAAGGTGTAGCAGACCGCCATGAGAGCCAGCGTGCCCCAGAACACCACCTGGACACAATGCATCAATAGAAAGCAGTAACAAAAGCATTCACGTCACTGAGATGCCAAGTTTGTTTGGAACCTTGTTCTACTTCCACACTCACTGACTCACTGCATTCACCTCTGGTTAGTTGAGAGGAATACAACATCACTCGCTCGGTACAACAACCTAGTCGGACCCGGTCAAATCCGGCGACCTCGGAACGGTCAGACCCGGTCGGACCCACCAGGTATTTCTGGCCACCAGAACCGACACAGCAACGTTTGATGTCTCGGGAGTACCGAGACTAGGGGGGGATTCTGTTCCTGTCGTAACTCGATAGGAACAGAAAGGGTCCAACTAGGTTCCTGTATACCGAGCATTCCGGTTACCGTTGAGAGCAGTGGTGCACAAACTGTGGGGCGGGAACCAAACATGGGTCACGGGAGATATGTGATGGAAAATTGAATTGTGTACTGCAACAATAGAATTTAACTTACATTTCTATTTAGAATAGAATAACCCTGCAATTATATGACAAAAAAAAATCGGCAATTAGTTTTTTAATAGATTTTCAATTATTATTATTTCTATTATTATAGACATTGAACCAATGAAAACTACTAACAAGAGGCTTGTGACTAAATAATAACTACATTGGATCCATTGAAACACAGGTTATTTTTTCCATTTCCTGAAAAGTAACAGTTTTGGACGTGCACGTTTCCCACCTCAAAACGAAACAAAATGACGTTACCTGACAGAAGTAGTTGAATCCTTCATGCCAGAGCAGACCGAGCTCGCTCTTCAGGGCGGTGCACTTCAGCTTGCCTCCGGAGGAGAGCTGCGGCGACTGGTTGCTCAGGATGGCGTTGGGCAGCGCCAGCAGTAACATCACCACCCAGACGGTGGCGCTCAGCAGCTGACCGACCCTGACGTGCTGCAGGGAACACTTCCCGAACGGGCGGACTATCTTCAGGTAGCGGTCCAGGCTGATGAGGCCCAGCAGCAGAATGCTGATGTACATGGAGAGGTAGAAGAGAACGGCAGAGTAGCGGCAGTAGAAGGCCCGCAGGCGCCAGGAGCCCACGCCCGCGTCACTCAGCACTCTCACAGGGATGGTCAGAGTCATCAGCATGTCGGCCACCACCTAGAGGTGAAAGAGCATTATCCATCGTTGAAACCTCTTATCTCCATATTTTAACCTTTTGTGTCTTTTTCGTAAATGAAGCCCCTACTTGATCATACTACAGCATCACACAAAAGTATCGAAAGTAGCAGATCTACAAGCTCGAAACGCGGCGCGAAGCAACGCGTTTGGAGCTTGTCGATCTGCTGTTTTTGCATTTTTTTCATTTGAATCCTGTTTTGCGACATTTGAGGTTTCCACCCGGCAGAGACGATATTATTTAACAATTTCATCCTGGTGTCCCTATTTATTTATTTCTATTGTGAAAATAGCAGATTTGCAAGCTCACACGTTACATTGTGAGCTCGTAGATAGGCTATCTTCACTATTAATCGTACAATGAAGTATACAAGGCATGTAAGCATATTTCTGCACTGACAAACATATTCCCAGCGCAAATGCCTTCTTGCACTCACCACATTTTTCAGATAGACCACAAAGGTGGAGGTACTGGGGATGCTGAAGAAGATCCAGGCTGCCAGGCTGTTCAGGGCCAGGGCCACTACAAAGAGGACGCTGTACAGACAGGGGAACACCACCGCTGTCACACTGGTGTCTCGAATGCACTTCACAGAGTTATTGGATATGGTGCCGTTCATCTTCTCAACCTTGGTGGACCCTGAGAGAAGAAGGAAGTTCAGAGAGATAGTTGGGTATTTGTTTTGCATTTTCACCAAATCTCTGAACGTGCAGTTCCTCTCGTACTGAGCGGGATTACTATTGCAACAACACATCACTTTTAGGGTAAAGCTATGTCTCATGACGGTCTAAACCCAGCTCACGTTCCCTATTAGTGGGTGAACAATCCAACGCTTGGTGAATTCTGCTTCACAATGATAGGAATAGCCGACATCGAAGGATCAAAACTATGAACGCTTGGCCGCGACAAACCAGTTATCCCTGTTGTTTTGCATTTTGTTTTGCATTGCAACGCTGACACCTTGGGATGGCCTACATTAAAATAAATAGGCTACCAGTTTATGTAGCATTGAAATGGGCTTAACATGTTTACATACAGTAATAAGATTTACAAAACTGTAAAACAAAAAAAACATTCTAGACAAGGTGGTTCTCAACCTTTTTTGGGGCAGCCTGTCCCTATCTACTAGGTCCCTTACCACCCTCCACACCCAATTCAAATGTAGGGTAAGTTCCCGTGCGGAAAATGTGTTTGTGTTGCTTATATATCATTTTGTAAACATCTCACTGAATACCAAATAGCAGCTATTAAATTAAACTAATTTAGATGTCATTATTAGTGTATAGAGCACAAAATCAAGCAAGCAATCAACCAACCATCCAACAAACAAACAAACAAACAAACCCAAACAAAGCAATAAAATGTCTCAGCGCCCCCCTCCAAACTGCTTATTGGGCCCATTCTTGTCTCAGTGGGGTTGTACCGCCCCCGTTGACACTAGACACTAGACTATGGAACTTGGCAACACTACAGACACCAGCTGCAGCCTGAGCTGTCATTCCGATAATGGTTTCCATGGTTTTATGCATGGTCAAATAATCTCAATAGCTACCAACAAATGTAAACATGTTTCCAATTAGGGCCTCAATTAACCATCTGTCCGTTACCAGTGAATTCTGGCTCTGCCACTAACATGGCACCGTAATCTGTTTAGTGTGCCGGCTTTACATTGAAAACCTTAACAGCTGCAAATAACATGCAGTGCAGAAGCAGGTGCCATGGTGACCGAGACATAGGCCTATACTCTCAGCGTATGGTCTCTTGGGTGTTTATACTCATGCTAAGTTGTATATACAAATTGTATATAGTTGTATATACAAATTGTATATAGATGTATATACAAATTGTGTATAGTTGATGTATATACAATGAGACTGTGCACAGTATACATTGAGGTCATATCTGGAAAATCCACAATTTAGCCTTAAAACTTACCTCTTAAAAGTGTCCTTATCTTCTTTGGTTAAGGGACATGTAAAAATCCACAAGAGGAGAAGAATTCAACAGCAATATCCCAGAAATAATGAAGAAATGAAACATCCAATTCAGCTGTTTTTTTGTTCCAAAATCCAATGCCTTTACTTTGACTCTAATAACTACATCCCCTAAACCCAGCATCCAAGAACAACTGGATCTGTGTGTGTGTGTGTGTGTGTGTGTGTGTGTGTGTGTGTGTGTGTGTGTGTGTGTGTGTGTGTGTGTGTGTGTGTGTGTGTGTGTGTGTGTGTGTGTGTGTGTGTGTGTGTGTGTGTGCGTGCGTGCGTGCGTTTATACTTGTTTGATCCTCTTACAATGGGTGCTAATGTGTGGCTGTCTTGTCACAATCCCAATGAGTTTGCCAGTCTTCCCCTCAGTGAAAGACCCTTTTCCATCTGAGCTTCCTGTTCCAATTGTCCGCTGAGTGGTTTGTTCTGCACCGTGCCAGTCCGCCTCGCTTGCGTCAGTCTCAGCAGCCGCTGTTAATGGTTTGAAACGCTTAACACTAAAGTCATGGACTCATTTCTCGACCCACATCTAGAGACCCCCACACCACACTGCTCCTCCCACTGTTTCCGGTGTTCAAACCACACTGTAACATCAGCTGCAGCTACTGTAACCCCCCCCCCCCCCCCCCCCAAACTACAAGACTACAAGTCTGGTTGTGGTGGGTGAAACATATCATATGGATGTGGATTTCTCACAGAGATTTGTCATGAAAGTGTGTGGTTGACATCCACTTCTCCTTTGGCACAAAGAAAGTACATGGAATAGTTTATAAAGACTGTGTGTGCAAGTGTGAGCATGTGTGTGTGTGTGTGTGTGTGTGTGTGTGTGTGTGTGTGTGTGTGTGTGTGTGTGTGTGTGTGTGTGTGTGTGTGTGTGTGTGTGTGTGTGTGTGTGTGTGTGTGTGTGTGTGTGTGTGTGTTCGCGCGCGCATATGCGCATGTGTGCATGTGTGCGTGCATGTGTACAGTATGCCTATGAATGTGTGTGCTGAAAAATGGTACGTGATTAGAGTCAGAGCACTTCCTTAGAAGTTCCTTCCACTCAAAACTGATGGGACTTACTTGGCACTCGTCCTGTTGTGATAAAAATAGTGTGTTCTAAGAACAACAACAGATTTCCACTGTGATATTTGCTTGGCTGTGGACCAGAAATGTTGTTTGATGGAAAGTAGTAACTGACAAGTGCATGTGTAATGTTTGTCATACAGTAAGCTTGCAACCACAACCAGTCCCTCAATTAACAAATCCCAGGAAAAAAAATTGCAATGCAACATTACTCTGCCTTGTCCACTGTTCTCCACGCAAACCTTTTTATAAAATGTCAGGAACAACAATGTACAGTACATCAATCATTGCAAATACAATTTTCAAACCATCCATACTAGCTTTTTCATGATTTGTTTTAGTATTCAAAAAATGTATTGGTGCATGAATTAAATGCAAAAACTCTTCATAGGTCATGCATGGCATTGTTGATAATGGAAATGGACAGCATTGAGCACTGGTCTTTCCTTGGACACAATGCATGCTGAAAGAACAATGTACACTTTAGGAAGTCATGAAGATGGTGTGAAATAAAAGAGAGACAAAGAGAAATAAAAGAAAGACAAAGAGAAATAAAGTTGAGACACAGGAGAGCTACCACAACAGCTCATCAGAACTATATGTCACGGGTGGGCAGCATTTTGTTCCAGTGGGCCATACTGACTTCTATATAGGGATAGTGAAGGGTCAAAACTTGACCAAAAAAAAAGAATCTCCATGAATTCAAGGCCTCATGGGTGAGTTGATAGGAAAACATATTTTTTTGTCTGAACTACCCCTTTAAAGAACCCCTGCTCCAACCAGCTTTGTCCTCCTCCACCACGCCCGTCCAACACACAATCTGGTCTCATAACTAAATCATCAAAGACTACAAGTACTCAAGCATTGTATCCCTCATTGCTGATTAGTAACAACAGCAGTCAGCAAAGAATTCAGGCACTGTGAGGTAGGTCACACCTATGTTTGCAATGTATGTTGAAGATATTTTGGTTCTGATTTAGATGTCTTTCCCTGTCTAACAGTTTGCCTAATTTCTTTGTCAATCTATACCCGACTCTCCAGTGTATTTATCAATATTGTTTAAATATTGAAATATATTCTGTATCATATTTACCATTTTCAATATTTGCACTTTATCAGCCACAGCAGAAAAATAAATCAATGTTCCTCTTCCTATCATCAGCAATAGCAATCAATAGAAAGTAGGGTATACATCAATGGTTTCCAAACTTTTTACCTCGAGACCCAAAAGAGACATTTTATGTCTCCCCGGGACCCAAACCAGTGAAAATAGCCGATCTACAAGCTCACAACGCGGCACGAAGTGACGCGTTGTGAGCTTGTAGATCATTGTGAGCTTGTAGATCTACTTATTTTCACTACTTCTTAAACATTTGTTTTGGAATTTATGGACTTTCTTAGATTTTTGGCATTTATTTATCAAAGAATTTTTTTTGAAAAATGTCTGAATTTGTTTTTAATTCATGAAGATGTTAGATTTTTGGGGGTTTGGGCATAATTAAAAACAAAATGTAGGAAATGGAAAATAAATAAATTGGATATTCACTCGCGACCCACGAAAAAGGGTCCACGAGTGGAGGGTAAAAAAGTTCCATTGTAGAAGGTAAAATGTAATCCTGATACAAAAACGGATGCAGCACAGATATATCGTTGTCAGGTGGAAACCATGTCCAAAACAGTTCCTTTTTCAATATTGTCAATGCATATGAGTTGGCTTTGCAGATCTGCTATTTTCACTATTTGGTGTACAGTAGATGGAAAAAAGCGGTCTAAGTACAGAGTCAACTCACGTCCAGTTTACTAAGTTTTTAAGTGGTTAAGGTCTATTGATATGCTGTTTTTATTGGTGATAAAATGCACACGTTATCTATCTGTCTTATACACATCATCATGTGGATCAGGGGTTGGCAACCTTTTTGACATGAAGTGCCTGTTTTCATTTTCTTGATTGTCAGCGTGTCATTAAGTTTAATTATGACACATAAATGAAATATTCCAACTGATATTGATTGCCCATATATAGGCTATACATAACAAGCTTAATTAGTGTGGTTGCCCTAACAGGGCAACCAGACTATAGTAATCCTCACACTTTATTATTATTCTTCTTATTATTATTATAGATAAACAATAGTTTAGATCGTCTCTCCTCCCACAGTTTATTTTTCCCAATTTAGTGCTATATGTCAAAATGACCGGCTTCATCGGGAATCGTGTGCTTGTATTTTGCTAAGAGATTGGTTGCATAGTTTTATTGATATTGATTTATTAGTGCATTAAATTTCCCCATCCACTTCAATGAAAAAGTGAAAAAACTCAAATTCAAGTGAAAAAACTCAAATTCAAGTATACCACATGGTGGCGCTATAACAGCCCCCTTTACGTTTTGGCCTATAACTCTTGAACCGTAGGTCGTAAAATCAAAATTCTTTTTCCCTAGATTCCTTGGGTCATGACGCATCTCCCCATATAGGCCACGCCCATTTGCGTCAGGATAGATTTTCCGCCATTTTGAATTTTCTTCAAAACACACTTTTAGCTCCTCCTCCCATATATTTTGTCCAAATTTAACAAAAATCGGTACACATGATCTCTGGGCCCATGCGATAAACATATCCAAACGGCATTTTGATAGTCCTTACCGTTCGTCCGTAAATGGCTTCCAAAGTTAGTGGGAGGGGCCCGTTTTACCAAAAATGCTACAAATCACGAACGAAACGTCCGGTCAATCCCAAATTTGAATCACATGTCGAGGGTGGTTTACTCAACGAATCCCCACTTTGACCCATAGAGGGCGCCACAAATGCCCAAAACGTAACCGTTTTATGCAAAAACATGATTTTTGGGGGATCAATCCTCTCAAAATGAAAAGCAAGTGATCTCAGGAGTGACGTGACAATGTAATTGCCGCAGCCTCCGACGGTATTCCTCCCAGCGTATTACTCGGGTCCCGGCGGCACCGACCCGCGAATCGCGTCGGCGCAACCACACTCTGCAATTGCCCTGAATTGCGACGCGTCTAGTTGTTTTCTTATTGTCTCCGCCAGGCCGAAAGGCATGGCGAGAGAGTATGTTTTGCCCCCTGTCCGTCCGTCCGTGTGTGTGTGTGTGTGTGTGTGTGTCCGTCCGTGTGTCCGTGTGTCCGTCATTCTGTCATTTTGTGTACAGCTAATCTCCGACACCGTTGGCTTGATTGCAACGAAACTGTGCACACACACTCCCTGGATGCCAGAGCAGAACCTCTGCCCCAAATTTTTCAAATTAGCCTTTTATAGCGCCACCAGGAGGCCGCTTTTTGCAAAACACACTTCTTGACAGTACTCCTACAGATTTTATCCAAACATCACGCAAATCAGTACACAGTATCTCTATAGTCATGTGATCAACACGGATCTGTCCAATTTTCCATATTTCATCCTGATTGGCTAAGGTTGGCTTCCAAAGTTTGCAGGATTGCTCCGTTTTCAACAAAATGCCTCAAATCATGAACGCAGCTTGCGATTTCCGTGAGATTTCACACACACATTCCCACTAGGCCGAGGAAGAAATGCCACTTGAAAATGTTCAAATCAGCCTCATGGTGGCGCTATAAATGGACGATTTATGTTTTTAACTATAACTGCACCGATCTGCATGAAACTTTGCACGCACACTCCCTAGAGGCCAAGGAAAAACAACTGACCTGCATTTTTCACATTTGCCTTTCATAGCGCCACCAGGAGGCCGACTTATGTAAAACACATTCTTTGATATTAAGCCTTCAGAATTTATCCAAATTTCACGCACATCGGTACACTTGATCTCTATAGTCATGTGATCACGATGATGTGATCAAGATGGATCTTTTAAAAATGTCATATTCCATCCTGATTGGCTAACATTGACATCTAAAGTTTGCAGGAGTGGCCCGTTTTGAACAAAATGCCACAAATTATGAATGCAGCGTCCGATTGCGACACTTTGCACGCACATTCGCACTACATTGAAGAACAAATGCCACCCTTTTAACATTGCCCTATTATAGCGCCACCATGAGGCCAATTTTGCAACACTTTTCTTTTTTATATTACTCCTACAAATTCAAACATCATGCAAATCGGTACACATATAGTCAAGTGATCAAGATGGTTCCATCCAATTTTTCATATTCCATCCTGATTGGCTAATTCCGAACATTGCTGCCCCACAATAACCTACCTGACCTGGCGGAGACCTGTGCTCCGAGGAGCACTTTTTCTAGTTTAGAAATATTTTCTATCGCATCAGGATGTAATGATCATTAGACTCATTACATTACATTACATTACATTACATTACATTACAGTCATTTAGCAGACGCTTTTATCCAAAGCGACTTACAATAAGTGTATTCAACATAGGTAGGGAACGAAAACTACTAATCACCAGAAGTCTTTAGTGCATTATCTGCAAAAACAAGCAACCAAGAGTATACCTAGCGCTAAGGTAAAAGTGCAATATATCAGCTACCTATTTCCTTAAACAGATGAGACAAAATAGCTAAATGAAATGAGCATGAGCTAAAACAAATAAGTGAATCGACTAAACAAGATCCAATAAACAATCCAATAATCCAATAAACAATACAGCAATAGAAAACAAGCGTTCGTACAACTAGTTAACAACAAGTAGGTCAGGCAGAGAGGAAGGGTAGTGTTTCCTGAAGAGGTGAGTTTTCAGCCTGCGGCGAAATATGGGCAGTGACTCTGCTGTCCTAACATCAGTGGGAAGTTCATTCCACCACTGTGGGGCCAGAACAGAAAAGAGTCGTGACCGTGTGGATCGGCCAGAAGGACCCTTGAGTGACGAGGCAATCAGTCGCCCTGAGGTGGCAGACCGAAGTGGTCGGGCAGGGGTGTAGGCATCGACCATAGCCCGGAGGTAGGAAGGAGCTGTTCCTTTCACTGCCCTATAGGCTAGCACCAGGGTTTTGAACTGGATGCGAGCCGCTACGGGGAGCCAGTGTAGAGAGCGGAGAAGGATGGTTGTGTGGGAGAACTTGGGGCGGTTGAACACCAGACGAGCCGCAGCTTTCTGAACAAGCTCCAGGGGTTTGATGGCAGATGCCGGAGCACCAGCAAGGAGGGAGTTGCAGTAGTCCAGGCGGGAGATGACGAGAGCCTGGATGAGCACCTGGGCTGCCTTCTCCGTGAGGAAGGGGCGAATCCTCCTGATGTTGTAGAGCAGGAATCTGCAGGACCTCGTCACTGATGCGATGTTTGCCGAGAACGTCAGTTGATCGTCCAGGGTTACACCCAGATTCTTCGCAGTCCGAGTTGAGGTCACCACAGCATTATCAATGGTGATGGCCATGTCTCGGTGCGGACAGCCCTTCCCCGGGAGGAACATCAGCTCGGTCTTGTCCAGGTTGAGCTTCAGGTGGTTTGTCGACATCCACTCCGAGATGTCAGCCAGACAAGCAGCAATGCGTGTCTCCACCTGGGTATCAGAGGGGGGGAATGAGAGGATTAGCTGGGTGTCATCGGCATAGCAGTGGTAGGAAAAGCCATGGGAGTGGATGACAGCACCCAGAGATGTAGTGTAGAGAGAGAAAAGAAGAGGACCCAGAACCGAGCCTTGGGGAACCCCAGTTGTGAGCCTGTGTGGTTCTGACACAGACCCTCTCAGCATCACCTGGTAGGAGCGACCCGTCAGGTAGGATGCAAACAGGGAGAGTGCAGAGCCTGAGACACCCATCCCCTCGAGGGTGGAGAGGAGGATCTGATGGTTCACCGTGTCGAACGCTGCAGACAGGTCCAGGAGTATCAGAACGGAGGAGAGAGAGTTCGCTCTAGCGGCATGGAGCGACTCCGTCACTGCCAGGAGGGCAGTCTCTGTCGAGTGACCCACTTTGAACCCAGACTGGTTGGAGTCCAGGAGGTCGTTCTGGTGGAGATAGGAGGACAGTTGTTTAAAGACAGCACGTTCGAGAGTTTTAGATAGGAAGGATAGAAGGGAAACCGGTCTGTAGTTCTTGATCTCAGAGGGGTCAAGTGTCGGTTTCTTCAGGAGGGGGGTGACTCTGGCAGTCTTGAAAGTAGAGGGAAAGTAGCCAGATGTCAGAGAGGTGTTAATAAGGTGGGTTAAGAAGGGAAGAAGTTCAGGTGCAATAGACTGCAACAGAGTGGATGGGACCGGGTCCAGAGAGCATGAGGTGGGGCGACTAGAGGTAATAAGGAGAAGGACCTCGTTAGGGGAGAGGGGAGAGAAGTGGGATAGAGAGGGGATGGGGGGGGAGAGAGGAGTAGATGAGGGTAGAGAGGGGGGGGTGGCAGGCAGACAGGTGTGGGTAGTGCGCAGGGCACCAGCCGGGGGAGGAGGGAAGGAGGATCGGATATCGTTCACCTTCTTGTCAAAGAAGTTGGCGAAATCGTCGGGGAGGAGGGACGAGGAGGGAGGAGGGGGTGGTGGTTGCAGGAGAGAGGAGAAAGTTTCAAAGAGTTTTTTAGGGTTGGAAGCAGAAGCCTGAATTTTAGTGCAGAAAAAAGCAGCTTTAGCAGCTGATAGAGAGGAGGAAAAAGTAGAAATGAGAGATTGGAAGGTGAGAAGGTCCTCCAGGAGGTTGCCATTTCTCCATTTGCGCTCAGCCGCTCTCAGGCTCCGTCTCTCAGTCCGCACTGAGTCCGACAACCAGGGGGCAGGTGGAGTTTGGCGTGCAGGCCTGGTGGTGAGGGGACAGAGATGGTCGAGAGAAGAGGATAGAGTAGAGAAAAGAAGATCTGTGGCGGTATCAGGGGATAGAAGAGCAAAGGATTCAGGGGCAGGGAGAGCAGAGAGAACAGAGGAGGAAAGAACAGTGGAGGAAAGTGAGCGAAGATTGTGACGTGAGGCAATCATGTGGGTAGGGAGGGGCTGTGCGGGGGGAGAGGAGAGAGAGAGAGAGTAGGACATGAAGTAGTGATCAGAGAGTTTCTTACCCTTTTCACTGGAAAGAGGAGTGACAGACAGGTTAGCAATAGAGCAGCCTCTGGTGAAAATCAGGTCCAGTTGGTTGCCCGCCTCATGGGTAGGAGGAGATGGGCAAATAACTAGGTGAAAGGCGGCGAGAAACGAAAGTAGTGGGTCTAGCTGCTTCTCAGTCGGGAGGTTGAAGTCACCCAGAAGGATGAATCCAGAGCCATCGACAGGGAAGTGGGAGACTAGATTGTCCAGCTCCTCCAGGAAGCCACCAGCAGGGCCCGGTGGGCGATAAACAACTGCAATGGTGAGCTTGACTGGATGAGAGACAGTGACCACATGAAATTCAAATGAGGTAGGAGAGAATTGTGACAGTGAAACAGGAGAGTATTTCCATTTTCTGGAAATTAGCAGACCAGCCCCACCACCTGTCCGCACGGCTCTGGGAGTGTGAGAGAAAGAGTACACATCTGACAGAGCCGCGGGCGTAGCAGTGTTTTCTGGTCTGATCCAGGTCTCAGTCAGAGCAAGGAAGTTAAGGGAGAGCAAGGATGCGTAGGCTGAGATGAAAGCAGATTTGCCTTCCACCACAGCCGAGTGGCAATTCCAAAGCCCTCCCGTTACCACTTGCTCGACGTGAGTGGAAAGAGTAGGATATATTAGATTAGTTGTATCACGACATCTGGGTGTAACCCAGTGTTTTTGCGACCACCAGGAAGAGGAGAGGACAGGAATAGGAAGAAAACACATCGTAGATCACTAAACATATACACACTACTATAAGTACTACTACTATCACACTACTATATATCACTAAACACTGTTGCTGCTTATGAAGAGAAGAAGCACTCAATGTGGAAGGCCGTAAATTGACTAAGTCGGATTTTTGACAAAGTCGCCTGTCGCCTTTGGTCGCCTGGCCTTCGGTTGCTGGCCGCCGCTTAAAAGCTGACGCTTTCAGAGCAAGTATTTAAGGCCACTTCAACTGATTGCTAATCGCCTGCGAGGAGTGTAGGCTCCTCCCCTATTTATCGAAGACTATAGAGCTGGTTCAGGTGAAACTGCCTTTAATGGGGCTGTCAGCTGAGACCTAACAATAGGCTAATCAAAAAATAACAAACTAATTTTAAGCTAAACCAACTATACAACACTGATACTTTGGAGCAAAGTACAGCTACTTAAAGCAACCTGCTAATACAAGAAAATATACTCAAGCTGTCTAGGTGGGTCAGGCAGTTCAGAGTTCCTCCAGAAGTCAAATTACACACTGAAGAAACACTGTTCCTGGACACACTTATAAACACCTTCAGACTAAGTAGGCTCCTCCCCTATTTATCCAAGACTATAGAGCTGGTTCAGGTGAAACTGCCTTTAATGGGGCTGTCAGCTGAGACCTAACAATAGGCTAATCAAAAAATAACAAACTAATTTTAAGCTAAACCAACTATACAACACTGATACTTTGGAGCAAAGTACAGCTACTTAAAGCAACCTGCTAATACAAGAAAATATACTCAAGCTGTCTAGGTGGGTCAGGCAGTTCAGAGTTCCTCCAGAAGTCAAATTACACACTCAATGAGCAATAACCTCTCTAATAATGATCTCTCAGACCCAGTCAGAGTTCAGATATGGAATGAATGTAGAATTGTGTGCAGAATGTAATTTGTATATACAGTAGATGTGAGGGGACTTCATTTAACTGACTTTTTTTTTTTTATATTTAATTCTAAAACAAAAAACCTCTCTCTGACACATATGCCAGTGTGCCAGTGATCACCCTCCCCTGTGCCCCTTTGCCAATGTTGGCACCCTTGCCTACGGTTGCCTACCCCTGTTGATTGTTTAATTCTATTGTTTCTTCAGTTTTGTAAAGCACTTTGTGACTGTGTTTTGAAAGGTGCCGATATGAACTCATCCAGACGACAGGACAGCTTCAACGCCGCGTTCACAAAACACTTGATCTCCGTCACCATCCTTGTTATCATTAACTTCATCAATGCATCTTTTGTTTACATCTTCTGAGCCAGGAGTTCAAAAGAGACCCCAGGTGACAAAGGTGCTCTCTACAGATATGTGCTGTACATCCACCTGGTGATCAATGACATGATAATGTTAACAGTTTCGGTCATGCTGCAGATTTTGACCTACACTGTTCCCCTGACCGTGACATACTGCTGCATTCTGCTGTTCATCGTAAGCACCACCAACAAGTAATTACTTTGTGTTCATATTGTGTTCAAATAGATTACCATATGTATCTGGATCTCAAAGTAGCATAATTATGTTCACATTTATTTAAACATTTATACTCTTTCTACAGACCAGTGTCTCTCAAAACACATACGGGTATTTCGGAGCGTGGCCGAATCCGCCATTCCTTCACCGGGTGAAACAACACAGCTTTCACCATTGGAATTGCATCACGGAACGTACATATTGCTACATTTTATGGGTTTATTTCGTCATAGCGCAACATATGGTGAGGTATTGTAGCACAGGCAATTGCAACAACCACCGATCTTGTGAAAAATGAAAACGGGACCGCCAAATAGTCTAAACCTTCCAAGATTCTGCCAATAATCATATGGCTTTGAGAGACACATCCGAGTCTTTGCCGGGTCAAACAAGGGAATCACGTGACGTTGATCTTCTTCCCTTATTCGCTCATACTAGGACATGACGTATGTGTAGGCAGAAGATCTGTTTTGTTAAACGTTTCAAAGATATTAAAAAATATTCAAAACAGACCACTGATTCAATAGAATATAAAACAACAAATGAATTCCTTGATGATGACGGTGGTGCTGATATTCTCCTCTGTGTACAGGATCAGTCCTCTGAACCTGGCTGGCATGGCGGTGGAGCGCTACATCGCAGTGTGCAGACCTCTCCATCACGCACAGATCTGCACCGTGAGGCGAGCCTACGCTCTGATCGCTCTCATCTGGTGGGCCTCGTGCCTCCCAGGCCTCAGTGACATCATACTCGTGGCCGCCCAGCCGCTGGCTGTGTTCAGCAGCAGCAGGCCGATCATATGTTACGCCCGGGGAGTTTACAGCACCCAAGCACACAAGGACCTGGCCATGACTGTTCAGGTGGGGATGCATGGCTGTCACTGTGGCCCTCATTTATCAACGCGGTGCAGACCAAATAATGGGCGTACGGCGAGATCACCGCAACTTCCGGCATTTATCAATATATCCTGACGTTGGATTCATCCTACCGTAGGCTGAGATCTCACGTCTGGTAGAGACCAGTTGTTGACTTTGGCTGCGCCCGTTTATTCCATTGTAGACCTGCGGAGCAGCATTGTCTGACTGTCTGACAGGCATCTGGACACATAATCCACTCCAAAATGTGTATATCTACACTAATAAATAATCGCTGTGAAAATATATCATTTTATAAACTAATTTAAACAAACTGCTTTAACAGTCATTCGGTTAAGCTTGCAGATCTGGCTGCATTGGCTATTTGAAAATAGCAGATCTACAAGGTCACAACAGGTCGCATCGCGACGCGTTGTGAGCTTGTAGATCTGCTATTTTCAAAATATACGAGCGCAGCAGCGCTTCTGCGAGAGAATTTTCGGGAGTCCCGACCATCTTTTCATGGACAGTGAGGTCTACAAACTTACAGTAGCTTGTCCTATGTTATGGAGGTATGTCATAGAGAGTTATATAGGCTACACAACCTGGCTGGGTTAAGGATATAAACCCGACGCTCCAATATTAACGTGGCGGCACGGGATCACTGCATTCCGCCCGAGTCTCATGACTGCATTATTTAGTGTAACTCGAACACGCACTGCTCGGTATGGGTTAAATAAATGTGTATACAAACGTATTCCATTCATGGCGATGTGATTGGTATCATAATATGTCATTCATGTAGGCTACAGCCTGCCTATGTGACAACAAAGATTGTACCGCTACGCTACGGATTACATGAAAGACAAAGTTGGGCGGGCGTGTGTGTGTGTGTGTGTGTGTGTGTGTGTGTGTGTGTGTGTGTGTGTGTGTGTGTGTGTGTGTGTGTGTGTGTGCGTGTGTGCGTGCGTGCGTGCGTGCGTGAGTGCGTGCGTGTGTGCGTGTGCGTGTGTGGCGAGGCGAGCGGGGGAAACTCTTTCTTATTGGCTTTTCATGCTTTTTTGGGGTCGTATTCTGGTTCTTCATGTCGTGAAGTCGGGCGTTTTGTGAATATTTAAGGGCGTGTTATTTAAATGACGCTCGTTTTCAGACGCGAGATTTATCAAAGCTCCGACCTGATATACGCTAGGATCGGCTGTGTAGGATCCTTTGATAAATGTGACTTTGACGTTGGTGTACGGCCGAATATATGGAAAAATATAAAAAAATAGACTTTTTTACGTTGATAAATGAGGGCCTGTGTGTGTGGATTCATTTAGCCTTTGTTGCCGCTCTGAGATAACAAATTATTTGATCGTTGTGAGCTTTGAGATCAAATAATTACTGTATATTGGACACTAAAACTAAGGACACTTTCTTTTAATTGTCTCCGCCAGGCCGAAAGGCATGGCGAGAGAGTATGTTTTGCCCCCTGTCCGTCCGTCCGTGTGTGTGTGTCCGTGCGTCATTCTGTCTGTGCACAGTTAATCTCCGGCACCGTTGGCTTGATCACAGCAAAACTGTGCACACACACTCCCTGGATGTCACAGCAGAACCTCTGCCCCAAATTTTTCACATGGGCCTTTTAAAGCGCCACCAGGAGGCCAATTTGTGCAAAACAAATTTTTTGACAGTACTCCTACAGATTTTGTCCAAAAATCCCACAAATCTGTACACAGTATCTCTATAGTCATTAAACAAAACCAGCTAGTCTTTCAGATTTTTCATATTCCATCGTGTTTGGCTAAAATTGGCTTCCAAAGTTTGCAGGGGTACTCCGTTTTGAACAAAACGCCTCAAATCATGAACAAAGCATGCATTTTCTGAATTTTGCACACACATTCCCATTAGGCAGAGGAAGAAATGCCACTTGATTTTTTTCAAAATAGCCTCATGGTGGCGCTATAAAAGGCCAATTCGTAAATGGTAATTGGTGCATTTATATAGCGCTTTTATCCAAAGCACTAGATTGTGCATTACATTCACCCATTCACGCACACATTTACACACCGATGGCAGAGGAAACCATGCAAGGCACCAACCTGCTCATCGAGAGCAATTAGGGGTTCAACGTCTTGCTCAAGGACGCTTCAACACTATCTCTGGGGAGCCCGGGATCGAACTGGGAACCTCACGGTTCCTATCCGGACACTGAGCCACCGGCCAATGAGACCTAAGCCATTGCCGCCCCTCGTGTTTTTACCTATAACTGCACCAATCTGTGTAAAACTTTCTCTCTAGAGGCCAAGGAAACCTTTGCCCTGCATTTTTCACATTTACTTTTTATAGCGCCACCAGGAGGCCGACTTATGTAAAACAATTTTTTTTGCTATAAGAATAAAGATTTTATCCAAATTTCACGCAAATCGGTACACATGATCTCTATAGTCATGTGATGAAGACGGATCTGTTTCATTTTTCATATTTCATCCTGATTGGCTAACATTGACATCTAAAGTTTGCAGGAGTCGCCCGTTTTGAACAAAATGCCCCAAATCGTGAACGCTGCGTCCGATTGCGGTAAAACTTTAAACGCACATTTGCACTACGTTGACAAACAAATGCCACCCTTTTAACATAGCCCTATTATAGCGCCACCAGGAGGAGGATTCTTGCAACACCTTTCTTTTTTATATTACTCATACAAATTTTGTCCAAACATCATGTAAATCGGTATTATCTCTATAGTCAAGTGATCAAGGTGGTTCCGTCCGATTTTTCATATTCCATCCTGATTGGCAAATTCCGAACATTGTTGGCCCACTATAACCTATACCTGACCTGGCGGAGACCTGTGCTCTGAGGAGGACTTTTTCTAGTTTCTTTTCATTTTACTTATATAGTAGTTTTAGTTCATTTTGTAAGCACACAACACCGTTTCAGTTAGATATTGCTTTTTATTTTTTATTTCAGTTAACTGAAATGTTTTATTCAATTCTAGTTGGAGGCTTTTGTTACTTTTAGTTATACAATTTATAATTTACACTTTACAATTTAGGCATTTAGCAAACGCTCTTAATCCAGAGGGATTTACTTACTGTAAATCTGTAAATTGTGTTTACCGTAATGGTAAACACAAGATATTACATCAAATGCCTTGTGCCTTGTGTATACCGTAAATGGTAAACACAAGATAATTCATCAAATGCATAGAAATAATAAAGTAATACATAAGTAAACCAAGAATCTAATAATAAACTAATACAAAAGTAAACCAAGAACCTATCAGCCTGTACATTGAAACTATACACACTATAGGATGCCTATAGCCTAGGACCTGGCATCTGTCTACATAGCATGATATCTAAGTTACATTTTAGCCTTTGCATTAGCCTGCAAGCTCGTCAAGGCTATAGGGCAATAATAACCCTGGTGTCCTGTCTCTCTCTCTCTGCAGGTGCTGCTCTTCTCCTCTGTGTTCCTAACCCTCATCATCACCTACATCAAGGTGCTGTTGGCCGCCAGGGCGGCCTGCGCCACAGACCAGTCCTCTGCCAGGAAGGCCCAGAGCACCATCCTACTGCACGGGGTTCAGCTGCTCATCTGCATGGTGTCCTATATGTCTCCGCTCATCATCTTCGCTCTGGTCGCCGCGCTGCCTTCTCAACGCACTAAAATCATCTATACGTCCTTCCAGCTCACCAACGTTCTACCTCGCCTGCTCAGCCCGCTCATCTACGGCGTCAGAGACAAGAAGTTCAACAGCCACCTGAGGCTCTTCTTCACCTGCAGACACGACAAGCGTCATCTCATAATGAACTAGGAGAACTTTTCTGCCTATAACCCTGGCAGAAAAGTGACCACTTTAAGCCCGTTTTCAAAGATAATAAGAAAATACAAGCTGACAAAGCAGCGTGATGTGATGCGTTGTGAGCTTGTAGATCTGCTATTTTTGAAAAAAGAAAAAGCCCCTGAGTAGGGAGGCCATTTTTAAAGTGATTAAAGCTCTATAATTATTTTGTGTGAATGCAGTGTTATTTTGTCCAAGCTGCTTGGTAGAGTATGTTTTTTTTTTCAATAGTATGTTTATTGATTTTCAAAGACAAAACAAGACAAAACAAGACAAAACAAGACAAAACAAGACAAAACAGACAAACAGCTCAGCTCAGACACGTTATAAAAGGAAAAGGACACGGATACAAATATAGATTCCACATACTTACAATGGACCAAAAAAATAACACAATATATATACATGATTTGGTGCTTGACATTACATAGATGGGTGAGTAACTACCCCAAGAACAAAAAAAGAAATACAAGAAATACAGATCACAGTACATATATCCACAACAGAAAAGATGAAAAACAAAATAAAAAATAAAAATAAGAAACAAAATAAACAAGCAAGGATTTAGACATTATACCTATATATTATCAAGGTCAGCGGTATCACTCCTGTTAAGGAACCCTATCGTTAAAGTGTCAGCTAGTTGAGGGCCAATAAAATGTAGATATGGGTCCCATATTTTATTGAAGGCATCGGTTGTGGAACGTAGGAGGCAGGTTAAAAATTCCAACGGTATGCATTGCATGATTATTTTGTGCCAGTCTCTCTTTGTTGGTGGTTTCTCATTAATCCAAGACAACAGAATATTTCTCCTCGCAGCATAGGTTAGAAGATTAAACAAACGTCTATGAAACTTGTTCATAATCTTTTTTATCAGGAAGTCCCAGAATCAAACACATGGGGTCAGGTTCAAACTCCATATTGAAGATCTCATTCAACTGCTGCACAACACCCAACCAATAATGTCCGATCTTATGACATGACCATATACAGTGAATATAGTCCCCCTCTTCAATCTTACATTTAAGACAGAGATGTGATAGATTAGGGTTCATTTTATGGCGAAGGCTAGGAGAGATCTGTAATCGGTGTATGGTTCTTAGCTGAATCGACCAGGCTCTATTGCACACAGAAAGTTTCTTTGCATTTTCAAATATTTCATACCAAACAATTTCAACCCCGAGATCTCTCTCCCATTTCCTCTTAGTATCCAGGGTGTTAACAGTCGCATTGGATCTTAACAGGCCATAGAGAATGCTAATAAAACCCCTTGTAAAATCCATTGTCAATGCTCTTTCAATTGGAGAGGTGCCTATGTTAGTTGATGTGCGCCTGAGAATGAAATCCCTCACTTGTAAAAATCAGAAAAAAATGCTGCGAGATAGACCATATTTTTGTTGTATCTGATCAAATGACATGAGTATAGGACCCTCAAACAAATTCCCTAGTGTTGTTATACCACCATCTTTCCAAGAATTAAACCCAGGGTCATAAAGGCCAGGAGGGAAGTCTGGGTTCCCCTGAATTGAGGTCAGAGGTGATGTTATTTTGGCTCGGCCCACCAGGAGCCTCGCCACCTTCCATGCCCTAAGCGTGTTGGAAACAATTGGGTTTTTAATTACAACATTTCTTCACTGTTTTAGGGTCTGTAAGTGGTAGAGTTAACGCAACATAACTTTAACACTTGTGGTGGTTGTATTTGGTCTCCCTGCTCTTCTATTGGGACATTTAGATCCTGTGTCTAAGTTGGACACGACCTTTGACACAATCCAATTTTTACTAAATTCTATTACTCCCTTGAGCAAGCAGGAAGGCTCTATTAGCTCAGTGGCCCTGCACAGGAGCCCTGGGACCAAATCAGGGGTAGAACAGGGAAGTTAGTTACATATATTGTATAAAGCTTTATATTTAACTTTATTTTTCACCTGTAATGACGTGCCCAAAACAGAGACACCATTTTAAAAGTTATTAATGAATGTATGGTTGCAGAAAGAAAACACATGTCTATAAGTGTTGATCTAAAATCAAGTGTAATGTTTGTCATACAGTAAGCTTTCAACCAGTCCCTCAATTAACAAATCCCAGGAAAAGATATTGCAAATTACTCGGCCTTGAAATGTCCACTGTTCTCCACACAAACCTTTTTATAAAATGACAGGAACAACGACGTGCAACGTTGCAAACCATCCATACTAGCCTTCTCATCATTTGTGGTAGTATTTAAGTAATTTATTGGTGTATGAATTCAATGCAAAAACTCTTCATAGGTCATTCATGGCATTGTTGATAATGAAAATATACAATGGACAGCGTTGACCTTGGGCACAATGTTAAGGGGGCCGGTAGGTGAGGGTAGACCGGTCTTGGTTTGGTCGGTCTAGAGGGACCGATGGGGGAGTCCAGTAGTGGATGGGCTTACTACCGGAGTAAGGGGCTGGATAGGTTACGACCTAGATTAATCAAGATGAATAATAAAGGGTTGTAAGGAAGGCAGCTTAATCGACTTTAAAGAGTGCTTAAGTGAACTTATAATCGAACGGCTGGAAACGGGAGTCCATGGATAGTTATAGACCAGAAGGATGACGTCATCGTGAGTTCGTCGTTGGAGATGGCGTAACGGTTATGTAACCGTTACGCCACCCTTGACAACAATGCATGCTGAAGGAACAATGTACACTTTAGGAAGTCATGAAGATGTTGTGACAAAGAGAAATAAAGTTGAGACACAGGAGAGCTACCACAACAGCTACAATAGCCACTCACTGTGTCATCAGAACAATAACGGGTGGGCAGCATTTTGTTCCAGTTGGCCATACTGACTTCGATAAAGGGATAGTGAAGGGTCGAAACCAAAAAAAATAATCTCCATGAATTCAAGGCCTCATGGGTGAGTTGATAGGAAAACTATTTGTTTTGTCTGAACTACCCCTTTAAATAACCCCTGCTCCAACCAGCTCTGTCCTCCTCCACCACGCCCCTCCAACACACAATCTGGTCTCATAACTAAATCATCAAAGACTACAAGTACTCAAGCATTTTATCCCTCATTGCTGATTAGTAACAACAACAGCAGTCAGCAAAGAATTCAGGCACTGTGAGGTAGGTCACACCTATGTTTGCAATGTATGTTGAAGATATTTTGGTTCTGATTTAAATTTCTTTCCCTGTCTAACAGTTTGCCTAATTTCTTTGTCAATCTACACCCAACTCTCCAGTGTATTTATCAATATTGTTTAAATATTGAAATATATTATATCATATTTACCCATTTTCAATATTTTCTCATTTTATCAGCCACAGCAGAAAAATAATTCAATGTTCCTCTTCCTATCATCAGCAATAGCAATCAATAGAAAGAATACATTCATACATACATCAATGGTTTCCAAACTTTTTAGCTCGAGACCCAAAAGAGAAATGTCTCCCCGGGACCCGAACAAGTGAAAATAGCAGATCTACAAGCTCACAACACGCCACTTCGTGCTGCGTTGTGAGCTTGTAGATCGGCTATTTTCACTACTTCTTAAACATTTGTTTTGGAATTTATGGAATTTCTTCGATTTTTGGCATTTATTTATCAATGAAATAATTTTTTTTAAATGTCTGAATTTGTTTTTAATTCATGAAAATACTAGATTTTTTGGGCTTGGGCATAATTAAAAACAAAATGTAGGAAATGGAAAATAAGTAGATTGGATATTCACTCGCGACCCACGACAATGGGTCCACGAGTGGAGGGTAAAAAAGTTCCATTGTAGAAGGTAAAATGTAATCCTGATACAAAAAAGGATGCAGCACAGCTATATCGTTGTCAGGTGGAAACCATATATGTCCAAAACAGTTCATTTTTCAATATTTTCAAAGCATATGAGTTGGCTTTGCGATGCGACACATTTTGAGCTTGTAGATCTGTTATTTTCACTATTTGGTGTAGATGGAAAAAAGCGGTCTAGGTACAGAGTCAACTCACGTCCAGTTCACTAAGTCGATTGATATGCTGTTTTTATTGGTGATACAATGCACACGTTATCTATCTGTCTTATACACATCATCATGTGGATCGGGGGTCGGCAACCTTTTTGACATGAAGTGCCTGTTTTCATTTTCTTGATAGTCAGCGTGTCATATCAACATTAAGTTTAATTATGACACATCATAATGAAATATTCCAACTGATATTGATTGCCCATAATAGGCTATACATAACAAGCTTTATTTTTTCTTCTTTAAAAATATTTTCTTTCGCATCAGGATGTAATGATCATTAGACTCAATGAGCAATAACCTCTCTAATAATAATGTCTCAGACTCTCTCCCCAGTCAGAGTTCAGATATGGAATGAATGTAGAATTGTGTGCAGAATGTAATTTGTATATACAGTAGATGTGAGGGGACTTCATTTAACTGAATTTTTTACTTTTTTTTAATATTTAATTCTAAAACAAAAAACCTCTCTCTGACACATGCCAGTGTGCCAGTGATCACCCTCCCCTGTGCCCCTTTGCCAATGTTGGCACCCGTGCCTACGGTTGCCTACCCCCTGTAGATTGTTTAATGCTATTGTTTCTTCAGTTTTGTAAAGCACTTTGTGACTGTGTTTTGAAAGGTGCCGATATGAACTCATCCAGACGACAGGACAGCTTCAACGCCGTGTTCACAAAGAACTTGATCTCCGTCACCATCCTTGTTGTCATTAACTTCATCAATGGATCTTTTGTTTACATCTTCTTCAAGAGCCAGGAGTTCAAAAGAGACCCCAGGTGACAAAGGTGCGCTCTCTCTCTCTCTCTCTCTCTCTCTCTCTCTCTCTCTCTCTCTCTCTCTCTCTCTCTCTCTCTCTCTCTCCCCCTTGCGTGTGCGTGTGCATAACTAGATGCAAAGTTTGATGCAATCATTGAAACTATCATTGAGACATTTGATTTGATTGAATATACTGTTTATAAGCAATAAATCTCCTCTCCTCTCCTCTCCTCTCCTCTCCTCTCCTCTCCTCTACTCTCTAGATATGTGCTGTACATCCACCTGGTGATCAATGACATGATAATGTTAACAGTTTCGGTCATGCTGCAGATTTTGACCTTCACTGTTCCCCTGACCGTGACATCCTGCTGCGTTCTGCTGTTCATCGTAAGCACCACCAACAAGTAATTACTTTGTGTTCTTATTGTGTTCAAATACATTACCATATGTATCTGATCTCAAGGTAGCATTTATGTTCAAATTTATTTAAACATTTATACTCTTTCTATACACCAGTGGCTCTCAAAATGTGTTTGAGACACACATACGGGTATTTCGGGGTGTGGACGAATCCGCCATTCCTTCACCGGGTGAAACAACACAGCTCTCACCATTGGAATTGCATCACGGAACGTACACATTGTTACATTTTATGGGTTTATTTCGTCATAGCGCAACATATGGTGAGGTATTGTAGTGCAGGTAATTGCAACAACCACCGATCTTGTGAAAAATGAAAACGGGACCGCCAAATAGTCTAAACCTTCCGAGATTCTGCCAATAATCATATTCTTTGAGACACATCCAAGTTTTTGCCGGGTCAAACAAGGGAATCACGTGACGTTGATCCTCTTCCCTTATTCGCTCATACTAGGACGTATGTGTATGTGTAGGCAGAAGAATTCCAATGTTTCAAAGATATTCAAAACGGACCCCACTTTTAGAACCACTAATTTAATAGAATATAAAACAACAAATTAATTCCTTGATGATGACGGTGGTGCTGATATTCTCCTCTGTGTACAGGATCAGTCCTCTGAACCTGGCTGGCATGGCGGTGGAGCGCTACATCGCAGTGTGCAGACCTCTCCATCACGCACAGATCTGCACCGTGAGGCGAACCTACGCTCTGATCGCTCTCATCTGGTGGGCCTCGTGCCTCCCAGGCCTCAGTGACATCATACTCGTGGCCGCCCAACCGCTGGCTGTGTTCACTAGCAGCAAGCCGATCATATGTTACGCCCGGGGAGTTTACAGCACCCAAGAGCACAAGGACCTGGCCATGACTGTTCAGGTGGGGATGCATGGCTGTCACTGTGTGGATTTTAACCTTTGTTGTCACTCAGAGATAACAAATTATTTGATCCGCTATTTTAGCTTTTTTTTTAAAGAATTACTGTATATTGGACACTAAAACTAAGGACATTTTATTTTAATTGTCTCCGCCAGGCCGAAAGGCATGGCAAGAGAGTATGTTTTGCCCCCTGTCTGTCCGTCCGTGTGTGTGTGTGTGTGTGTGTGTCCGTGCTTCATTCTGTCTCTGTACAGCCAATCTCCGGCACCGTTGGCTTGATCGCAGCAAAACTGTATACACACACTCCCTGGATGCCACAGCAGAACCTCTGTCCCAAATTTTTCACATGGGCCTTTTATAGTGCCACCAGGAGGCCAATTTGTGTTCCGATTTGTGAAAATGTCATCCAAATTTCACGCAAATCGGTACACATGATCTCTATAGTCATGTTATCAAGACGGATCTGTTTGATTTTTCATATTCCATCCTGATTGGCTAACATCTAAAGTTTGCAGGAGTGGCCCGTTTTGAACAAAATGCCGCAAATCATGAACGCAGCGTCCGATTGCGGTGAAACTTTACATTTGCACTACGTTGACAAACAGATGCCACCCTTTTAACATTGCCTTATTATAGCGCCACCAGGAGGCTAATTTTTGCAACACTTTTCTTTCTTATATTACTCATACAAATTTTGTCCAAACATCATGCAAATCGGTACACATTATCTACAGTATATAGACAAGTGATCAAGATGGTTCTGGCTTATAAAGCACTTTCACCATCCGATTGTTTATCTTCCATCCTGATTGGCAAATTACGAACATTGCTGGCCCACTATAAGGATAAGGATAATTCCTTTTAACAGGTCGTTCATGAAAGTCCTTGCGGTCTTGTTTCCATTGAGAACCTGTGAGCAATTAGGGGTTAAGAGTCTTGCTCAGGGACAAATTTCATTTCATCGACACAAATGCTGGCCTGGCCTGGAATCGAACCTGGGGCAACCAGGGCCTCTGGCTCCCTAGGCGGGCTAACTAACCACTCAGCTATGGCCGCACTAATAACCTACCTGACCTGGCGGAGACCTGTGCTCCGAGGAGCACTTTTTCTAGTTTATTTTAATTTTACTTATACAGTAGTTTTAGTTCATTTTGTAAGCACACAACACCGTTTCAGTTAGATATTGCTTTTTATTTAAAAATGTTTTATTCAATTCTAGTTGGAGGCTTTTGTTACTTTTAGTTATACAATTTACAATTTAGGCATTTAGCAAATGCTCTTAATCCAGAGCGATTTACAGCAAGCAAGGACAACACAAGATAATACATCAAATGCATAGAAATAGTAATAAAGTAATACATAAGTAAACCAAGAATCTAATAATTAACTAATACAAAAGTAAACCACTATCATCAGCCTGTACATTGAAACTATACACACTATGGATGCCTATTAGACCTGGCATCTGTTTACATAACATGCTATCTAAGTTACATTTTAGCCTTTGCATTAGCCTATGCAAGCTCGTCAAGGCTATAGGGCAATAACCCTGGTGTCCTGTCTCTCTCTCTCTCTGCAGGTGCTGCTCTTCTCCTCTGTGTTCCTAACCCTCATCATCACCTACATCAAGGTGCTGTTTGCCGCCAAGGCGGCCTGCGCCACAGACCAGTCCTCTGCCAGGAAGGCCCAGAGCACCATCCTACTGCACGGGGTTCAGCTGCTCATTTGCATGGTGTCCTACATGTCTCCGCTCATCATCTTCGCTCTGGTCGCCGCGCTGCCTTCTCAACGCACCAACATCATCTATACGTCCTTCCAGCTCACCAACGTTCTACCTCGCCTGCTCAGCCCGCTCATCTACGGCGTCAGAGACAAGAAGTTCAACAGCCACCTGAGGCTCTTCTTCACCTGCAGACACGACAAGCGTCATCTCATAAAGAGCTAGAAGAACTTTTCTGCCTAACCCCGGCAGAAAAGTGACCACCACCCGATTTCAAATATTGCGAAAATACAAGCCCACAACGCAGCGTGATGTGATGCGTTGTGAGCTTGTAGATCTGCTATTTTTGAAAAAGAAAAAAAAGCCCCAAGGCAGGGACTAGGGAGGCCATTTTTAAAGTGATTAAAGCTCTATAATTATTCTGTGTGTGTGCAGTGTTATTTTGTCCAAGCTGCTTATAGAGTATGTTAACACAACATAACTTATACAATTAAGGTGGTTGTATTTGGTCTCCCTGCTCTTCTATTGGGACATTTAGATCCTGTGTCTAAGTTGGCCACGACCTTTGACGCAATCCTGTTTTTATTTGTACACGAATGTTGACCATCAGGTCAAAAATCTATTTCTCCCTTGGGCAAGCAGGCAGCAGGCTCTATTAACTCAGTGGCCCTTCACATCAGCCCTGGGACCAAATCATATGTAGAACAGGGAAGTTACTATTGTGAAGCTTTATCTTTAACTTTATTTTTCACCTGTAATGACGTGCCCAAAACAGAGACACCATTTTAAAAGTTATTAATGAATGTATGGTTGCAGAAAGATAACACGTCTTTAAGTGTTGATCTAAAGTCAAGAGTAATGTTTGTCATACAGTAAGCTTGCAACCAGTCCCTCAATTAACAAATCCAAGGAAAAAATATTGCAATGCAACATTACTCGGCCTTGAAATGTCCACTGTTCTCCGCACAAACCTTTTTATAAAATGACAGGAACAACGATGTGCAATGTTGCAAACCATCCATACTAGCTTTTTCATCATTTGTGGTAGTATTTAAGTAATTTATTGGTGTATGAATTCAATGCAAAAACTCTTCATAGGTCATTTGTTGTTGCCTGAGAGGCTGTATTGCACTTATTTTTTATCATATTGCATTTATTTTTTATTTTGTTTTTTTAACTGTTGCCTAATTTTTTAACATGTTCAAAATAAAGATTTCATTCATTCATTCAAGGCATTGTTGATAATGACAATATACAATGGACAGCGTTAAGCACTGGTCTTTCCTTGGACACAATGCATGCTGAAGGAACAATGTACACTTTAGGAAGTCATGAAGATGTTGTGACAAAGAGAAATAAAGTTGAGACACAGGAGAGCTACTACAACAGCTACAGTAGCCACTCACTGTGTCATCAGAACAATAAGTCACGGGTGGGCAGCATTTTGTTCCAGTGGGTCATACATACTGACTTCGATAAAGGGATAGTGAAGGGTCGAAACTTGACAAAAAAAAAATCTTCATGAATTCAAGGCTTCATGGGTGAGTTGCTAGGAAAACTTTTTTTTCTTTTGGGCTGAACTACCCCTCCAACAATTCCTGTCCTCCTCCGCCACGCCCCTCCAACATACAATCTGGTCTCATTTCTAAATCATTGGTCTTGCATAGCCAGACAACTATCTCCGAATGCTAAGCATTTGAAAATTGTGGGAGGCAATAGTCTGGCCACGCGAGACTACAATCATCAAAGACTACAAGTACTCAAGCATTTTATCCCTCATTGCTGATAAGTAACAACAGCAGTCAGCAAAGAATTCAGGCACTGTGAGGTAGGCCTATGTTTGCAATGTATGTTGAAGATATTTAGGTGCTGATTTTAATTTCTTTCCCTGTCTAACAGTTTGCCTAATTTCTTCATCAATCTCTACCTGACTCTCCAGTGTATTT
>NC_137612.1:42487818-42518313 GCF_963280865.1 Gymnoscopelus braueri | reverse complement strand
CATCTAACTTATACCCTTAATGGCCCTGCTCAGCCCTCGAATCTGGAGCTTATCAAAACTGTACAGGGGAGAAGGGGGACAACCCAGGACTCCCTGGACTTCCAGCTGTCACGGGTTCCCTTAGGCCTAACTTGTTCCAAATTGTTTGTAATATCCCCTATAAATGACAATTTTCCCAATATACGTTTTAAACACGTTCCTCACATTTGATCTCAAATCAGAATATGGGATTGGATTCCCCATATGAAAACCTAAAAAGCTAAATTCAATCAAGTTTCTGCCTTGTGTAGTCAAAAATATGTTTTACGTAATATAGTTCAGCATAGTGGTGGCCGCCATCTTTAAATGGTCAATTTTGAGCTGGGCATACAGCAGATTTGGATTCAGCACCACTTAATACCCCAAAAAACATGTATGCCATATATTAATAGAAATCCTGCCTATATTGAAAGACATTTAACATGCTGTTCTGGAATGATTTATCTTAAAATGGAAAGTAATACTACTAATAATTATAATGATAATAATTTACATAGCAAGACACTGTAATGTTAGTTATTCAAGTAGATAGATGGGTAGTGGAGACAAAAATGGAAATTAATGCTATTCCGACACATACGTTAGCGCATAGACCTCTTCTGACAATTCTTGTGGAAATGTGCAGATAGAAATATTGCTTCTTTGGGAAATATGTGTGAAGTACCAGTTGCTACTCCTGATCCTGAATCCATAGATACCTCATTATGTTCATATTGGATAATCCAATCAAAAGTTATAACAGTTCCCATATTGTTCTATGGCTGGTGTGGGGTTGGGAACCGCTGACACCCCCTAGAGGCCATTTTCTTTATCTGAGTGCTTGACACATGAACAAGAAATGTTCTATAGACCCTTAACTTCAATTTAGTAGTGAAAACGAACCTTTCACATCAATTTGAAATTAAAACAACAAATTACCCATACTCGGTCCCCTACTATATCTATTTTTGACGATATGCGCCAATACTGGAAAATGAAAATGATTCTATGGGTAATATGCTTGAAGTACCAAATGCTACTCCTGATCCTGTATCCATACATATCTCATATGTTCAGATCGGATAATCCATTCAAAAGTTACAACAGTTAACATATTTAGCTAGGGCTGGCATCTGCCGGCGCCCCCTAGAGGCACATTTTTTATCTGGGTGAAAATATCTTCGACCAGAATTGTTTTATAGACCCTTACCTTCAAATTAGTAGTGAAAACGAAACTTTCACAAGAATCGGAAATGAAAATAAAAAATTGCATTGACACGGAACCCCACTATCAATGTTTTCACACATATCTCTTAATGATGGTGATCTTTAACATCCTCTCTCAGAAGATTTAGTGTTTACCAGATCCCAGATGATGATGATGTGTGTGTGTGTGTGTGTGTGTGTGTGTGTGTGTGTGTGTGTGTGTGTGTGTGTGTGTGTGTGTGTGTGTGTGTGTGTGTGTGTGTGTGTGTGTGTGTGTGTGTGTGTGTGTGTGTGTGTGTGTGTCTGTGTGTGTGTGTGTGTGTGTGTGTGTGTGTGTGTGTGTGTGTGTGTGTGTGTGTGTGTGTGTGTGTGGCTACCACCATAATGATGGAATAGGTGCTCCTCCACTCCCTCAAGTACGTCGTTGTTATGGTGGAAGCAGCCCCAGTAAAGAGGAAACAAGTTCTCTGTTCCTTACACTATAGTAACAACAACAAAGCAGATTTGAGTGATGCAAGACACACACACACACACACGCACGCACGCACGCACGCACGCACGCACGCACGCACGCACGCACGCACGCACGCACGCACACACGCACACACACACACACACACACACACACACACACACACACACACACACACACACACACACACACACACACACACACACACACACACACACATCATCATCATCATCTGGTAAACACTAAATCTTCTGAGAGAGGATGTTAAAGATCACCATCATTAAGAGATATGTGTGAAAACATTGACCTTAATGAACCTTAATTAAAGCCTCTGAAGTGAAACATTAGTCCCACAAAGGGAACTGCTCTTCTGTCTGTGGAAAAAACAATGTGAAGGTCAATGTCATTAAGATTTGGTTGTTTGACAACAACAGTTAGGTGCCATGGTGATGCTCTTTAACACATTGGGTCATTGATCCATAGGGAGATTGAGTTTTGATAGCAACATACAACATCTTTTCAAGAAACTTTTCACCACGCTTCTGAAGTGTCTACCCATAATTACTGTAAACACTACAGTAAAACATTGTGTTAATTTAACACATTCTGGTTAATACAAAATTAACAGTTTTAGTATTGTGTGTAAAACAAACAAACAAACAAACAACAACATCATCTTTCTAAAACAAAATAGAAACTCACATGACAAGCACTTGTTTTGCACCAATTCCACTCCTTGCCATCGAAAACAACAACACCCACTTTTCAATCTCGTCACAAACCCAATTCTTGTGTAAAAGTATACAGTATATTTCTGGGTGTGTGTCAATTTAAACTTAGCTTTATTGTTTATTTCAATTTCTCAAATACTACGAGATTCTGCTCCACAATGTCAAATGCCTCAGGAGCCAAAGTCACCTAGAGGGCCTGGTACGTCAGAGGTGAGGAGTGGGTGCTGCGGTGTGGCGTCAGTGAAAGGGTCGGTGCGGGAGTCTAGCAGGGCTGGGGTGGCCCTCATGTGGGTAGATCGGAGTGTGGGTGTGGTGGTAATAGGGGGGCTGGAAGTCCAGGAAGTCCTGGGCTGTCCCCCTCTCCCCTATACAGATTTGAAAAGCTTCAAACTCGGGGACTGAGCTGAGCCATCAGGTGTGTGGGGAAGATGGGCTCCTCAGTGCAGGATACGATGCAGAGACATGGCCTGGAGAGGGTGTGGAGTTCACTGCAGAGATGTCAGAACCTACAAGTCTAGGCAGGGATGGTGTAGAGTGTGGCGGGGATAGGCCTCACCTTTGCTTGATGCAAAAGTTTTTTTTCTGGAGCTTGCTACCTATGTCGGCCCACAATGTTATGTCACATTCACAGTCCAACATTGCAGTGGCACTAGGTAGGTGGCTCCTGCTGAGTTGTAACAAGATGGCTTTGTTTGTGTGTGTGTGTGCGTGTGTGTGTGTGTGTGTGTGTGTGTGTGTGTGTGTGCGTGCGTGCGTGCGTGCGTGCGTGCGTGCGTGCGTGCGTGCGTGCGTGCGCTCGCGCGCGCGCGCCTGCCTGCCTGCCTGCCTGCCTGCCTGCCTGCGTGCGTGCGTGCGTGCGTGCGTGATTGCGTGCGTGCGTGAGTGCGTGTCCGTGTGCGAGTGCGTGTCCGTGTCCGTGTCCGTGTCCGTGTGCGTGTACGTGTAGGACGTTTTTCGCTTCAGTAATTCTGACTTAATATGAAAAACTAATAAATTATTATAAATGTGCTAAAAACACACACACACACACACACACGCGCGCGCACGCACACACACACACACACACACACACACACACACACACACACACACACACACACACACACACACACACACACACACACACACACACACACACACACACACACACACACACACACACACACACACACACACACACACACACACACACACAGGTGTACATAAGGTGTTCTCCTAAAGCTATGAGACTCACATGCATGGGGCAGACTGATGTAATCCACATCACACTACATGATCCCAGGTCAGTACAACTATACTGTACAAACTTTGTTTTCCACAGGTCTTCCTAGGACTGTCACCATTATTACATAATCGTCTGATCATAATCATTTTAGATAATCGCACATATTTTTTGCATAACCGTCATAATTGTTTCCATGTTGAACAGTGTTCATACATTTTCAAACATAAAAATAAAATAAAATGTGGAAATAGCAGATCTACAAGGTCACAATGTGTCGCATCGTGTGACATCGTGTGAGGTAGGTCTGCTATTTCCAGTATTATTATGTTTTTTAAGTATAAAGTTATTATACTGTATATGGCATTTCTTTGCATACTTATGTAATTTGTCATATCTATCCTGTGCAACTTTTGTTTATGAAGCCTGAAAGCCAAACAATGTCATGTGTATTGATGTTCAGATGTTCAATGTCTAAAACACAATTAAATTGTTAAACACAATTATTTGTATGAAAAATGAAAATGTGTCTTCAAGTAGAATGGCATATTTGTATGGCATGATATGGCCCTATATTTCACTTTAAGCAGGGATTTACTTACATCTGGATGAATAAACTAACTCCGTAAACTGAGCCTATTTTACAGCTAGTGTATGCAGGGGAATACAGTACATGAAATGTAAAGATGATAACAATTAAATTATTATTTTTGCAATGGTCACTGAACCTTTGCTATTTTAGAGGACATTAATTTATAGCATCTAAGATATTGCTTTTTGTCATCCAACACGTTCACCAGATCTAAAGCTCTGACATGAATTTCTCATCTGGAGTCAGTAATGTGACCATAGGTGTCACACAGCGAGAAACCATCACCAAGAATGTGATTCTGGTGGCTCTGGGCATCTCCATCAACTATATCAACGTCATCACAGTCCACACCTTCAACAAACAACAGGTCTGAACCCTACTAAATAACATTTTTATTTGTATCATTATAATATTTTTGTATCACAAGTAGCTTTCTTTTAATGGGGCTACATTATCATGGTAACTTGTGCACTCCCAATCTGGGAACCCATTCGTTAAAAAAACAAATAAAGTTTAGTGCACTCCTAACATGCTCCAAAGCCATTGTGTGCAGACAAATAGAATAGAATAGAATCAGTGTTTAGATATTGAGCAGTCCTTTGGCTTTCCCTGGTATTCTTTTTTTTCTTATATCGTCGCTGTCAGATGGAAACCTTCTTATGTCCAAAACCATTACTTTACAGGAAATGGAAAATAATTGCCTGTGTTCCAATGGATCCAATGTAGTTATTCTTTAGTCACAATATTTTTCATTGGTTCAACATTTATAAAACCCACAGACACAATTTTCACCAAAATAAAAATACTCGCCGATCTACAAGATTGGCTATTTTTGCTTTTGTGTGGCCGCGGACCCCCATCTCAAAATATTTTGTTCCAGGGACCCCCAGAAGTAAATATTTGAGTAAAATTTGGTTGCTTAAAAATAATAATATATATATTCCAAGATTTGCACACATTTTCAAGATAAAAAAAAAGCAGATCTACAAGCTCAAAGCGCGGCACTCTGTGCCACACTTTGAGCTTGTATATCTGCTATTTTTGAATAGCCAAAGTATTGAATATCTGCTATTTTTGAATAGCCAAAGTATTGAATAATAGTTTAAGTGGTTACATAGATGCGTTTCCGGATTGAATGGGTTGAAGCACCGAATTATCTCAGTGAAGGTATAATATTATATCTAATGATTATAGGACAAACATAACAATTGTCTTTATGCATTAACTATACTTATTTGGCTGGACTCCCAAGTTTCGGTCTACAATTTAATATCTTTGACAAAAATGGTAAAATATACAAGCTCACAATGCATCCCGTTGCAATGCGTTATGAGCTTGTAGATCTGCTATTTTCATCAAAGGTTACCCCAGAATAAGGATGCTAGGGTACGAGTGGTTAAAGGTCCCATACTTTGGGACAGAAGAAGGACTGTAATTTCCTGCCTGTGTCTCATACTACAAAGATATCAGTCATTCAGCTGTAGAACATTTGGAGACACCCAGTGCATGTTATCAAGTGAAGTGAAGTGTGAAGTTGTTTACACAAAGTTAGGTGGCAGCTACTAAAGAAAAAATGCTGTTGGTGTATACAATGTACCAAGTTTTTTTAATGCATATTATGTACATTTGATTATGCTCTCTTTATTCTCCTTTTTGCACTCTCTTTCTTTTCTTTAAATCTTTATTATCATATTCTGTTGCCGCATTGTCTGAATGAGCCAAACCAAAATAAGCTTTATGTTCTTATGTACCTGTACACGAGATGTAACAATAAAGTACAACCTTGAACCTTGAACCAATGTAATTAATAAGAATATTGATTAAGTTATCTGGTGAAAGGGAGATTACAAATATTTGTATGTAATGAAGCAATTCATATCACCCTGCTATGCCTATATTTTTGCAAGTTTTTTTCCCCATCCTGCCGGTGGTGTTTTATCTCATATTTTGAATGATGACATTACATACAGTATTTGTAATAGAGTGTCTTCAAGCAAAAGAACAGCTACTGATTAGGAACATTATTTGCACCTGTGCTGATTACCGATATCCACTGCACCTTTTAAAAGCCTTTGAAGTGCGCTATCTGTGTCAATTCATCCTGTGAAGTCCACCAGTAAAGACCTATGTTTGAAAGCTCACCCAAGTGTGGTTAATGAGAGTCAACAGTATATAGTAGCCTACAGTATTTCATTCTCCTCAGATCTTCAAGCAGAACCCTCGGTACATCCTGTTCATCCACCTGGTGATCAACGACATGATCCAGCTGACGGTCAGCGTTGCGATTGCCATGATGTTCCAAATCGTCGGCCCTATCAACGTCTCCCTGTGCTGTGTCCTCGTCTTGTTGGGTGTCTTCACGACACAAAACACGCCGCTGAATGTGGCCGCCATGGCGGTGGAGTGCTACATCGCTGTCTGCTTCCCCCTCCGTCATTCCCAGATCTGCACTGTGCAGAGAACGCATGCCGTGATCGGCCTGGTGTGGTCCATGAGCGTGCTTTCTGTCCTACCGGACCTCTTCATCCTCCTGGCTACAGAACCCTTAGTGTTCTTCCATTCCAAACTCTATTGTTACAGGGATAATGTCTTCCGCAGCTCCTACAGCCTGGCAAAGAGAGACGCGTCCCACATCATCTTTTTGGTCTTGGTTTGGATCACTTTGTTCTATTCTTACTTCAGGATAGTGTTTGCCGCTAAGACGGCTAACACGAACTCAAAGAAAGCCAGAAATACGATACTTCTGAATGGATTTCACGTGCTGTTGTGTATGGCTACCTATGTGCGGCCCATGTTGTTGAAAGTCCTTATGTACTTTCTGCCTGCAGGGGCCCCACACTTTGTTAGTTATGTTATAATTCAGGTCCTGCCCAGGTCTGTCAGTCTGTTTCTATATGGGCTACGAGACAAGACATTCAGGATGCACCTGAAAAGGCATATCATATGTACAGAAAGACCGCACAATACATTAAAGGGGTAGTTCTCCCCACAAAAAACATTTGATTCTTTTAGTTTTGTGTCGCATTCCTTATCCAATATTCCAATATTTGATTAATTGAAGTATACAAGGCCTCCAAAACAACTCTCAGTGTAATCACTGGGAGGCCTAACCTGGAATTTCGTCATTTTATGGTCAGGGCCATTGATTGATTGATTGATTGAATACATTATTAGCAGTTTGAGAAAAAAAAAGCACAGGAAAGTACAGTTCAATACAAGGTCTGCTAAGAGGATTTTAAACCCAAGAAAGCCTATGGCTTGTTTCCATTGGGGTAATTTGTACGAAACATTTAATGACAGACAAATATACTTGGCCTTTGAGGGCACAAAGGCCAAAATTCAAGGGCAGGAACGCCATCAAATAAAACAATGATTGATGAAGTTGATTGATGAAATGATTAGATTGATACGTTTTCAATACATAGTATTATTATCTGTGAAATATGTGTCATAACTTCATACACGCTCCGCCAGTGGCGGGGAGGCCCCGCGATTCTGCGTTACGCCACTGCGCTCAGCTGTGAACTAGCCAGTCACTGGACTCTTTAGTTTCTAGGATGAGGTGGGGGGGAGTTAAGAATTCAGAATCTCAAAAAGTCACTGGTGTCTAAAGAAACATGCTTAAATGCTTTTGCATGTATAAACTTGGTATGATTTGTGTCAGATATTTATGTACTGTGGCTAATGTAACCTGCAACGTCTGCAAAGTTAAATGGTAAACAGGGTTTGGTTAAATAACAGTAAATAACATGTAAAATGTATTACGCACTACATAAATACAATTATTGATTGATTGATTGATTGGTTGATTGATTGATTGATTGATATGCATACAATTTAATATGCAGAAGTAGTAAGCCTTGCAGAGCCATGTGGTCCATAGGAAAGGAGCCTATCTCCTCATGATTCATCATGATTTGTGTGCATGGGGATCTCATCTTAAACAAGCTCAGTGCTTAATGAGTCTTCCAGTTTAGTAGACCTTGTATTGTGAATTTGTACTTCCATGTACTGTTGTTCTCATGTCTTACTAAATAAAGTACATCAATCAATCAATCCTGTTTTTCTGTAGCATGAGGCAGCTTGATGTACAAATATGTATCCTGGACACAGAGACTTACCCCCAATCCAACCCTTGATGCTGAGTGCCAAGCAGGGAGGAGATTCCTGTTAATTGAGCCAGGTGGCCAAGTGATTAAAATGTGTTCCTTTTAACACAAATATCTCAAATCCTCCTATCATTTTATGTTGATGACGTACATGTGTATATGCAAATGGAATTCCCTTGTGTACGCCAGTGATTCTCAACCTGTGGGCAGAGACCACTGGTCGGCCGTGAGGGTATTGAGAGTGATTTTAATGATATAACATTAACATAAAAGCGTAATTTGTAAAATAGTTTTATATATTTTTTGATACCAATACATTTCCATTGATCCAAGTCAGAACACAATCGATTGATTGATCATTAAAATGAACATGTTCTGAAAATGCACGTGGCCCACCCATCTGACCACTTAACACGGCAGCCGAGTTAAGTGGTCAGATGGGTGGGCCATGAACACTTTAGAGATTTTCAAGTGGGTCATATCGCAGGTGGAAATGGCATATCTTGACCAATGCATAGTTTTGTCAGAGGTTTGTCTAGTTCTTTGGAGTTATTATTAGGAATTATGTTTAGTAAAATAAATATGGCAGGATCAATTGTGCAGGAACAATTGTGGACACATGTGCTCGCATGCACACTCTCTCTCTCTCTCTCTCTCTCTCTCTCTCTCTCTTTCTCTCTCTCTCTCTCTCTCTCTCTCTTTCTTTCTCTCTCTCTCTCTCTCTCTCTCTCTCTCTCTCTCTCTGAATACTAGGATTCATTAGTGTATCATACACTCTATAAAATCACCACATACATTTCAAACTCAAGTCAGACTGTGCTTTATCTGAGGTAAGCATAACGTTTTGCATTCACATTATTGTAGTGTAGAGTTGTGTTGTAACTTGCACATGGATAATGGTACAGCATATTATGGCCTTATTTTATTTTTGTTCCAACCTTTTGGTTTGGAATTTGGCATTGCACTTTTCACACATGAGATGTGAGGTTTGAGTATTTTTGTGAGGTTGAAATGTTTTTCTGCAACTTCTGCATTCCTTTTGTGGACAAGTTTAGACTTTCAAGCATGATGGACTTCACCCAATATGGTTCTAATCTCTTGTCAACAAACATGTTTTTAAGACACATGCTAGGTTTGATGTTTACCTGGTGTCCTACGGTAGTTATTTGCACTTTACTTAGGTGACCATTTACCTGGGGAATGGTTTAGTGTCTGATATTAAAACTGTGAAATACATTTTAGTTGAGTTAGTTGAACCTTGTCTTCTAGCAACAGAGCATACACAAATAGTATAATCATCAGCCCAAGCAAACGTGGGGGTAACTTATGTTGAAAACGGGTTGTAACAAAAAAAGATTAAATGTAATGGACTTGATTTTCTCCTAAACCATTTGTGCATCTCTGTTACACTAGGCTACTGTTTGCTGTGTTTGCTGTCTCTTTTGGAGAACTGACACACCGCTTATACAGTAAATACAATCAGAGTAAACAATCACAGTGTGAGGTAATAAAATGAACAATTCTAGTAAATGCATTGATGGAATTGTACAATTTACAAACTATTAGGCCCTATACAGTACTATAGGCATAACTATTAGGCCCTATACAGTACATAAGAATCATATGAATGACAACACATAAGATAACCATGATAGCATAGCTATACAGTGATAAATACCAGTGGTTCTCAACATGGGGTCCATGATAGGTCCCAGCTGAGGGGGTCCCAAGTATAATTTAAATATTCTTGAAACATTTTAACATCACAGATCTTGTATGGGGGTCCCTTTTCAATGGACGTCCGCGACCAAATACACATACATTTGGGGGTCCTTGACATGAAAATGTCCACTGTATATATACTGTACAATGCACAGTACAGTACAGTGACATGTGCCAAGAGACTGGGAGCAGGTTAATGTGAGCATGAAGCACGTCCTTGCCCTAGTGATTGCTTTGTGTCATTTGAGGACACGCTCAAAATACTATAGGTGCTTTGCACAATGCTGCTTTGACTGTTTGACTGATATTTTACTGTGCTTAAATCTGAACATTCGTCGTTACATCGTTTTAATGACGTTTTGTTGCTCGTTTTTGTTATGGGTTTTGGTTTTGTTTAAACGTGCTTGCTAGTGCAAGTACTGGTTGTATGCACCAATCATCAAGTATATATTTTTTAAATTGGATAGGGGGCAGGTATTAATAAGAATTGATTCTTCTTCCTGCTCCTTTTCGCTCATGGGTGTATATGATTTAATGAATTATTGAAGTTATGAATTGCGTGTACTGTAATACACTACCATATGCGAAACAAAATAAAATGAAATGAAACATGGCCATACAAACTGAACAACGAGACAAAACAAGATAAATACTGTAAGAGCTGATTAGATCATTTCAGGGTATGAGACAAAAAAACAATAGCTGGCGTGTAAGGGGTATATGTTTTATAATAGTATAGTGTACATGTACACGTATCTACCCTGGTGTGTGCTATCTGCCTCCATGAAGGTAGACTGAGAATTTTGCAAGAAAAAAAATATTAAACTTTTAAAGCTGCGTAATATTTTATTGTTAAAATAAGTGTTAAATAGCTCTATATTCTGATAGTAACTAATCATTGCTATGCTATGAAGAGTAACAGGAGTCTCTCTGTCTCTCCAGCTCTTTAGTAAACAGAAAATGCATTTTAAGGTCGGGATACCAATTGTATCACACACCAGGAGAGAGAACTCATACAGGATACAGGATAAACACATCAAAAGGAAGTGAGCAGACTAAATTGGAACTGAAAATGTATTTTCTGTTTTAATATTAAAGAGCTGGAGAGACGGGGAGACCCCTGTTACAGAACAAACACTCTCTATAGAAATGATTATCATAGAGCTTTTGTTAAACATTTTGTTTAAACCAGAAAATATCACTTAAAAAAGTAAAGTGAGTCAGTGCATAGGTTTCAATTACATTTATGCCTATGTCATCAGTGAAATGTACAGTGCTTTACATTTCTGTTGGTCACGACTCATCCGTAATTTCTTAACAGATTTTAATCATAGAACTAACACTTACTCTACATGTGTTTAGAAACAGATATTTGGAGCGTCATGAATGTGACAGCGGGTAGCAGTAATGTATCAACGACCATGGTGTACCGGGACTCCTTCAGCTCAGCTGTGACTAAGAATGTGATTGTTGTGGCTCTTGGCATCACCATCAGCTACATCAATGGCACTCTGATCCACACCTTCAACAAACACCAGGTGCGAAGGCATATTTTTTGATTATGGGCCTTCAACTTCGGGTCTGGGGTCCCTAGAGGGTCCTCTGAGTTATTACAGGGGGGCTGTGATAGGAATCACCCCCCTGAACCCAAGCATCCCTATTCTGGGGGAGGGGGAGGATTCACCGAAAATAGCAGATCTACCAACTCACAAAGCGTCACACTGCAATGTGTTGTGAGCTTGTAGATGGGCTATTTTCGGTGAAGATATTTGGTGTAGTAGAGGGAAAAAAGAGCCGACCTAGACGAGTGAAGGGATTCAAATGAATGAAATTGATTTAAAAAAAATTACCCCTTATACTTTTCCTCTCTTTCAGGTACTCAATTTGAATCCTCGGTACATCCTGTTCATCCACCTGGTGATCAATGATATGCTCCAGCTAATTACTGCAATCAGCCTGTTTGTCCTCTCCTACGTCTTCTACACCATCAACGCCTCTGGCTGTTGCGTCCTTCTCATGGTTGCCATTTTTACCACCCTCAACACTCCATTGAATTTAGCTGGGATGGCGGCGGAATGTTATGTTGCCGTTTGCCTACCACTCCACCATGCACAGTTATGTACGGTCACGAGAACATATATTCTGATAGGTTCGATCTGGGCCATGAGTGCATTGTCAATCTTTCCAGATCTGTTTGTGCTGCTGGCCACAGAACCTCTGCACTTCTTCTATGCCAGAGTCGTCTGTGCCAGAGATTTGGTTTTCCGTAGCCCTGTTCTCATAGAGAAGAGGAATGTGTTGCACATAGTGCTTCTGGTTCTAGTTTGGCTCGTTCTCCTGTATTCGTACTTCAGAATTCTGTTTGCTGCCAAATCAGCTAGCGCAGATTCTAAGAAGGCCCGGAATACGATACTCCTCCACGGCTTTCAGCTGCTGTTGTCTATGCTCACCTTCTTGTTCCCTGTGTTGACAAGATCTCTAATATACTTCTATTATATATCCCCTGCATCGTATGTCAACTCTATTTTTGTTTGCTATATAATTATTCAGATCTTGCCGCGTTTGATCAGTCCTATTCTGTACGGTGTACGGGACCAGACATTCAGGAATTACCTGAAAAGGTACATACTTTGTAAAAGGATCAATCCATAGACTATATTGACGCTGTCGGATGGAAACCTTGTATGTCCAAAACTGTTACTTTTCATGAAAGGGAAAAATGAACCTATTCTGTATGGCAGGGGTTCCCAAACATTTCCCCCGAAAGAGAAATTCTCTGGGACCCCTTTAGTGAAAACAGATCTACTATTTTCAATACTTCTTAAAGGTTTTTGTGGGGAAACCAAGGAAATTGATAAGTGATAATTGATGTAGTAGGCTAGTAGCCTATTGCAGTACCTGACAGACCATACAATACTGTACATGACAAGAGTGTTATAAAAATAATAAAGGTTTGCACTATTGTTGTTTTGAACTAGATATTTGAAAACCGCAAAAAAAAGGGTATTTATTAAATATAGTATATAACATAATTACATTTTCAAATATATTTGACACAGAATCAAATGTTTTATGGTCATGATTCACCAGGAGCCTGTACGGCATGGTTCCAGGCTTAAAATAATTAATTTTGTCTGCTCATTTCTTTGTGTCATCACTTAATTTCACTTGTTATCCTGTATGAGTTCTCTCTCCTGAATGGATCAAATTAGTATCCTGACCTGAAAATGCATTTTTTGTTTTGTTTACTAAAGAGCTGGAGAGACTGGAAGATCCCTGTTACTGAACAAACATTCTATAGCAATGATTATCAGAATATAGAGCTATATTTAACACTTTTATTGTATTAAAAAAATAACACTAATTACTGCACACACAATGTTGATTTTATTTTTATTTTGCACTTATAGGCTGTTGTTTCAATAGCCCCTATACATTAACTTGACTGTTTGGTGCTGTTAATGTCTTTTGACATCTCTTTTTATCACATTGGATAATAAAAAATGTCCAAATTAAATTGACTAGTCCATACCCGGTGAAGTGTGCAGGCAAAATAATTACTGGTTTACCTTAAGTCAGTCCACCTTAAGGCCAGGAGCTGATTTCATTAGCTTGTTTACTCCGTGACATCGTGTCTAATGGTGGCGAGCCAATAGATTAGCGTTATTGTTATTGTTATTGTTATTATTATTACGGCGTGTGTGTGTGTGTGTGTGTGTGGTTGTGCCAGACAGCAACACTGTAACAGAGTAACACGAAAAACGGGCTTCGCTGTTCCGTGCACAATGTAATGGTGAACGGCTTTGTGCAAATTCAGATCAATTGCTTCAGCCACTGAGGAGAACCAGGTAGAACTAATTTTGGCCTCACCATGCACCAAGTCGACCATGCACTACAGAGGTTTGTAGAATTATAGTAGGATGGGAATAAATGTAGGTTTTAATCAATAAGTATCCTGGAATGTATTTCTTCTGCATGCATATTGTTGTATTTTCAAAGAGGAATAATGACACACAGACAAGGCAGCTTCATACCATATTGTTCACTACTTTACTTCCGTATCCTTCTCAAGACAATACAATATACCTTTCCTCAATAGGGCCCCCTAGGCTACAGGTAGGTTAAGGTCAATGTTTTCACACATATCTCTTAATGATGGTGATCTTTAACATCCTCTCTCAGAAGATTTAGTGTTTACCAAATCCCTGATGATGATGATGATGTGTATGTGTGTGTGTGTGTGTGTGTGTGTGTGTGTGTGTGTGTGTGTGTGTGTGTGTGTGTGTGTGTGTGTGTGTGTGTGTGTGTGTGTGTGTGCGTGTGCGTGTGCGTGTGTGTGTGTGTGTGTGTGTGTGTGTGTGTGGCTACCACCATAATGATGGAATAATAATAATAATAATAATAATAATAATAATAATAATAATAATAAACTTTATTTGTATAGCACCTTTCATGACATGAAATGCAGCTCAAAGTGCTTTACAGAGCAAGGATACAGTTACAGTTAGAACCAATTCAACAATAAAGCAAACAAAAATAAAATAAAATAAAATAAAAGCAGTAAAATGCAGTAAAATGCAGTGGCCCTCGCCACTACACAACTACAACACAAATGGATATAACTTAAATGTAGTGGCCACTGCCCTCTACAACACAGCTAAAGAAATATCCACACTTCACACAATTGCCAATATTACATGTGTACCTTGTGTACCTTAGTAATATATCTTCACACAATTGTCAATATTACACCTTAGTAATATATTTTCACTTAGTAATATTACACCTTAGTAATATATTTTCACCATGTTTACCACGTGTGGACTAGCCCAGGGGATCTGCTAACTTATCACATCCAAACCACACACCGTACACCCCTGAGAATGATATCGGGGTTATACAAGATATATAGAATAAACATAGACAAAAGGATCTGCCCTGGAGGGTCCACAACGTGTCGACGTGCTAAAATTAAAATAAAATAAAATAAAAGCAGTAAAATGCAGTAAAATGCAGTGGCCCTCGCCACAACACAACTACAACACACACAATTGCCAATATTACATGTGTACCTTGTGTACCTTAGTAATATATCTTCACACAATTGTCAATATTACACCTTAGTAATATATTTTCACTTAGTAATATTACACCTTAGTAATATATTTTCACCATGTTTACCACGTGTGGACTAGCCCAGGGGATCTGCTAACTTATCACATCCAAACCACACACCGTACACCCCTGAGAATGATATCGGGGTTATACAAGATATATAGAATAAACATAGACAAAAGGATCTGCCCTGGAGGGTCCACCACGTGTCGACGTGCCCCAGAGGATAATTCACTAAATCCTCCGGATGGAGTTATCAGACTCTTGTCTTTTAACTACCGTGACTTTCTCTTCCACTCACACAAAACAAAAGCAAAGGCATAAAACAACATTAAAATAGGGAATACAGTGAGGAATTAAAAATCAACCAAAGAATCAGCTAAAAGCAAGAGTGAAGTAATAGGTCTTGAGCTGTGCTTTAAAGCTATCGACAGAGGCTGCCTGTCTTAAGTGTAGTGGGAGTTTATTCCACACTGTCGGTCCGTAAAAGCAGAATGCTGCTTCACCGTATTTTTTATATGTCATTGTAGGCACCTCGAGCAGGTCAGCACTTGAAGACCTGAGGGCCCGGTTTGGAACATATCTCTCTAGGCAGTCGGAGAGGTAGGAAGGTGCCAGACCATTTAGAGCTTTATAAACTATTAAAAGAATTTTAAAATCAATCCTAAAAACAACCGGGAGCCAGTGTAGTGAAGCTAGAACTGGAGTGATATGTTCTCTCATCCTGGTTTTAGTTAAAATTCTGGCTGCCGCATTTTGAACAAGTTGTAATCTGTCAGTTGTTTTCTTTGGCAGGCCAGAGTAGAGTGCGTTGCAGTAATCAAGCCGAGAGAAAACAAAAGCGTGGATCAGCGTTTTTGCATCGTCTAACGACAGATAATCTCTAATTCGTGCAATATTTCTAAGATGAAAGAAAGCAATCTTGGTGACATGATTAATGTGTGTATTGAAATTCAATTCAGAATCGATAATCACCCCCAGGTTCTTTACTGTGGTGTTACTTTCTACAGCCAGGTTACCAAGTCTACTTGTTATTGATTCTCTCTGCTCACTGGAGCCAATTATGAGAACTTCTGTTTTATCCTCATTTAGCTTAAGAAAGTTCTCACTCATCCAGCATTTTATACTGGACAGACAGGTCAACAATGGGTCTAGAGCGCAGGGGTCGTCTGGAGCTACTGAAAGATACAGCTGGGTATCATCAGCATAGAAATGGAAGTTCACTCCGTGATCGGCGATGAGTTCTCCCAGCGGTAGTATATACAGGGAAAACAATAAGGGACCCAGAATTGAGCCCTGTGGAATACCAGAACAGATGTTGTGTTTGTCTGAGTCAAAGTTAGCTAGACTGACAAAATAGCTTCTGCCTGTTAGGTAAGAGTGAAACCAAGACAGGGCTGTGCCTGACAAACCAATCCAGTACTCCAAACGTTGTAGTAGAATTGTGTGATCAATCGTATCAAAAGCAGCGGTTAAGTCAAGGAGTAGGAGAACAGATACATTTTTGTCGTCAGCGGACACCCTAAGATCATTAATTACTTTTACAAGTGCTGTTTCTGTACTATGACCTTTCCTGAAGCCAGATTGGAATTTGTTATGAACCTTATTGTTCTGTAGGAACACATCCAGTTGATGAAAGATAGTTTTTTCTAAGACCTTGCCCAAAAATGGCAGATTTGAGATTGGTCTATAATTACCCAGCACCAATGGATCAAGGTTGTGTTTCTTGAGTAGCGGCCTGACTACAGCCGTTTTCAGTGAGTCTGGAAAGACGCCTGAAAGTAGAGAGCTGTTTACAATTCTTAGGATATCTCCAATAACACTGTCTAAAACCTCTTTGAGAAACGGGGTGGGTATTACATCCAGTGAGCAAGATGATGATGTCATCTGTGATATAGTTTTACGGAGTTCCTCTTGATTAATTGCGCAGAATGATATTAGGCTTCCTCTGGAGGGATCTACATTTTTGCACCATGCACCATTTGCCGCATTTGCAGTGCTAGCAGCAGCATTCATAATACCAGCTCGAATGCTAAAAATTTTGTTTTCAAAAAAGGATGCGAACTCATCACACTTAGCTTTAGAAGCAGGGAGCGACTCCTTGTAAGCCTGGGGGGGGTTTAAGAGATGTTCAATGGTAGAGAATAAGACTCTGGCATTTTGCTTGTTGTCATTGATAATGCGTGAGAAATATGCCTGCCTTGCCAAGCGCAGTGCTTTGTTATAGGCCACTGTTGACTTCTTAAAGATCTCTAGGTGGACAGTGAGTTTGTTTTTTCTCCAAATTCGCTCAGCTTTACGACATTCTTTCTTGAGTGAGCGCATGTGCTCGTCAATCCAAGGTGTTACTCTAGAGTTAAGTTTCTTTTTAGTTTTCATAGGAGCCACTATGTCGAGAGCTGACTCTAATTTGAGATTAAGATGTTGAACCATATCATTCACTGAGGGAGCATCAAGTAGGGGGGGCACCTGCACACACGCCAGATGACGAGGAAACTCGTTTGCTGCAGATGAGATAAAAAAACGTTTTTTTATAGTATATTCTGTATTGTTTTTCCCTAGATCAGAGACAGTCATATTAAAACACAATAAATAGTGGTCTGTTAGTTCGGGCTTATCAATAATACTGTCAACAGTGATATTCAAACCTTTAGTGATCACCAAGTCCAGGGTATGGCCATGTTTATGTGTTGGCCCAACAACATGTTGAATAAAGTCAAAGTTGTGCAGTAACTGTAGGAAACCCATAGCCACAACATCCGAAACAATGTCAACATGTAGATTAGCATCTCCAGTAATCAGAGTTCTGTCATAATTAGTGGAACAGATAGATAAAAGTTCTGATATTTCTGTTAGAAATAAGGCTTTGCTGCACTTTGGAGGTCGATACATACTAATCATAAGCACAGAGGATTGACTCTCCAATATGGTGGCCTGGTATTCAAATGATTTAAAACTGCCGAGGTTTGGCAGAGGTTTGAATTTTAAAGTGTCAGAAAAGATATTCGCCAGACCACCTCCTCTTTTTCCCTCACGTCCTGAGTGAATGAAACTGTACTTTGGTGGGCATGCTGCAGCTAGGGGCACCGCTCCATCAGATCCAAGCCAAGTCTCTGTTAAAAAAATAATATCTAGTTTCTCTTTACAGATGATATCATTTACAGAGGAAGACTTGTCATTAAGTGACCTGATGTTAAATAGGGCCAGGTTTAGCTTCAGGCATTCAACTATCTGGCTGTTGCCTCTACAGGGAATGGGTGTTAAATTTGCTATATTTGCAGAGTGTTTAAAGTCACTCCTTGTCCCGGAGGCTCTATTTGAGATAACAGTGGAAATATTGTAAACCTTGTTTTCTACAAGGCTAACTGAAATAGCCTTGGGCCCAGACATGATTTTGGCTATGCATAATGGACCCTGCCTATCTCAGCAGTCAAATGTATTCTCTAGACGTAGGGAAGCCGACAGGACGTTCTTGTTCTTGCACTGTTCTTGACGTTCTTCGTTCCTGATCTTGCGCCTCTGTATCGCTAGTGCCAACAGCGTCAACCGTCGAGGGGGGATGGGTGGGGGGCAGGGCACGGTTGATGGTTGTGGGGCATGGCGTTTGATTTGGGGGGTGATTCTAGCATGCCATGCCGAATAGGTGCTCCTCCACTCCCTCAAGTACGTTGTTGTTATGGTGGAAGCAGCCCCAGTATAGAGGAAACAAGTTATCTGTTCCTTACACTATAGTAACAACAACAAAGCAGATTTGAGTGATGCAAGGGGGGGTAGAAGTCTTCTAGCGTAGGTGCCATGCCGTAAAAAAAAACTTTTTTTTCCCCGATCCAAGTCTGCCTGTGGGTTTAAACAAGAGACCCACAACAGTGTTGAGTAATAACTTAATATGTTATTACTAAGTAGCAGTACTATAATATTATTCCTTTTCCCGGTAAGGAGTAGTGAAAGGGATTACAAATACCAAAACATGAATTTTATAACAGTTCTTATTTCAAGTACGTTAAGTGAATCCCGTTGGGCTGGTTATGCAATACCTGTTGTACCAGTTGACAGAGTACCCGTTGTCTGTGTCCCTTTCAGACGATACATAAATATCCATATATGGGCATAAAAGCGACACAGAAAGACAGACGGGTATACAACGGGTTCTCTGGCAACGGGACAGGAACTGGTATTGTATAACCATGCATTTCCAACTTGCATCGTTCCCGAGTAGGCCGGTGCCCTTTGGTCACCAGTCTAATTAATATTTTTTAAGAATGTGTTTTTTAAGAATGTGTTGACAAACAAAATGAAGGAAGGAAAACAAGAAGTCACATTCATTGTAACTTAGTACACATCCTATATTAAAATTGGCTACTGGGAGGACTGCCCAGCCGGCGGACCACGGCCACGTCACTCTGACTCAGACATAACCGTAAACAAACCGGATGCGCCCATATATAGGCATGTCACTAAGACTCAGACATAACCCTAAACAAACCCAATATGCCCATATATAGGCATAAATGGAGATCCGGTTGTCCAGAGCCACAGATCTGACCGCAATGCCCATATTTAGTTGCTTTAGTTCTTTCTCTAGTTGCTTTAAATAGACCATAGAGTCTATACATTGTGCCAGAAACTCCTGTCCTGTCTTTAGTTACCACTAATTTTCTTAAAGTCTGTTCACCTCTCCTTCACTCTGCTCTCCTCCTCTGTACTGTGGCACGTGTTCTGACCTCCTGCCTATTTGGCTTTCCCCCTGTCCAGTAACCCTAAAGTGCATACAGGAAGCCCATGTTTGTCTTGGCTGATAATAGACTAGGCAGAATTTCTGAAAATGTGCTTATTTAAAGTGCTGATGGCGATTTGTGTTCATTTATGATGTTTTCTAGGGGTATTAAGGGGTGCTTAATCCCTTTAAAGCTGCTGTATGTCCAGCTCAAAATGAGTGCTAATGCCTCAAAATGGACAAGATAGTGGCCACCACTATGCTGAAATATTTTTTAAAACATATCTTTTTTTTATTTTTATTAGCTTCTCACGGTTTTCATATATGGGGAATCCAATGCCATATTCTGATTTGAGATCAAACTTGAGGAAACTGCTTGAAACTCATATTGTGAAAATGTTCATTTATAGTCAGGGCTATAGACCGCCGAAGTCTGACGTCATTTACACATCCTTTGTTTGTCTACCTGGTTCGCAGTTTTCCACCCCCGTTCTGAATCCCATAGACGTATTTAATATCGCGTCAAATAAGAACTGTGTTCCAAAAATAAACAAATGACCACGGCGGGTTGACTCTTATGGATATGAAGCATCAACTGACGGTGAGAAAACGCTAATGTTACTTCCGCCAAATTAGTTACATTTTCGCCAGAAACAGACTGTATCAAATATAAGTGACTGACTATCATAAACTATACAGAACCTCCTCCCTGACAATAACGCCGACACGCGGTGTTTATTTTTGGACCACAATTCTTATATGAGACGATTCTAAGATGACCCAATGTTATTCTCCATAGAGAAATTACTTCCGCAAACCTGGGGATGAACGAGTGACGTCAGGACTTCGGTGCTCTATTGCAAACAATCTTCCTTAAAGATACCCAAGAAATGTCTTCAGCAATGTGTTTGTAAAGGTGTCTAGTAACAAACACATAAAAAAAAACCTGGGGTACTCGTGAAAACTGCTGAAAGTTGGGGTACCCGCAACTTTATGTGGGTAAAACGTTAAATTCTGCCTTAAGTATATTGTAGGGGTCAAACTAGGATTTTTCATTATTCTTTATCAATTGCAAGCACTTGTTTTGCACCAATTCCACTCCTTGCCATCGAAAACAACCACACCCACTTTTCAATCTCGTCACAAACCCAATTCTTGTGTAAAAGTATACAGTATATGTCTGAGTGGTTGTACATTTAAACTTAGCTTTATTGTTTATTTCAATTTCTCAAATACCACGAGATTCTGCTCCACAATGTCAAATGCCTCAGGAGCCAAAGTCACCTAGAGGGCCTGGTACGTCAGAGGTGAGGAGTGGGTGCTGCGGTGTGGCCTCAGTGAAAGGGTCGGTGCGGGAGTCTAGCAGGGCTGGGGTGGCCCTCATGTGGGTAGATCGGAGTGTGGGTGTGGAGGTAAGAGGGGGGCTGGAAGTCCAGGAAGTCCTGGGCTGTCCCCCTCTCCCCTATACAGATTTGAAAAGCTTCAGACTCTGGGACTGAGCTGAGCCATCAGGTGTGTGGGGAAGATGGGCTCCTCAGTGCAGGATACAGTGCAGAGACATGGCCTGGAGAGGGTGTGGAGTTCACTGTAGAGATGTCAGAACCTACAAGTCTAGGCAGGGATGGTGTAGAGTAGAGTGTGGCGGGGATAGGCCTCACCTTTGCTTGATGCAAAAGTCTTTTTTCTGGAGCTCGCTACCTATGTCGGCCCACAATGTTATGTCACATTCACAGTCCAACATTGCAGTGGCACTAGGTAGGTGGCTCCTGCTGAGTTGTAACAAGGTGGCTTTGTGTGTGTGTGTGTGTGTGTGTGTGTGTGTGTGTGTGTGTGTGTGTGTGTGTGTGTGTGTGTGTGTGTGCGTGTGTGCGTGCGTGCGTGCGTGCGTGCGTGTGTGTGAGTGCGTGTCCGTGTGTGTGAGTGCGTGTCCGTGTGCTTGTACGTGTAGGACGTTTTTCGCTTCAGTAATTCCGACTTAATATGAAAAACTAATAAATTATTATAAATGTTCTATGTGCTAAAGTCTGTTGTCTTGTCGAACGAAGAATATCTAGATCTCACAATAACAAATCAAACAAACAAACACATGCAAACACACAAACACACACACACACACACACACACACACACACACACACACACACACACATACACACACACACACACACACACACACACACACACACACACACACACACACACACACACACACACACACACACACACAGTGTTTGCCGCTAAGACGGCTAACACGAACTCAAAGAAAGCCAGAAATACGATACTTCTGAATGGATTTCACGTGCTGTTGTGTATGGCTACCTATGTGCGGCCCATGTTGTTGAAAGTCCTTATGTACTTTCTGCCTGCAGGGGCCCCACACTTTGTTAGTTATGTTATAATTCAGGTCCTGCCCAGGTCTGTCAGTCTGTTTCTATATGGGCTACGAGACAAGACATTCAGGATGCACCTGAAAAGGCATATCATATGTACAGAAAGACCGCACAATACATTAAAGGGGTAGTTCTCTCCACAAAAAACATTTGATTCTTTTAGTTTTGTGTCGCATTCCTTATCCAATATTCCAATATTTGATTAATTGAAGTATACAAGGCCTCCAAAACAACTCTCAGTGTAATCACTGGGAGGCCTAACCTGGAATTTCGTCATTTTATGGTCAGGGCCATTGATTGATTGATTGATTGAATACATTATTAGCAGTTTGAGAAAAAAAAAAGAAAAAGAAATTGATTTATATTGGTCAAATAGAACCGAATTAGACCCGAATTAGACCAGATTTTTTCCGGTTGTGCACGCACATGCACGCGCGCAGGGAGGCCCCGCGATTCTGCGTTACGCCACTGCGCTCAGCTGTGAACTAGCCAGTCACTGGACTCTTTAGTTTCGAGGATGAGGTGGGGGGGAGTTAAGAATTCAGAATCTCAAAAAGTCACTGGTGTCTAAAGAAACATGCTTAAAGGAGGAGTTCACCCAAAAAATGACTTATTTTCTATCAATTACACACCCCATGAAGCCTTGATTTCATGGATTTATTTTTGTTTTTGTGGCATTCCTAAGACAATAATTTGATGACCGTGTGTATTTCCGGTAGGAGACACAAATAATCTACTTTTGTGTCTCCTACCGGATACATTAGCCGGTAGGAGACGGGAATCAAATTATTGGCTTAGGAATGCGACAAAAACAAAAAAGAATCCATGGATTCAAGGCTTCATAGGGTGTGCAGTTGATAGAAAGTAAGTCATTTTTTGGGTGAACTCCTCCTTTAAATGCTTTTGCATCTATAAACTTGGTATGATTTGTGTCAGATATTTATGTACTGTGGCTAATAACCTGCAACGTCTGCAAAGTTAAATGGTAAACAGGGTTTGGTTAAATAACAGTGCTTTAAACACATAAGTTTGACTCCTGGCCTGGTAACAAGTTGCTGTTGATAAATCGGCAAATCTTGGATTAATCAAAGGCAAAAGACAGTTTTATTGTCATCTACTTCTAGCGGCAGATATTTTTTTTGTTGCCAGTTAAAATAAATTGTAAAAGCTAGAACTTTGGGCCAAAAAAGAGTGTTATGAAGCGTGGTAGTTGTACATTACTTTGTACTTTACTACATAAATAGATACAAATTTATTACGCACTACATAAATACAATTATTGATTGATTGATTGATTGGTTGAGTGATTGATTGATTGATATGCATACACTTTAATATGCAGAAGTAGTAAGCCTTGCAGAGCCATGTGGTCCATAGGAAAGGAGCCTATCTCCTCATGATTCATCATGATTTGTGTGCATGGGGATCTCATCTTAAACAAGCTCAGTGCTTAATGAGTCTTCCAGTTTAGTAGACCTTGTATTGTGAATTTGTACTTCCATGTACTGTTGTTCTCATGTCTTACTAAATAAAGTACATCAATCAATCAATCAATCAATCCTGTTTTTCTGTAGCATGTGACACTGTCACAGAGACTTACCCCCAATCCAACCCTTGATGCTGAGTGCCAAGCAGGGAGGAGATTCCTGTTAATTGAGCCAGGTGGCCAAGTGATTAAAATGTGTTCCTCTGAACACAAATGTCTCAAATCCTCCTATCATTTTGTGTTGATGACGTACATGTGTATATGCAAATGGAATTCCCTTGTGTACGCCAGTGATTCTCAACCTGTGGGCAGGGACCACTGGTCGGCCGTGAGGGTATTGCGAGTGGGCCCACTAAGATTTTAATGATATAACATTAACATAAAAGCGTAATTTGAAAAATATTTTTATATATTTTTTTGATACCAATACATTTCCATTGATCCAAGTCAGAACACAATCGATTGATTGATCATTAAAATGAACATGTTCTGAAAATGCACGTGGCCCACCCATCTGACCACTTAACACGGCAGCCGAGTTAAGTGGTCAGATGGGTGGGCCATGAACACTTTAGAGATTTTCAAGTGGGTCATATTGCAGGTGGAAATGGCATATCTTGACCAATGCATAGTTTTGTCAGAGGTTTGTCTAGTTCTTTGGAGTTATTATTAGGACTTATGTTTAGTAAAATAAACATGGTAGGATCAATTGTGTAGGAACAATTGTGGACACATGCACGCATGCACACTCTCTCTATCGCTCTCTCTCTCTCTCTCTCTCTCTCTCTCTCTTTCTCTCCCTCTCTCTCTCTCTCTCTCTCTCTCTCTCTCTCTCTCTCTCTCTCTCTCTCTGAATACTAGGATTCATTAGTGTATCATACACTCTATATAAAATCACCACATACATTTCAAACTCAAGTCAGACTGTGCTTTATCTGAGGTAAGCATAACGTTTTGCATTCACATTATTGTAGTGTAGAGTTGTGTTGTAACTTGCACATGGATAATGGTACAGCATATTATGGCCTTATTTTATTTTTGTTCCAACCTTTTGGTTTGGAATTTGGCATTGCACTTTTCACACATGAGAGCTAGGTTAGGTTTGAGTATTTTTGTGAGGTTGAAATGTTTTTCTGCAACTTCTGCATTCCTTTTGTGGACAAGTTTAGACTTTCAAGCATGATGGACTTCACCCAATATGGTTCTAGTCTCTTGTCAACAAACATGTTTTTAAGACACATGCTAGGTTTGATGTTTACCTGGTGTCCTACGGTAGTTATTTGCACTTTACTTAGGTGACCATTTACCTGGGGAATGGTTTAGTGTCTGATATTAAAACTGTGAAATACATTTTAGTTGAGTTAGTTGAACCTTGTCTTCTAGCAACAGAGCATACACAAATAGTATAATCATCAGCCCAAGCAAACGTGGGGGTAACTTATGTTGAAAACGGGTTGTAACAAAAAAAGATTAAATGTAATGGACTTGATTTTCTCCTAAACCATTTGTGCATCTCTGTTACACTAGGCTACTGTTTGCTGTGTTTGCTGTGTCTCTTTTGGAGAACTGACACACCGCTTATACAGTAAATACAATCAGAGTGAACAATCACAGTGTGAGGTAATAAAATGAACAATTCTAGTAAATGCATTGATGGAATTGTACAATTTACAAACTATTAGGCCCTATACAGTACTATAGGCATAACTATTAGGCCCTATACAGTACATAAGAATCATATGAATGACAACACATAAGATAACCATGATAGCATAGCTATACAGTGATAAATACCAGTGGTTCTCAACATGGGGTCCATGATAGGTCCCAGCTGAGGGGGTCCCAAGTATAATTTAAATATTCTTGAAACATTTTAACATCACAGATCTTGTATGGGGGTCCCTTTTCAATGGACATGCGCGACCAAATACATATACATTTGGGGGTCCTTGACATGAAAATGTCCACTGTATATATACTGTACAATGCACAGTACAGTACAGTGACATGTGCCAAGAGACTGGGAGCAGGTTAATGTGAGCATGAAGCACGTCCTTGCCCTAGTGATTTCTTTGTGTCATTTGAGGACACGCTCAAAATACTATAGGTGCTTTGCACAATGCTGCTTTGACTGTTTGACTGATATTTTACTGTGCTTAAATTTGAACATTCGTCGTTACATCGTTTTAACGACGTTTTGTTGCTTGTTTTTGTTATGGGTTTTGGTTTTGTTTAAACGTGCTTGCTAGTGCAAGTACTGGTTGTATGCACCAATCATCAAGTATATATTTTTTAAATTGGATAGGGGGCAGGTATTAATAAGAATTGATTCTTCTTCCTGCTCCTTTTCGCTCATGGGTGTATATGATTTAATGAATTATTGTAGTTATGAATTGTGTGTACTGTAATACACTACCATATGCGAAACAAAATAAAATGAAATGAAATGAAACATGGCCATACAAACTGAACAACGAGACAAAACAAGATAAATACTGTAAGAGCTGATTAGATCATTTCAGGGTATGAGACAAAAAAACAATAGCTGGCGTGTAAGGGGTATATGTTTCATAATTGTATAGTGTACATGTACACGTATCTACCCTGGTGTGTGCTATCTGCCTCCATGAAGGTAGACTGAGAATTTTGCAAGAAAAGAAATATTAAACTTTTAAAGCTGCGTAATATTTTATTGTTAAAATAAGTGTTAAATAGCTCTATATTCTGATAGTAACTAATCATTGCTATGCTATGAAGAGTAACAGGAGTCTCTCTGTCTCTCCAGCTCTTTAGTAAGCAGAAAATGCATTTTAAGGTCGGGATACCAATTGTATCACACACCAGGAGAGAGAACTCATACAGGATACAGGATAAACACATCAAAAGGAAGTGAGCAGACTAAATTGGAACTGAAAATGTATTTTCTGTTTTAATATTAAAGAGCTGGAGAGACGGGGAGACCCCTGTTACAGAACAAACACTCTCTATATAAATGATTATCATAGAGCTTTACGTTTTTTAATGAGAAACATTTTGTTTAAACCAGAAAATATCACTTAAAAAAGTAAAGTGAGTCAGTGCATAGGTTTCAATTACATTTATGCCTATGTCATCAGTGAAATGTACAGTGCTTTACATTTCTGTTGGTCACTACTCATCCGTAATTTCTTAACAGATTTTAATCATAGAACTAACACTTACTCTACATGTGTTTAGAAACAGATATTTGGAGCGTCATGAATGTGACAGCGGGTAGCAGTAATGTATCAACGACCATGGTGTACCGGGACTCCTTCAGCTCAGCTGTGACTAAGAATGTGATTGTTGTGGCTCTTGGCATCACCATCAGCTACATCAATGGCACTCTGATCCACACCTTCAACAAACACCAGGTACGAAGGCATATTTTTTGATTATGGGCCTTCAACTTCGGGTCTGGGGTCCCTAGAGGGTCCTCTGAGTTATTACAGGGGGGCTGTGATTTTTTTTCACCCCTGAACCCGAGCATCCCTATTATGGGGGAGGGGGGGGGATCGGCATTCACCGAAAATAGCAGATCTACCAACTCACAAAGCGTCACACTGCGATGTGTTGTGAGCTTGTAGATCAGCTATTTTCGGTGAAGATATTTGGTGTAGTAGAGGGGAAAAAGAGCAGACCTAGACGAATGAAGGGATTCAAATGAATGAAATTGATAAAAAAGAAATGACTCCTTATACTTTTCCTCTCTTTCAGGTACTCAATTTGAATCCTCGGTACATCCTGTTCATCCACCTGGTGATCAATGATATGCTCCAGCTAATTACTGCAATCAGCCTGTTTGTCCTCTCCTACACTTTCTACACCATCAACGCCTCTGGCTGTTGCGTCCTTCTCATGGTTGCCATTTTTACCACCCTCAACACTCCATTGAATTTAGCTGGGATGGCGGCGGAATGTTATGTTGCCGTTTGCCTACCACTCCACCATGCACAGTTATGTACGGTCACGAGAACATATATTCTGATAGGTTCGATCTGGGCCATGAGTGCATTGTCAATCTTTCCAGATCTGTTTGTACTGCTGGCCACAGAACCTCTGCACTTCTTCTATGCCAGAGTGGTCTGTGCCAGAGATTTGGTTTTCCGTAGCCCTGTTCTCATAGAGAAGAGGAATGTGTTGCACGTAGTGCTTCTGGTTCTAGTTTGGCTCGTTCTCCTGTATTCGTACTTCAGAATCCTGTTTGCTGCCAAATCAGCTAGCGCAGATTCTAAGAAGGCCCGGAATACGATACTCCTGCACGGCTTTCAGCTGCTGTTGTCTATGCTCACCTTCTTGTACCCTGTGTTGAAAAGATCTCTAATATACTTATATTATATATCCCCTGCATCGTATGTCAACTCTATTTTTGTTTGCTATATAATTATTCAGATCTTGCCGCGTTTGATCAGTCCTATTCTGTACGGTGTACGGGACCAGACATTCAGGAATTACCTGAAAAGGTACATACTTTGTAAAAGGATCAATCCATAGACTAAATTGACGCTGTCGAGTGGAAATCTTGTATGTCCAAAAGTGTTACTTTTCATGAAAGGGAAAAATTAACCTATTCTGTATGGCAGGGGTTCCCAAACATTTTAGCTCGAGTCCCGAAAGAGAAATTCTCTGGGACCCCTTTAGTGAAAACAGATCTACTATTTTCAATACTTATTAAAGGTTTTTGTGGGGAAACCAAGAAAATTGATAAGTGTACATGACAAGAGTGTTGTTGATTTTATTGTCAACTAGATAAGAAAATAATAAAGGTTTGCACTATTGTTGTTTTGAACTAGATATTTGAAACCCGCAAAAAAAGGGTATTTATTAAATATAGTATATAATATAATTAAATATTCAAATATATTTTGACACAGAATCAAATGTTTTATGGTCATGATTCACCAGGAGCCTGTACGGCATGGTTCCAGGCTTAAAATAATTAATTTTGTCTGCTCATTTCTTTGTGTCATCACTTAATTTCACTTGTTATCCTGTATGAGTTCTCTCTCCTGATTGGATCAAATTAGTATCCTGACCCGAAAATGCATTTTTTGTTTTGTTTACTAAAGAGCTGGAGAGACTGGAAGATCCCTGTTACTGAACAAACATTCTATAGCAATGATTATCAGAATATAGAGCTATATTTAACACTTTTATTGTATAAAAAAATAACACTTACTGCACACACAATGTTGATTTTATTTTTATTTTGCACTTATAGGCTGTTGTTTCAATGGCCCCTATACATTAACTTGACTGTTTGGTGCTGTCAGTGTCTTTTGACATCTCTTTTTATCACATTGGATAATAAAAAATGTCCAAATTAAATTGACTAGTCCATACCCGGTGAAGTGCGCAGGCAAAATAATTACTGGTCTACCTTAAGTCAGTCCACCTTAAGGCCAGTCCGGACCAAAATGCCAGGACTGAATTTTGGTCCCAGTCCGGCCCTGCTCTGACATGTGGATTCTAGTTTTCAAGATGACAACAGCAAAGTGTGGTTACAAAGTTGCAGTGCAGGGCAGGCTATTCCTTCCTTACTACTTCAGTTGAGACAGTGGTGTTTGAGCGGAGGGCTCTGAGAGAAGCAGCGGCTCTACTCCTCCCGAGTGAGCCCTACAACTAGCCTGGTTCCAGACCATAGACCCCGCGCACTCTCTGAGTGGACTGTTCCACGCAGCTTCAGGCTGATAATAAGGCTACCCTACAACGTGATTTTTGATGGATGTGCTGTTTGTGTAACCTCGCATCACCAGTCTTTCCACCTCAGAGGAAAGCCTGGTATAGAGCATCGCAGTTCCCGCCCCTTCCGGGTTCCACTGCAAAATACTCAATGCATTTTTCCCATTTTTCCCATTTCCAAAAATATTTATATAAATTAATTTAAGCCTAGAATCAAGCCATCCAGGGTCCTGGTGAATCATGACCATAAAACGTTTGATTCTGTGAAAAAACTTTTTTGAAAACGGCAAAACAAAGGGTATTTATTAAATATAGTATATCATATAATTAAATATAAAATAAAAAAAATCACAGAAAAAAATGTTTTATGGTCATGATTCACCAGGACCCTGGATGGCCTGATTCTAGGCTTAAATTAATTGATATAAATATTTTTGGAAATGTCAATGGGAAAAATGCATTGAGTCTTTTGAAGTGGAACCAGGAAGTGGGCGGGAACTGCGATGCTCTATTCGTTATTAAAGGCCGGTGTGATCCGGTCTAGGCCACGCCTACTGAAAAAAAAAAAACTATTCTATTTCCGGAAGTTGCGGTTCCGGTTTGGCGGAGCCGCCTTGTTTTGGTTCCCAAAACAAATTTTAAAAATGATTTAAAAAATAAGCTAACTACGCCACAACAAGGATTTTATTAGGTAGCCTAGGCCCTATTACAATGCCCTTGATCGCGGCCGGAGTTACCGGAGGGTGAGGCTTGCGGGTTCCAACCGCCTGATGACGCGCCTGGTGACGTAGGGTTACTTCCGATCATAAACCCGAAAAAGGTATTAATCCCATGCAGGCTACTGTTTGTGTAGGACTTCTAAACGCCTTTGTTTGAACGGCTTTTAGCGCGTCTAGGAACTGATATGCAGAACTGAAATTCATATTTTTGACCCCATTTCTTATTCGGTTCCTACTTGGAACCGAATTTCGGTACCCAATCCTACCGAGCAGGCGCACTGTGGTTTCAGGTGATGCGG
>NC_137612.1:42442818-42482818 GCF_963280865.1 Gymnoscopelus braueri | reverse complement strand
TTCTACCAGATCAACGTCTCCTTCTGCTGTTTCTTCATCCTGGTGGCCGTCTTCACCACCAGGAACACGCCCGTCAACCTGGCCGGCATGGCCATCGAGCGCTACATCGCCGTCTGCAACCCCCTGCGCCACGCCGAGATCTGCACGGTGCGGCGGACCTACATGCTCATCGGCATGATCTGGTTCATCGCCGTGGCACCGGACATCACCGACCTGTTTGTGACGCTGGCCACAGAGTCGCTCAGCTTCTTCCATGAGTCGGTGTTCTGCCTGCGTCAGAACGTGTTCAAAGATCCCATCCTGGCGTACAAGAGGCAGGCCTTCGACGCCCTCTACTTCTCCTTCGTGTTCCTCACCCTGGTCTACACGTACCTGAGGATCCTGTTCGCCGCCCGCGCTCTGTCCACGGAGAAGACGTCGGCGCAGCGAGCCCGGAACACCATCCTGCTGCACGGGGCGCAGCTCGCCATGTGCATGCTCTCCTACATCTCTCCCAGCGTGGAGGTGGTCCTGCGCCTCATCTTCCCCGGGAGGATCCTGGAGATCCGCTTCGCCAACTACCTCATCGTGTACATCCTGCCTCGCTTCCTCAGCCCCATCATCTACGGCGTGCGGGACAAGAAGTTCCGCAAGTACCTCAGGAGGTACTTTGTGAGCAGAGGCCGCAGGGTCAAAGTGCAACGGGTGGTTGGGCAGAGCGACGCTGACTTGTGACAGACGTTTGCTATACGTGTCTTTACTCTTCTCTCGTGTAATCAGCTGAATCTTGAATTATGAATTAATTCACTGCCACAATTATTGCTGGCCGCGTTTGCCCACTGCCAGAGATTTTTCATCGAAAAAAAAAAGTACTCAGGAGCCGAGATACAGAATTTTTAAGTTTTAAGTTAACAAGGAAGTGGATGGGAGTCTAGATCTTTAAACAATCATATCTCCTTGATCTTTGGGTCAAATTTGACAAAAAAACTAAAAAAAACTAAAAAAATATATATATATATTTTTTTTTTGAAAAAATTAAAATTACGTTTTTTACGTCAGTGGCAGGATTGGTAAACGGGAAAAATTACGTTTTTTACGTCAGTGGCAGTGAATGTAATGTATAATGAAGGGGAAGAAAAATCATTCTACATATTTACAATGACAGCTTTGAATGTGGAGAGAGGAAATAAATATAGATTATGTATCCAACCAAGGGCATATCATGAATGGCCGGGTGACCATTTCTTTATGTCATAGGCCATATGTTCACACACACTTTTTCATGCCAAGGACCCTCAGCCATAGCCTCTGGCTGTGACCCCTTACTGCGAAGTAGAAAAGGGCAGAAATAGTCAATCGCGTGAGCTTGTAGAGTGGCAATTTGTTTTAGCTATTTTTTAAGAGTTTTTTTAGGATGAATTATCAGAAGATTGTTGTTACATAGAGCAGCAGAATGTTGTACAATATTTAACGTGCTTTTCAGATAACTGTTCAGCAAGAGTTTTAAGTCAAAGCGTAACACAGTAGTTTGGATAAATCACAAATATTAACACAATTTGAAAAGAATGGCTGTGACAAGAGCCTAAGAACTGAAAAAAAATCCCCCCTGAAAATGTATTTATTTTGAAACTTTTAGAAAGATTATTGGCCAGGATACATGTATTTTTTTTTTTACCAGGAAGTCCCATTGAGATCAGAAATCTCTTTTACAAGAGAGACCAGGCCATGGTAGCAGCCATATAAATACAAAAACACAAATCACAAGACAATGCCACAAAGCCAAAGAAAGCCAAAGAACCATCTGAATATCATTTAATTTAGAAACTTTTAGAAACATTATTGACCATGATATATGTATTTTAAAAAATGTTTTCCAGGAAGTCCCATTGAGATCAGAAATCTCTTTTACAAGACATGGTAGCAGCCATATAAAAAACAGCACAAATCACAACACAATGCAACATGGTAACCGGAAGAATGGGCACTTGAAAAGTCTGGGCACCTCATGTATAGACCAATTATTTGTTTACCAACATTGAGACTGGACACACAGGTGATTGTTTCATGCAATCAATTCCCAAAATATTGTTTCGGGGTGCGCTGGTTTCAGTACATGCAACCTCCTCTTGTGTGTTGGCTAGTGAGGCGCGTCCTAGCGAGACATGACAGAATGGATTTCATTTGGTGCTGGCCTGCGCGCGCATACTGGTTCTTATCAGTGTGACGTCGTCTGTTAAGGGGTCTATAGGACCATGATATTTTGTGTTATCCTTTTAGCCTAAATGTTTGACTGTACCTCATACTGTTTACATTTCTGTCTAATAAAGTATTCAATCAATCAATCAAAATGTTAAATTGGCTATTTTCCCCCCCAAAATATAAATATGTATTTTTTTTTTTAATAAATAAATGTATGCCTTGGAAAATGGTCTGAAGTAATACGAAGTACTTAATTTGAACATGCTTGAACATTTGACATTAAATTAAATGTCACACAAGATTATGGTTTAATATTTCTACAATTGCTACAAATTTCTACAAAACCTGGGGCTATCCAGTCATTATGACATAAACAAGAAGTTGAAGGGTAAATGTACATGTTGGTCTGGTAATTATGTACAGTACTGTGCATGTACAAAATAATGTATTGTGTACTTTACATTACTTCAGACCATTTAATTCTCCAAAGCATACATTTATTCTTCACAATTTCACATTGGGGAGCCCACATTTTTTAGGTGCACACAGTATACTCAAATCTTTGTTATTGGTTAAAGCAGAGGATTTCAAACTTGTTAATTTCAAGGAACCTCATAACTCTGAGAGTGTACAAATTGAACTAAATTGTCCTGTAAGGGTCCATTTGGAACCCCATCAAGGAACCCTGAGGGTCCCTGGACCACACTTTGAGAACCACTGGGTTAAAGTTACCTAATGTTCATGTTGCTGTACACCAATCTGCTTTCCTATTGGCTAAGAGTCCCAGAGTCTCCTGATGCCCATCATTACAAAGACACACATAAATGACATCACTGATCCTGATCAGTAGTGCACACACGCACGCACGCACGCACGCACGCACGCACGCACGCACGCACGCACGCACGCACGCACGCACGCACGCGCACACACACACACACACACACACAGTCCTTATATAAGCGGGGGGTCTCATACTGGGTCAGAGTCACAGCAGGTATGTTGTTTACTGTATTATAACATTACATTTTCTCGCTATGTTTCTTTGCTAACACAGAAGTGATGTCAAACACAGGAAATAACTTTTTAAGATATTTATTCATTAGAATAAATTACATTTTTATATTTGATGATATTTACTTTTTCTTTGGTTTGGGTAGTGAATGATAGCAGAAATAGCAGAACTGTAACATTTTCTGACAGTTCACAGAAGGATTTAAGGTAGTTTGTGTGTGTGTGTGTGTGTGTGTGTGTGTGTGTGTGTGTGTGTGTGTGTGTGTGTGTGTGTGTGTGTGTGTGTGTGTGTGTGTGTGTGTGTGTGTATATATATATATATACACAGTGATATTATTAAGGTTCTAACAGGTACTGTAATGGGTTCATTTCACGTCCTGTGACATTTCTTTTTCATTGAGATATATGTTATTTTATTGAGACGGGAACGGTCGGTACATAAACCTAGTCGGACCCTTTTTGGGGGGGCGGAACCCTCGGCCCCAGGAGTTCTTGTATTTTTTTTTGACTGAGGTTTAGGTTACGAAAATTTGTCTACCAAAAATAAATAATCAAAATAAGTTTTACTCTTATGTACCTGTACACAAGATGTAACAATAAAGTACAACCTTGAACTTTGCACCTTGAGGAATGAGTTTAGGGTTAGGCATAGTTTTACTGAGGTAGGAATAAGGTTAGGGTTAAGCAGAGTTTTAATGAGGTTAGGTTTAGGAATAAGGTTATAAGGTTAAGGCATAGTTTTATTGAGGTTAAGTTTAGGAATACCTGGTAGCGACCGTTCTGAGGTTGCCGGATTTGACCGGGTCCGACTACTAGGTTGTTGTACCGACCGTTCTTGTATTCAGCTGAAACTGAGGGTCTACAGGTGAGGACTGTAGACAAACATGATGTTCAAACATCCATGACAGACATAAAATAAGCTGGTTGTATTGTGACTTTAGCAGCAGGTCTCAGACAAACCTCAACAGGGCGGGATGATGAGCACCTCCAGCTGTCTGCCATGATTCTACAGGTGAGAGATGCTCTTTAACCCATTCAATCCGGGAACGCATACTATGTCCTTTTTTGCTATAACCATTATTTTATACATTGACTTTTCAAAAATAGCAGATATACAAGCTTGTAGCACGGCACCGAGTGCCGCGCAACGAGCTTGTAGATCTACTATTAATTTATGTTTATATTTGTATTTGGCCGCGGACCCCCATCTCAAAATATTTTGTTCCAGGAACCTCCAGAAGCAAATATTTGAGTTAAAAGTGTATATATATATTCAAAGATTTGCACAAATTGTCCAATATTATAACATGCGAAAAAGAAAAATAGAACATACTGTACAAGCTTGTATATCTGCTATTTTTGAATAGCCAAAGTATAATATAATGGTTAAAGCGGTTAAAATGCTGATACCGGTCTGTTGAAGAAATTTGCATGTCTACACCTAGTGGGTAATATATTGTTTCTTTTTGGGCAGAAACCTCTTATCTCCATATTCTAACTTTGTGTTTTGAATGCCCTACTATGAATGCCCTGCGACGCGTTTTGAGCTTGTCGATCTGCTTCTTTTGCTATTTTTGAATTTGAATCCTGAAAAGTAACTGTTTTGGACATAATGAGGTTTCCAATATTCAAAGTGCATCATGTCAAGGTGCACTGACATATATTATCTAGGGATGCACGATATTAGGAAAACATGCAATACGTGATAACATTATTGAATATCGCGATGATGATATGACTTGCAATAAGTAAACAAATATTGAAGTACAGTTTTAATGTCTCTCTGCCTTCGGTTTGCTGCTAATCATTGAACCCTGGAAATGAAAAGCCTAGGCCTACTGTATGCACATACTGTATGCATATACTGAAAGAAAAATAAATAAATAAATGGATAATATTTTCATTTCAACAACATGGTTTCAGTGAAAACATTGCACCTGGCTAGCTGCTATAGACTATGAATATATACCCCCAACAACTTAGTAATACAGTTTCTCACTATGCTCCCCTTAAACCATGTTCTTCTAATCCAAACAAAAACATCCTTAATACCTGGATTGTTGAAATGCAATATGTATAGTGCTTTTGCGACATGTATATTGTGATGCTGATTTTCAATATGTTGCGCAGCCCTAATATTATCTCTGTGACACAATCCTGACGTTTGAATGCTTATTTGCAATGTCTTTGTTGTATTTCCTGGAACACCATTATGTGTCTATGGTGTACTGTACTGTACTGTATGTACATGGCTTTGGTGTCTCTGCATAAACTGTCTTCTGTAATATATTAAGATTAAGAAACTGATACTCCAGTTAAATCCAGGAGAATGATGGCTTTATGTCTTGGCTCATTCATTTATTCAATTTGATTAAGATATATAATTAATAACAGTCTCTCTCTATCTCTCTCTAGCTCTCATCACTAAATGGAACAAAACAATAAAAAACAAAAAAGAAATGTGTAAACAGAGCTGTGTTACATTGTAACTAAGGAAAAAACTAGTAACAAAACCATAAGAAGTGTGTATCTGCTGTCCGATACATAGGTGTGTACACGCGTTTAGCTTAGGATACACTTTTGAAACAAATGGCAGCAATATTTCAATGTTTTGCATTCACTTGGTATGTAAAACCTTTGGGACAAATAGCAGCACATTTTTCAAATATATTATTGAGCACATTTAGCAGCAGATTTTACATTTTCTGTCTGTCTGTCTGTCTGTCTGTCTGTCTCTCTCTCTCTCTCTGTGTCAGACAGGGAGGAGGAGGAGCAGACATGATGATGGTGTGGAACGCTACCTCCCCCAGCCCCCTGGACCTGCTGATGAGTAATAGCAGCTCTGTGTTGACAGGAGGCGCTGTGGGCCCCCCTAAAGACAGCTTCAGCAACGCACTGACCAAGAACATAGTGGCCATGCTAGTATGGCTGACTCTGAGCATCATCAATGGCACCATGGTCCATACCTTTCTAAAACACAGGTAGGCCTATACAAACACAGGAATGCGTTTTTGTTTTGAAAGTTTTCTAGTTTAGTTAAGTTTTTTTTTTTAGCTTAGTTTTTGTTTAGTTTTTATTAGTTTTAGTTTTTTATTGTAATATTTAATATGGCTGGATTCAACAAAAGCAAAAATAGCAGATCTACAAGCTCACAACGCATCCCGATGCGATGCATTGTGAGCTAGTAGATCGGTGTGTGGTAATGGACTTGATATTCTTTCTCTCATTCTCTCTCTCTCTCTCTCTCTCTCTCTCTCTCTCTCTCTCTCTCTCTCTCTCTCTCTAACAACGCTCCTCTCTCCTCTATGTTGCCTGTAGTTTGTTCTATGAGGATCCTCGCTACATCATGTTCATCTGCATGGTTGTGAACGATGCCCTGCAGCTCACCCTGGTCACTGCTCTCTACGTAGTCAGTTACATCTTCGCAAAGATACACGCCTCAGTCTGCTGCTTACTGGTAAAAAAAAAAAAAAGAATATATATTTTTATCCATTTGAACCCTAGCATCCCTATTCTGGGAGGAACATTTGCCAAAAATAGCAGATCTACAAGCTTGGAACGCGACATGTTGTGATCCTCTAATAGGCCTACTGCCTATAGCCAACTTGGGCAACTTGCATTCAGTGTTGATGATGGTCTGAGGACCGAAACATCCTCTCTCTGCGTCACCATGTCACTTTTTGCACGTTTGTAATGAAAAGATTCTATATTTTGTTCATCCAAAGAGCCTCAATGTTCGTCTGTCAGTTTGTGAGCCTTTTCTGTTGCTTATGTTCATCCAGATAATGACGGCCGTCCTCACCACTCGCTCCACCCCGCTCATTCTGGCCGGCATGGCGGTAGAGCGCTACATGTCCATCTGCTTCCCCCTGCACTACAGCCACATGTGCACCGTGCCGCGCACCTTCCTCCTGATCGGTGTCATCCTCCTCCTCGCCGCCACACCCCCCGCCACCGACCTCCTCATAACCGTCGTCCAGGTAGGGATAGGTAGCCTGGCATTAGCCAGACTGATAACGTGGATTCACTCACCCGTTCCTCCACTGTGGAGGAACGGGTGAGTGAATCCACGTTATCAGTCTGGCAGTCTGACATTTTTCACAACTTTTCGCATATTTCAATATTTCGCATATTGAGGCATATTTCACAACTTTCCGCATATTTCGCAACTTCCCGCAATTTCACTGTATTAAAAAAAAAAGCATATTTCATTGCAAAATCAAGGATTTTAGCCCGCATAATCAAGAGTTTTAGCCCGCATAATCAATGATTTTTGTCCGTGTTTTTCTGGAGGGTCTTATATACTTAAAATTCTTAACATTCCACTTTTGTTAACACTCAAAATACCACTTTTGTTAACCACTTGCACCCCAGCATCCATATTCTGGGGCAAACAATAGCCAAAAAATAGCAGATCTACCTGGCGCGTTGTCTGTAGATCAGCTATTTTTTGGCCAAGAGATTTGGTGTAGACGGGAAAGAAGGGGTCGAAGTACAGAGCCAATTCACTGCCTGAATTATTTCTGGCCGCGTTTGCCCACTGCCAGAGATTTTTCATTGAAAAAAATAAGTACTCAGGAGCCGAGATACCAAAATTGTAAGTTTTAAGTTAACAAGGAAGTGGATGGGAGTCTAGATCTTCGAAAAATCATATCTCCTTGGTCTTTGGGTAAAAAAAAAAAGATTTTCTTTTAGTTTTAGTCGTTCTAGGCAGACAGGGCTTAAGGGACAAAAGTCGTTTTAGTCGTTCTAGGCAGTGAATGAGTTAAGGACAATTTTACGATCAATTAAAATCTCTGCGATATGATTACTTTGAGCGTTGTTGTTCTTTATGCCATAGCGATAAACGATTATCGTCCCATCTCTATGCGTCAAGGAGCCACCCCAATTCTTCCACAGCTCGATGTTCTGCGACCAATCGCTGCTGTTCCGCCACCGCTCCATCTACTACAAGAACTGCGTGTTTGACGGAGCCTACCTGTCCTTCGTGGCTCTGGCCTTGCTCTACACCTACTGCAAGATCATGCTGACGGCCAGGGCCGCCTCCACCGGCCTGGCCTCGGTGAACAGGGCTCGCAACACCGTGCTTCTGCACGGCATCCAGGTGAAGGGTGTTTGTTTCTTAAAATTGATGATTGCAAATGGAGTTCATGAGGGTGTGAATGAATCAAGTTTTAGCTGTTAGTTTGAGCTTTTTAGTGGCTTCCGAAGAGGTAATTTGTCTAGAGAACAGGGATTCTCAAACATTTTCATGTGAAGGACCTCTAAATGAATATGTATTGGACCCATGGACCCCACATTTTATTTTCAAAATAGCTGATGTATAAAATAGGGGTTAGACTGATTTAGCTGGGGACCTCCTGGAACCCCCACCAAGGACCCCTGGGGGCCCCTGGACCCCACTTTGAAAACCACTATTGGTCTGGGCCTTCAAGTCTCAGATAGACGAGCCAAGGAAACACATAGAGTGCTGTAACCACCGCCCCTGGCCTGTGTGGAGCCACGTGGAACTCCATATTTGGCAAGACTGACTTCATCAATATGATGTCAGAGATTCATATGGAAGCCACCCAGTTATTAAAACCATCTGGCTTTTAACAGCATGGTGGCGCCTGAAGGGTGAGCCGTCTTTGCAAGTGTACATCCGTTTGTGTATGTCCGTCTGTTATTAGGCTATAAACAAGGACAGGACACGTTTATAATAATATTTATATAGGTGTGAATATTTTGCACATTTTGTGTGTGTCAGATCCACTGTCCTTCCGTCTTTTGAGCAAAACGTATTCCTACTATGGTGATTGGTGACAGAGTTCACACTAAAGGTGTAGAGAATGCCTTTTATTTCCATATATATGCAGATCTGTGTATCTGTCAGGCTAATCTAGTATACATATTAATTTGGGGGTCCTTGACATGAAAACGTTTGAGAACCAGAGTGCTAAAGCATCATGTCCAAGCTCTGTGCCTGCTCTGTCATTAACCATTAAAACTCTGGTGCCTCTCAGCTGCTGCTGTGCATGCTGGCCTTCGTGGTCCCCTCCCTGCAGGCTGCCCTCATCTCTCTGTTCCCCCGCCTGGGTCTGGAGATTCGCTACATCTTCTTCCTGCTGGTCTACATCATCCCTCGCTTCCTCAGCCCCATGATCTACGGCTTCCGCGACCAGAAGTTCAGGAAGTACTGGGCTCGCCACTTGGCCTGTTGGGCGTCCTCTGGAGCCAGCAGGATCAAACCCACTGCAGGGATAAAGGTCAACCGCAATGTTAAATGACTCTTGAAGGAGCATTTCACCCATTTCGTATCTTCATAAAATTGGTCCTCACTAATGCTCATTATAGGATGACACCATTTCTGTCTACTCACCCTGTGTGTCTCAGTGGTGGGCTGTGGGCCGTTCAGAAACCTGCCTACCAGTGACATCATCGATGGGGATACCAAGCCATATATTGTGCTTCAATGATACTACATTTAGTTAGATTTAGATTATATTATATATGATATTAAATGCAATGAATAAACAACACCTTTGACTTCAAATGAGAATGAGGGGTTCCAGGGGTCCCAGAAAAGAATGTTAGTACAGCATCAAAATCGTATAAGGCTTGTATATTGTAAGCCAATATACAGTACAAGCCCTTGTATCGGCTATTTTCTTTTGTAAATTTGGAATATTTTTTGAACATTTTAACAACACAAATCTTGTATGGGGGTCCCTGTAACAAATTATTTTCTGATGGGGGTCCGCTGCCAAATACATATTAATTTGGGGGTCCTTGACATGAAAAAGTGTTCACTGTTCTAAGGTACACGTGCTCATACAGTAATTATAAAATCCATAATGGCCTTAAAGTTAGACTTCTCCTTTTCACTACAGTCAGGTACCACGTATGCTGCCAATGACTTCAGATATTGAAATAGTTTTGTGAAATTATTTTTGTATTAAATTGTTCAATTCAATTAAAGATCCTTGTACCATGGCTTGGCGTCTCTGTTCAATAAATGTACATCAAGTATTATCACAGCCAGCACCCACGTTGTGTAAGTAGAAAATGTCCATGTGCCCATAGGGGGCGCCACACATGCTACAAATATCACTGGTGGTTGCTGAAACTTGGTTTAATTTTTCTCCAAATTAGGCTTATAATAAATGGTCTTGTGCTTCATGTGACATTGACACTCCATACCATTTGCCTGTAATATCCTACACAACTATTTTGGGCAGGGCTTATTTCTAAACAAAAAACAAACACCTTATCATGAATGCAACATCCAACTTCCACAAAATACCTCCAAAACTGCTTTTCATTTGTCCATAGGGACACACAAACAAACAGTTGCACTGGCTGTCGCACAAACTCTCTTTCCCCCAGCAGATTCCTTGTGTCCTGATGGCTGCAAGCCACAACTGACACAGCCTGCAACGGTGCAACCTGAGCTGGCGAAGATCTGTGCTCAGAGAGGAGTGCACTTTTCTTGTTTTTTTTTTCTACATTAGGCTGAGCACAGAGGAGCTGGTCATTTCCCTTTCCTGGACAACCATACTGTTGTCCCTATACTGGACATATCATAATGTATTCATTTTGTAATAATATGAATAATAAAGGCAAATTATGGAGAAAATAAATATATGATTTAATACTGATGACACACACAGGATTTCAGTTCTGTTCACTGTCAGCTGAAAAAGTCTTGTCAAATGATAGTGGTTTGTCAAAGTGTCTTTCCAAGTTCCCCTTCTTTGCCACCACTGTTGCGTTGCTGATGAGCCAAATTCATACTTACCGATTAGGCTACCAGCACTGGATCTGGTTTCATTTATGGTAGCTGAGATCAGTTCCTTGTTTCTTTTGTTCTTTTTTCAGCTGGAGAACTTCCTCTTCGCCTTTGTGGTGCAGTTGTTGCTGATGAGACAAATGTATTTTCCATTTGACAGGACGAAAACAAAATGTTCTTCCTATGCTGCAAGGACATTGTACTGTATGGGTTTTGTCTATTGGCCTCTCTTCCTGAACTCAATCTCAATATCAGCTCATTAATTGTGTAGCTGACAAATAGACTACGCATCGTAGGCTACTAAACATGTAACTGATGTAACACACCTGGACGACTCTTAAAGGTGACTCTCCACCCTTAGCCATTGCCAGGGCAATTCCTATGCTAATTTGCACTGGTCACTCCACTGATCATCACATGCCTCCATCTTAATGTTTTGCAACTCAGTCCTGATGAGTTCCATAATACAAACAAACATGTTCGGTGAATCATGAGCAAGTGCAATGCATATACTTTTAAATTTAAGAGCAAGTGCAATATTACGTGTTATTATGTTAAGAGAGCAAAATAGAGAAGTGCAATATAATGTGATGTTTGATTAGATGTTTAACATTTACCATGTGTCTTCCAGTGTAATTGGGCTGGACCATTGTCAGGATGGCAGAGGGGGTTTGTGATATGTATTTATTTGGAATTGCTGAGGATATTGTTTTATGTTGTAGTAGTGTGAAGAACAAACCATTACTTACCTGTAGTCCATGGATATTTCTAATATAATTATATGAGGGTTAAAGGTATATGTAGCCTATTTATTTATTTGTATGTATGTATGTATGTTTCTTTAATATACCCCTTGACATGGTGGCGTCCAAACTAATTACCTCCAGCTGAGTATAAAATGCTGCCAGTGAACATCAGACTTGGTGGTAGAACATGATGAGAGAGCTGGACACCACCATGTCCAACTGTTTGTCATCTTTTGTCATTGTTGTATTTTGTTGTAGTGAATAAATACACCTTTTGGTGTGCTAATTCCAGCCGTGAATTGGGCCATTCTCACAAATACCTTGTGTCAATTATGTTTGTAGAGATGTGGATATCCATGGCACCTATATCTGTTCAAATAGACACATGAACTTATACTTTGTCGCTGTCGTGTGGAAACCTTGCATCTACAAAACTGTTCCTTTTTTATTATCAAAATAACAAATATACAAAATTATATAGCCGATCTATAAGCTCACACGCAATAAAAATGGGGAATGGCTTCAAAGTGTGTAATTGTCCTTTCTTCTCTAATAGAAAACGATAGGATTTTACATTCAGATCCCCTGTTTTGAGGCAAAATAATTTGGGCATATTTATCCAAATGACTAAAATGGACAGTCTATCTAAAATGTCTGTAAAATCATGTCCACACACAGCCCTCTGCCACAGTCTCAAAGGGCTTTACAGAACCTCATAAAAAACAAATGAAACATTAAAAAACAAGACAGGCTCCAATAACGGCGTGACTCATTGCCGTGGGAACATACTTCAAGCAGGGGGTGCTGAGCTGGTGGTGGTGGCAGAGGGTTATGGCCCTTAAATAAATAAATATGCTTTGATGAAGTTCCAATTTTAGTCTACGAAAGGAATGGTATTCATGCAAGAAAACAAACTACACACAACAGCAGCTGGGCACTGGCTCATAGTAGAAGAGCCATTTACACAATGAACACTGATGATAAAACAGTGATCACCACAGTTATTACTTACTTGCATACAATATGCAATATACCCATTGCCGCAGTTGTACTAAGCCAGTCTATGATGTCAGGAATATGACGTCATATTGATGACATCAGGAATCTCCGTATATTGGCATAAAAGGGACACGGACAGACACACAGACAGAAGGACATTTTGGATTTTCGGTTCTGGACAACTGCAGGTTCAACCAACTTTCCTTTTCCTCGGGTCCTCGGCGATATACAGTACACACCAAGTTTGAAGTCAATAATCACTCACACAGGCACTCACATACACAGGCACACACACACACATTCTAAAAAAGAAATGCTGACAGTAAACTTCCCCCTTGCAGTTTCATTAGAAGCCACATACTGTACAGCATTGGTTCTCAAAGTGGGGGGGGCTACCAGGGGGGATTTGAACCACTTTTTCCATTTATAAGTTGGATATTCAAAAATATGCAATTTTTTTATCTTTTGGAAAGATATAGAAAATATTGGGATCATTTTGAATAATTTTGATAACGTTTTTACACAAATCTTCTTTGCTGGGGGTCCCTGGCAAAATCTTTTCAGATGGGGGTCTGCGGCCACATATATATCCTTTTGGGGTCCTTGCCCTGAAAGAATTTGAGAACCACTGCCGTAATGCACACTGCAATGTCAGACTTTTCAGTGCTTACAATAAAAGTTGAAGAGCATACTTCACCAGATGTAAATCATTTTAAATTAATTTAAACTTTATTTCATCCTCATTGACTCAAACAACAAAAATGACACCTGTCCCAACAGTATGGAGACTATTAGATTGTACAGTAATGTTTTGTTTGCACAAAAGCTCTGGCCATAAGCAGTGTCTGTCCGTCGGAGGCCAACACTTCCTGTACAGTCTGTTATCATTTGGCCCATAGTCACATTTTAACTTGAGTGGAGAAATGATGTCTGCGTCAAGTTGTTTCCCTTTCTGCTGAAGTGTTACGGAGGGGAAGTTGAGTTCGTGAGAGATTAGGGAGAAGGAAGAGCAGAGCGATAGTAAGCAGGGTTGAGGAAATGTGTTGGACAGCTGCTCACACAGTAATGTACTATATCAAAAATCTTTTCTTTTTTAAAATTATGTTGTATACGTAACACTGTTATGTCCCGTCACACTAGTGATGGAGCTCAAGTACTGTACTTACTCTAAGTACAATTTAAGGTACTTTAACTTGAGTATGTTTTAATACTATAATAATGTATTAATAATTCTATTCCACTTTTAATCTCAGAGGTAAATATTGTACTTTTTACTCCTCTACAATTATTCGACAGCTTTAGTTACTATTTACTTTGCAGATTGAGATTATTAATACAAAAAATACATTAACTGATAAATGATGATATATTAAGTAACCCAGCAGCACATAAAGTACAGTATAAAATCAACCATACAGTTACCAGCTGCAACATTAAAGTGAGGAACACATTAATGCATTACTAATTATAATCCAGTAATATGATTGTGAAAATGGGCCATTCTGCATGATGGGTAATTTGTGTATTTGTGGTATTGCTTCTTTTACTTAATAAGTAAAAAAAATGGGTACTTCTTCCACCACTGCATGGCATCGTCATGTAGAGAAACACTATTTAAGCAGAGGAGAGCTTTCTGGCACAACTTCACCTACTGTATACTTCTAAGGTGCATGGAGAGGGGGGGGAGTCTAAAAGACTCAGCAACACTACTTGTGCGTCGTACAATCCTCAGTGTTAAAGAACCACTTCACCCATTTTCAAACTATCTTTATATATCTCATTATAAACTGACACCATTTCCGTCTACTCACTCTGTGTCTCAGAGCAGGGCTGTCGACACAGTCCAGAAACCTGCCTATTAGTGACATCATCAATTGGGATTCAAAGCAAATAGAAACTACAGATGTTCTCTTCCTGCGAAGTTAGCGTGCTGAAACAGAAGCTATTGTTTTTGCATTAATACAAAATAAAAATAAAAATAAAGTTTGAAATATTGTTTGAAATTGCCTAACCTGCCTACCGACGAAGTCACTGGTAGGCGGGTTTCTGAACTGTCCCACAGCCCTCCTCTGAGACACAGACCTAATAGACAAAAATAGTGTCATCTTTTAATAAGCATTAAGCTCCGTACACACCGGGGGCGATTTCTTCATGCGAATAATATGTTTTTTTTAAAAACCTTATAAAGTCAATGCAAGCTTCCATGGAGCGAAAAAGCGAAGCGAAAAAGCGTCTTTTAATTATTTGGAACGAGTCCGAATTTTGCGTATATTCGCATAATCGCCGGTGTGTAATGACCTTTAGTGTGGAGAAATACTACATGAAGATACATTGAAAACCACAAGTTGAAATGTGTTGGTCTACAATAAAGATCTGTTATATCGTCGCTGTAGGGCAGAAACCTCCATCTCCGTATTCTAATGTTTTGTGTTTTTTCGTAAATTAATGCCCTACTTGATCATGCTACAGCATCACACAAAAGCATTAAAAGTAGCAGATCCACAAGCTCGAAACGTGGTGAGCTTGTGGACGTTTGCTACTTACATATGAGGTTTCCACCCGACAGAGACGATATACTACAAATGTTGCTGGAGTTTTGACCTCTCCCGAAGAAACACAAAAATGTCACTTTTCAGATACAGACACAGACACAGACAGTGACTTATCTTCCCCCAGTACAAGACAGCTTGCAGCTATGAACTGAGTCCAATTTCTTGGGTTTCTTATATCGACTGGGTTAAGAAGGTGTGTCACTGTATGGCATCCTGTTACCGTGGACTATCTGTGACATTTCTAGCTGCGTGGCCGTGGAAGTTGCGGTGGGAGACTCCATGGGGCCTTGTGGGAGGGGCTTGCGGCTGAACGTGGCCGTCAGTCGTCTCCGGAACACCTTGCAGAGGAACACGTAGATGAGCGGGTCCAGACACACGTTGGTGGCCGACAGCCACAGGGTGGTCTCCTTTGCGATGTAGAGGGCGTTCTCCGCTCGGCAGTGGTTGTCGCTGTTGTTGCGGGTTTGGGTCAGCGTGTAGGGAACGCGGGCAAAGTGGAAGGGGGCGAAGCAGATGAAAAACACCGCCACCACCACGAAGACCTTTGCTTTGGTCCTGCGACTGGCCGCTTTGGAGCTGCTCCTGGAGGCTTTGTATGACTCGTACACCTTCCTGCTGATGAAGGTGTAGCAGACCGCCATGAGAGCCAGCGTGCCCCAGAACACCACCTGGACACAATGCATCAATAGAAAGCAGTAACAAAAGCATTCACGTCACTGAGATGCCAAGTTTGTTTGGAACCTTGTTCTACTTCCACACTCACTGACTCACTGCATTCACCTCTGGTTAGTTGAGAGGAATACAACATCACTCGCTCGGTACAACAACCTAGTCGGACCCGGTCAAATCCGGCGACCTCGGAACGGTCAGACCCGGTCGGACCCACCAGGTATTTCTGGCCACCAGAACCGACACAGCAACGTTTGATGTCTCGGGAGTACCGAGACTAGGGGGGGGATGACTTACGATTCTGTTCCTGTCGTAACTCGATAGGAACAGAAAGGGTCCAACTAGGTTCCTGTATACCGAGCATTCCGGTTACCGTTGAGAGCAGTGGTGCACAAACTGTGGGGCGGGAACCAAACATGGGTCACGGGAGATATGTGATGGAAAATTGAATTGTGTACTTCAACAATAGAATTTAACTTACATTTCTATTTAGAATAGAATAACCCTGCAATTATATGACAAAAAAAAATAAAAATCTGCAATTAGTTTTTTAATAGATTTTCAATTATTATTATTTCTATTATTATAGACATTGAACAGATGAAAACTACTAACAAGAGGCTTGTGACTAAATAATAACTACATTGGATCCATTGAAACACAGGTTATTTTTTCCATTTCCTGAAAAGTAACAGTTTTGGACGTACACGTTTCCCACCTCAAAACGAAACAAAATGACGTTACCTGACAGAAGTAGTTGAATCCTTCATGCCAGAGCAGACCGAGCTCGCTCTTCAGGGCGGTGCACTTCAGCTTGCCTCCGGAGGAGAGCTGCGGCGACTGGTTGCTCAGGATGGCGTTGGGCAGCGCCAGCAGTAACATCACCACCCAGACGGTGGCGCTCAGCAGCTGACCGACCCTGACGTGCTGCAGGGAACACTTCCCGAACGGGCGGACTATCTTCAGGTAGCGGTCCAGGCTGATGAGGCCCAGCAGCAGAATGCTGATGTACATGGAGAGGTAGAAGAGAACGGCAGAGTAGCGGCAGTAGAAGGCCCGCAGGCGCCAGGAGCCCACGCCCGCGTCACTCAGCACTCTCACAGGGATGGTCAGAGTCATCAGCATGTCGGCCACCACCTAGAGGTGAAAGAGCATTATCCATCGTTGAAACCTCTTATCTCCATATTTTAACCTTTTGTGTCTTTTTCGTAAATGAACCCCTTACTTGATCATACTACAGCGTCACACAAAAGTATCGAAAGTAGCGGATCTACAAGCTCGAAACGCGGCGCGAAGCAACGCGTTTGGAGCTTGTCGATCTGCTGTTTTTGCATTTTTTTCATTTGAATCCTGTTTTGCGACATTTGAGGTTTCCACCCGACAGAGACGATATTATTTAACAATTTCATCCTGGTGTCCCTATTTATTTATTTATATTGTGAAAATAGCAGATTTGCAAGCTCACACGTTACATTGTGAGCTCGTAGATAGGCTATCTTCACTATTAATCGTACAATGAAGTATACAAGGCATGTACTGTAAGCATATTTCTGCACTGACAAACACTATTCCCAGCGCAAATGCCTTCTTGCACTCACCACATTTTTCAGATAGACCACAAAGGTGGAGGTACTGGGGATGCTGAAGAAGATCCAGGCTGCCAGGCTGTTCAGGGCCAGGGCCACTACAAAGAGGACGCTGTACAGACAGGGGAACACCACCGCTGTCACACTGGTGTCTCGAATGCACTTCACAGAGTTATTGGATATGGTGCCGTTCATCTTCTCAACCTTGGTGGACCCTGAGAGAAGAAGGAAGTTCAGAGAGATAGTTGGGTAGTAGTTGCTGTATTTGTTTTGCATTTTCACCAAATCTCTGAACGTGCAGTTCCTCTCGTACTGAGCGGGATTACTATTGCAACAACACATCACTTTTAGGGTAAAGCTATGTCTCATGACGGTCTAAACCCAGCTCACGTTCCCTATTAGTGGGTGAACAATCCAACGCTTGGTGAATTCTGCTTCACAATGATAGGAATAGCCGACATCGAAGGATCAAAACTATGAACGCTTGGCCGCGACAAACCAGTTATCCCTGTTGTTTTGCATTTTGTTTTGCATTGCAACGCTGACACCTTGGGATGGCCTACATTAAAATAAATAGGCTACCAGTTTATGTAGCATTGAAATGGGCTTAACATGTTTACATACAGTAATAAGATTTACAAAACTGTAAAACAAAAAAAACATTCTAGACAAGGTGGTTCTCAACCTTTTTTGGGGCAGCCTGTCCCTATCTACTAGGTCCCTTACCACCCTCCACACCCAATTCAAATGTAGGGTAAGTTCCCGTGCGGAAAATGTGTTTGTGTTGCTTATATATCATTTTGTAAACATCTCACTGAATACCAAATAGCAGCTATTAAATTAAACTAATTTAGATGTCAATATTAGTCTATAGAGCACAAAATCAAGCAAGCAATCAACCAACCATCCAACAAACAAACAAACAAACAAACCCAAACAAAGCAATAAAATGTCTCAGCGCCCCCCTCCAAACTGCTTATTGGGCCCATTCTTGTCTCAGTGGGGTTGTACCGCCCCTGTTGACACTAGACACTAGACTATGGAACTTGGCAACACAACAGACACCAGCTGCAGCCTGGGCTGTCATTCCGATAATGGTTTCCATGGTTTTATGCATGGTCAAATAATCTCAATACCAACAAATGTAAACATGTTTCCAATTAGGGCCTCAATTAACCATCTGTCCATTACCAGTGAATTCTGGCTCTGCCACTAACATGGCACCGTAATCTGTTTAGTGTGCCGGCTTTACATTGAAAACCTTAACAGCTGCAAATAACATGCAGTGCAGAAGCAGGTGCCATGGTGACCGAGACATAGGCCTATACTCTCAGCGTATGGTCTCTTGGGTGTTTATACTCATGCTAAGTTGTATATACAAATTGTATATAGTTGCATATACAAATTGTATATAGTTGTATATACAAATTGTATATAGTTGATGTATATACAATGAGACTGTGCACAGTATACATTGAGGTCATATCTGGAAAATCCACAATTTAGCCTTAAAACTTACCTCTTAAAAGTGTCCTTATCTTCTTTGGTTAAGGGACATGTAAAAATCCACAAGAGGAGAAGAATTCAACAGCAATATCCCAGAAATAATGAAGAAGTGAAACATCCAATTCAGCTGTTTTTTTATTCCAAAATCCAATGCCTTTACTTTGACTCTAATAACTACATCCCCTAAACCCAGCATCCAAGAACAACTGGATCTGTGTGTGTGTGTGTGTGTGTGTGTGTGTGTGTGTGTGTGTGTGTGTGTGTGTGTGTGTGTGTGTGTGTGTGTGTGTGTGTGTGTGTGTGTGTGTGTGTGTGTGTGTGTGTGTGTGTGTGTGTGTGTGTGTGTGTGTGTGTGTGTGTGTGTGTGTGCGTGTGTGTGTGCGTGCGTTTATACTTGTTTGATCCTCTTACAATGGGTGCTAATGTGTGGCTGTCTTGTCACAATCCCAATGAGTTTGCCAGTCTTCCCCTCAGTGAAAGACCCTTTTCCATCTGAGCTTCCTGTTCCAATTGTCCGCTGAGTGGTTTGTTCTGCACCGTGCCAGTCCGCCTCGCTTGCGTCAGTCTCAGCAGCCGCTGTTAATGGTTTGAAACGCTTAACACTAAAGTCATGGACTCATTTCTCGACCCACATCTAGAGACCCCCACACCACACTGCTCCTCCCACTGTTTCCGGTGTTCAAACCACACTGTAACATCAGCTGCAGCTACTGTAACCCCCCCCCCCCCAACTACAAGACTACAAGTCTGGTTGTGGTGGGTGAAACATATCATATGGATGTGGATTTCTCACAGAGATTTGTCATGAAAGTGTCTGGTTGACATCCACTTCTCCTTTGGCAAAGAAAGTACATGGAATAGTTTATAAAGACTGTGTGTGCAAGTGTGAGCGTGTGTGTGTGTGTGTGTGTGTGTGTGTGTGTGTGTGTGTGTGTGTGTGTGTGTGTGTGTGTGTGTGTGTGTGTGTGTGTGTGTGTGTGTGTGTGTGTGTGTGTGTGTGTGTTCGCGCGCGCATATGCGCATGTGTGCATGTGTGCGTGCATGTGTACAGTATGCCTATGAATGTGTGTGCTGAAAAATGGTACGTGATTAGAGTCAGAGCACTTCCTTAGAAGTTCCTTCCACTCAAAACTGATGGGACTTACTTGGCACTCGTCCTGTTGTGATAAAAATAGTGTGTTCTAAGAACAACAACAGATTTCCACTGTGATATTTGCTTGGCTGTGGACCAGAAATGTTGTTTGATGGAAAGTAGTAACTGACAAGTGCATGTGTAATGTTTGTCATACAGTAAGCTTGCAACCACAACCAGTCCCTCAATTAACAAATCCCAGGAAAAAAATGCAACATTACTCTGCCTTGAAATGTCCACTGTTCTCCACACAAACCTTTTTATAAAATGTCAGGAACAACAATGTACAGTACATCAATCATTGCAAATACAATTTTCAAACCATCCATACTAGCTTTTTCATCATTTGTTTTAGTATTTAGATAATTTATTGGTGTATGAATTCAATGCAAAAACTCTTCATAGGTCATGCATGGCATTGTTGATAATGGAAATGGACAGCATTGAGCACTGGTCTTTCCTTGGACACAATGCATGCTGGAAGAACAATGTACACTTTAGGAAGTCATGAAGATGGTGTGACAAAGAGAAATAAAGTTGAGACACAGGAGAGCTACCACAACAGCTCATCAGAACTATATGTCACGGGTGGGCAGCATTTTGTTCCAGTGGGCCATACTGACTTCGATATAGGGATAGTGAAGGGTGAAAACTTGACCCAAAAAAAAGAATCTCCATGAATTCAAGGCCTCATGGGTGAGTTGATAGGAAAACATATTTTTGTTTGTCTGAACTACCCCTTTAAAGAACCCCTGCTCCAACCAGCTCTGTCCTCCTCCACCACGCCCCTCCAACACACAATCTGGTCTCATAACTAAATCATCAGAGACTACAAGTACTCAAGCATTGTATCCCTCATTGCTGATTAGTAACAACAGCAGTCAGCAAATAATTCAGGCACTGTGAGGTAGGTCACACCTATGTTTGCAATGTATGTTGAAGATATTTTGGTTCTGATTCAAATGTCTTTCCCTGTCTAACAGTTTGCCTAATTTCTTTGTCAATCTATACCCGACTCTCCAGTGTATTTATCAATATTGTTTAAATATTGAAATATATTCTGTATCATATTTACCATTTTCAATATTTGCTCATTTTATCAGCCACAGCAGAAAAATAAATCAATGTTCCTCTTCCTATCATCAATCAATAGAAAGTAGGGTATACATCAATGGTTTCCAAACTCGAGACCCAAAAGAGACATTTTATGTCTCCCCGGGACCCAAACCAGTGAAAATAGCAGATCTACAAGCTCACAACTCGTCTTAAACATTTGTTTTGGAATTTATGGACTTTCTTAGATTTTTGGCATTTATTTATCAAATAAATTATTTTTGAAAAATGTCTGAATTTGTTTTTAATTCATGAAAATGTTAGATTTTGGGGGGTTTGGGCATAATTAAAAACAAAATGTAGGAAATGGAAAATAATTAAATTGGATATTCACTCGCGACCCACGAAAAAGGGTCCACGAGTGGAGGGTAAAAAAGTTCCATTGTAGAAGGTAAAATGTAATCCTGATACAAAAACGGATGCAGCACAGATATATCGTTGTCAGGTGGAAACCATGTCCAAAACAGTTCCTTTTTCAATATTGTCAATGCATATGAGTTGGCTTTGCAGATCTGCTATTTTCACTATTTGGTGTACAGTAGATGGAAAAAAAGCGGTCTAAGTACAGAGTCAACTCACGTCCAGTTTACTAAGTTTTTAAGTTGTTAAGGTCTATTGATATGCTGTTTTTATTGGTGATAAAATGCACACGTTATCTATCTGTCTTATACACATCATCATGTGGATCAGGGGTTGGCAACCTTTTTGACATGAAGTGCCTGTTTTCATTTTCTTGATAGTCAGCGTGTCATATCAACATTAAGTTTAATTATGACACATCAAAATGAAATATTCCCAACTGATATTGATTGCCCATAATAGGCTATACATAACAAGCTTAATTGTTTTCTTCTTTAGAAATATTTTCTATCGCATCAGGATGTAATGATCATTAGACTCAATGAGCAATAACCTCTCTAATAATGATCTCTCAGACTCTCTCCCCAGTCAGAGTTCAGATATGGAATGAATGTAGAATTGTGTGCATGTTGTTTATACAGTAGATGTGAGGGGACTTCATTTAACTGACTTTTTTTAAATATTTAATTCTAAACAAAAAACCTCTCTCTGACACATATGCCAGTGTGCCAGTGATCACCCTCCCCTGTGCCAATGTTGGCACCCTTGCCTACGGTTGCCTACCCCTGTAGATTGTTTAATTCTATTGTTTCTTCAGTTTTGTAAAGCACTTTGTGACTGTGTTTTGAAAGGTGCCGATATGAACTCATCCAGACGACAGGACAGCTTCAACGCCGTGTTCACAAAGAACTTGATCTCCGTCACCATCCTTGTTGTCATTAACTTCATCAATGGATCTTTTGTTTACATCTTCTTCAAGAGCCAGGAGTTCAAAAGAGACCCCAGGTGACAAAGGTGCTCTCTCTCTCTCTCTCTCTCTCTCTCTCTCTCTCTCTCTCTCTCTCTCTCTCTCTCTCTCTCTCTCTCTCTCTCTCTCTCCCCCTTGCGTGTGCGTGTGCATAACTAGATGCAAAGTTTGATGCAATCATTGAAACTATCATTGAGACATTTGATTTGATTGAATATACTGTTTATAAGCAATAAATCTCCTCTCCTCTCCTCTCCTCTCCTCTCCTCTCCTCTCCTCTCCTCTCCTCTCCTCTCCTCTCCTCTCTAGATATGTGCTGTACATCCACCTGGTGATCAATGACATGATAATGTTAACAGTTTCGGTCATGCTGCAGATTTTGACCTTCACTGTTCCCCTGACCGTGACATCCTGCTGCGTTCTGCTGTTCATCGTAAGCACCACCAACAAGTAATTACTTTGTGTTCTTATTGTGTTCAAATACATTACCATATGTATCTGATCTCAAGGTAGCATTTATGTTCAAATTTATTTAAACATTTATACTCTTTCTATACACCAGTGGCTCTCAAAATGTGTTTGAGACACACATACGGGTATTTCGGGGTGTGGACGAATCCGCCATTCCTTCACCGGGTGAAACAACACAGCTCTCACCATTGGAATTGCATCACGGAACGTACATTGTTACATTTTATGGGTTTATTTCGTCATAGCGCAACATATGGTGAGGTATTGTAGTGCAGGTAATTGCAACAACCACCGATCTTGTGAAAAATGAAAACGGGACCGCCAAATAGTCTAAACCTTCCGAGATTCTGCCAATAATCATATTCTTTGAGACACATCCAAGTTTTTGCCGGGTCAAACAAGGGAATCACGTGACGTTGATCCTCTTCCCTTATTCGCTCATACTAGGACGTATGTGTATGTGTAGGCAGAAGAATTCCAATGTTTCAAAGATATTCAAAACGGACCCCACTTTTAGAACCACTAATTTAATAGAATATAAAACAACAAATTAATTCCTTGATGATGACGGTGGTGCTGATATTCTCCTCTGTGTACAGGATCAGTCCTCTGAACCTGGCTGGCATGGCGGTGGAGCGCTACATCGCAGTGTGCAGACCTCTCCATCACGCACAGATCTGCACCGTGAGGCGAACCTATGCTCTGATCGCTCTCATCTGGTGGGCCTCGTGCCTCCCAGGCCTCAGTGACATCATACTCGTGGCCGCCCAGCCGCTGGCTGTGTTCAGCAGCAGCAGGCCGATCATATGTTACGCCCGGGGAGTTTACAGCACCCAAGAGCACAAGGACCTGGCCATGACTGTTCAGGTGGGGATGCATGGCTGTCACTGTGTGGATTTTAACCTTTGTTGTCACTCAGAGATAACAAATTATTTGATCCGCTATTTTAGCTTTTTTTTTTAAAGAATTACTGTATATTGGACACTAAAACTAAGGAAATTTTATTTTAATTGTCTCCGCCAGGCCGAAAGGCATGGCAAGAGAGTATGTTTTGCCCCCTGTCTGTCCGTCCGTGTGTGTGTGTCCGTGCTTCATTCTGTCTCTGTACAGCCAATCTCCGGCACCGTTGGCTTGATCGCAGCAAAACTGTGTACACACACTCCCTGGATGCCACAGCAGAACCTCTGTCCCAAATTTTTCACATGGGCCTTTTATAGTGCCACCAGGAGGCCAATTTGTGTTCCGATTTGTGAAAATGTCATCCAAATTTCACGCAAATCGGTACACATGATCTCTATAGTCATGTGATCAAGACGGATCTGTTTGATTTTTCATATTCCATCCTGATTGGCTAACATCTAAAGTTTGCAGGAGTGGCCCGTTTTGAACAAAATGCCGCAAATCATGAACGCAGCGTCCGATTGCGGTGAAACTTTACATTTGCACTACGTTGACAAACAGATGCCACCCTTTTAACATTGCCTTATTATAGCGCCACCAGGAGGCTAATTTTTGCAACACTTTTCTTTCTTATATTACTCATACAAATTTTGTCCAAACATCATGCAAATCGGTACACATTATCTACAGTATATAGACAAGTGATCAAGATGGTTCTGGCTTATAAAGCACTTTCACCATCCGATTGTTTATCTTCCATCCTGATTGGCAAATTACGAACATTGCTGGCCCACTATAAGGATAAGGATAATTCCTTTTAACAGGTCGTTCATGAAAGTCCTTGCGGTCTTGTTTCCAATGAGAACCTGTGAGCAATTAGGGGTTAAGAGTCTTGCTCAGGGACAAATTTCATTTCATCGACACAAATGCTGGCCTGGCCTGGAATCGAACCTGGGGCAACCAGGGCCTCTGGCTCCCTAGGCGGGCTAACTAACCACTCAGCTATGGCCGCACCAATAACCTACCTGACCTGGCGGAGACCTGTGCTCCGAGGAGCACTTTTTCTAGTTTATTTTAATTTTACTTATACAGTAGTTTTAGTTCATTTTGTAAGCACACAACACCGTTTCAGTTAGATATTGCTTTTTATTTTTTATTTCAGTTAACTAAAATGTTTTATTCAATTCTAGTTGGAGGCTTTTGTTACTTTTAGTTATACAATTTACAATTTACAATTTAGGCATTTAGCAAATGCTCTTAATCCAGAGCGATTTACAGCAAGCAAGGACAACACAAGATAATACATCAAATGCATAGAAATAGTAATAAAGTAATACATAAGTAAACCAAGAATCTAATAATTAACTAATACAAAAGTAAACCACTATCATCAGCCTGTACATTGAAACTATACACACTATGGATGCCTATTAGACCTGGCATCTGTTTACATAACATGCTATCTAAGTTACATTTTAGCCTTTGCATTAGCCTATGCAAGCTCGTCAAGGCTATAGGGCAATAACCCTGGTGTCCTGTCTCTCTCTCTCTCTGCAGGTGCTGCTCTTCTCCTCTGTGTTCCTAACCCTCATCATCACCTACATCAAGGTGCTGTTTGCCGCCAAGGCGGCCTGCGCCACAGACCAGTCCTCTGCCAGGAAGGCCCAGAGCACCATCCTACTGCACGGGGTTCAGCTGCTCATTTGCATGGTGTCCTACATGTCTCCGCTCATCATCTTCGCTCTGGTCGCCGCGCTGCCTTCTCAACGCACCAACATCATCTATACGTCCTTCCAGCTCACCAACGTTCTACCTCGCCTGCTCAGCCCGCTCATCTACGGCGTCAGAGACAAGAAGTTCAACAGCCACCTGAGGCTCTTCTTCACCTGCAGACACGACAAGCGTCATCTCATAAAGAGCTAGAAGAACTTTTCTGCCTAACCCCGGCAGAAAAGTGACCACCACCCGATTTCAAATATTGCGAAAATACAAGCCCACAACGCAGCGTGATGTGATGCGTTGTGAGCTTGTAGATCTGCTATTTTTGAAAAAGAAAAAAAAGCCCCAAGGCAGGGACTAGGGAGGCCATTTTTAAAGTGATTAAAGCTCTATAATTATTCTGTGTGTGTGCAGTGTTATTTTGTCCAAGCTGCTTATAGAGTATGTTAACACAACATAACTTATACAATTAAGGTGGTTGTATTTGGTCTCCCTGCTCTTCTATTGGGACATTTAGATCCTGTGTCTAAGTTGGCCACGACCTTTGACGCAATCCTGTTTTTATTTGTACACGAATGTTGACCATCAGGTCAAAAATCTATTTCTCCCTTGGGCAAGCAGGCAGCAGGCTCTATTAACTCAGTGGCCCTTCACATCAGCCCTGGGACCAAATCATATGTAGAACAGGGAAGTTACTATTGTGAAGCTTTATCTTTAACTTTATTTTTCACCTGTAATGACGTGCCCAAAACAGAGACACCATTTTAAAAGTTATTAATGAATGTATGGTTGCAGAAAGATAACACGTCTTTAAGTGTTGATCTAAAGTCAAGAGTAATGTTTGTCATACAGTAAGCTTGCAACCAGTCCCTCAATTAACAAATCCAAGGAAAAAATATTGCAATGCAACATTACTCGGCCTTGAAATGTCCACTGTTCTCCGCACAAACCTTTTTATAAAATGACAGGAACAACGATGTGCAATGTTGCAAACCATCCATACTAGCTTTTTCATCATTTGTGGTAGTATTTAAGTAATTTATTGGTGTATGAATTCAATGCAAAAACTCTTCATAGGTCATTTGTTGTTGCCTGAGAGGCTGTATTGCACTTATTTTTTATCATATTGTATTTATTTTTTATTTTGTTTTTTTAACTGTTGCCTAATTTTTTAACATGTTCAAAATAAAGATTTCATTCATTCATTAAAGGCATTGTTGATAATGACAATATACAATGGACAGCGTTAAGCACTGGTCTTTCCTTGGACACAATGCATGCTGAAGGAACAATGTACACTTTAGGAAGTCATGAAGATGTTGTGACAAAGAGAAATAAAGTTGAGACACAGGAGAGCTACTACAACAGCTACAGTAGCCACTCACTGTGTCATCAGAACAATAAGTCACGGGTGGGCAGCATTTTGTTCCAGTGGGCCATACATACTGACTTCGATAAAGGGATAGTGAAGGGTCGAAACTTGACAAAAAAAAAATCTTCATGAATTCAAGGCTTCATGGGTGAGTTGCTAGGAAAACTTTTTTTTTCTTTTGGGCTGAACTACCCCTCCAACAATTCCTGTCCTCCTCCGCCACGCCCCTCCAACATACAATCTGGTCTCATTTCTAAATCATTGGTCTTGCATAGCCAGACAACTATCTCCGAATGCTAAGCATTTGAAAATTGTGGGAGGCAATAGTCTGGCCACGCGAGACTACAATCATCAAAGACTACAAGTACTCAAGCATTTTATCCCTCATTGCTGATAAGTAACAACAGCAGTCAGCAAAGAATTCAGGCACTGTGAGGTAGGCCTATGTTTGCAATGTATGTTGAAGATATTTAGGTGCTGATTTTAATTTCTTTCCCTGTCTAAAGGTCCTTGCACACTGGTGCGTCTTTTCGTTGCGTTTTTTTTACAACAATGAAAAAAATTGAAAAAACAATGAAAAAAAAAAAACGCAACGAAAAGACGCACCAGTGTGCAAGGACCTTAACAGTTTGCCTAATTTCTTCATCAATCTCTACCTGACTCTCCAGTGTATTTATCAATATTGTTTAAATACTGAAATATATTCTGAATCTGTATTAAATTTTCAATATTTTCCCTGGTGCTCCTTTTATCAGCCACAGCAGAAAAATAACCTCTTCCTATCATCAGCAATACCAGTAATCAATAGAAAGTAGGGGGTATACATCAATTAATACATACATGATGTTGTTTTGTTTGTGGTTTTGTTTGTGGATGGGGAAAAAGGTTCCAATGAACAAGGTAAAATTAAATCCTGATACAAATTCGGATGCAGGTATTCACAACGGTCGCGATGCGAGGTGTTGTGAGCTTGTAAATCTGCTATTTTCACTATTTGGTAAGTTTGTGGTTAAGGTTAAGGTCTATTGATATGCTATTTTTATTGGCGATAGAATGCACATGTTATCTGTCTGTCTCATACACATCATCATGTATTTTGTCCTCTTGTTTTGTTTAATTCTATTGTTTCTTCAGTTTTGTAAAGCACTTTGTGACTGTGTTTTGAAAGGTGCCGATATGAACTCATCCAGACGACAGGACAGCTTCAACACTGTGTTCACAAAGAACTTGATCTCCGTCACCATCCTTGTTATCCTTAACTTCATCAATGGATCTTTTGTTTACATCTTCTTCAAGAGCCAGGAGTTCAAAAGAGACCCCAGGTGACAAATGTGCTCTCTCTCTCTCTCTCTCTCTCTCTCTCTCTCTCTCTCTCTCTCTCTCTCTCTCTCTCGCCCCCTGTGTGTGTGTGTGTGTGTCTCTCGCCCCCTGTGTGTGTGTGTGTGTGTGTGTGTGTGTGTACACAAGATGCAAATGTATTGTTGAAACTATTATGCATTACTGCAATATGGATGAATATATAGGCAATTATTCTGAAAAATCGTTTTCCCTCCCCCTCTCCTCTCCTCTCCTCTCCTCTCCCCTCCTCTCAGATATGTGCTTTACATCCACCTGGTGATCAATGACATGATAATGTTAACAGTTTCAGTCACGCTGCAGATTTTGACCTACACTGTTTCCCTAACCCTGACATACTTCTGCATTGCTGTTCATCGTAAGCACCACCAACAAGTAGGCCTAAATACTTTGTGTTCTTGTGTTCAAATACATTAGTGTATGTATCTTATCTCAAACTATATTGCTTAAGAAAACAAATGAATTCCTTGATGATGACGGTGGTGCTGATATTCTCCTCCGTGTACAGGATCAGTCCTCTGAACCTGGCTGGCATGGCGGTGGAGCACTACATCGCCGTGTGCAGACCTCTCCATCACGCACAGATCTGCACCGTGAGGCGAACCTACGCTCTGATCGCTCTCATCTGGTGGGCCTCGTGCCTCCCAGGCCTCACTGACATCCTCCTCCTCATCGCCTTGGCCGCCCAGCCGCTGGCTGTGTTCAGCAGCAGCAGGCGGGTCATATGTTACGCCCTTGGCGTTTACCCGACCCAAGAGCACAAGGACCTGGCCATGACTGTTCAGGTGGGGATGTGTCAGGGACCGAGTTGGTCGGAAGGAGAGACACAGGGAAACTTGGTCGTTGGTTTAAAATAATGTTGCTTTTTTTGTATTTATTTTTCTTTCTTTTTGTGTTTCATTTCAAAATAATGGTTTAACAGATAACAAACAATAAATGTGCTCAAAATAAACAAATCAAAACTAAATAACTAAACAGAAAAACAGGATTGAACAACACAAATGAACTGAAAACTGAACTCTCAAGAAAGTCACATGAGGTGGACATATATAGGGACGGGTCAGACCACTGTTAATACAAAAGGGGGAAAAGACAAAGACTACCATTAACACACACTCTAAGAACCATAGACATATAAAGGTAGACGCCTCATTCGGCTCTGAAGCGTCTGTATCTCGGGCGCGCTTCCTGCTTCCGCAGGGCTGCCGTGTGCGTCACACACGCGGAAGTTCGGTAGGCCAATCAGAGGCAGGTGGGGGCGGGTCTTTTTGTAACCCAGCTCTTAAAGGGCAAGACCACTTTGGTAGAGGTTTGGGTTGTGTAGTTACCTTGCCATGATGTAACTCCAAAGGTGGGCAAGAAATAAAAAATAATTGCTCCATTGATTAGAAATTGATAATTCAAAATATGCTCCTCATTGACTTACATTGTACGGTGAAACAGCTCTCAAAGTCACTCTTTTAGCACATAAACAAACACAAACAAAGTTGATTCAGACAATATAGAACATCACCAAACCCAGTACTGTTTTTTTTTTAAATAAAAATGTCAACTTCCTGTTGATTTTGCCATTTTTAATAAGTAGAAAACCTGGACTGGATCCGCGGATCCGGATCCAGATCTTCAAATAGTAAAATCAACAGGAAGTTGACATTTTTATTAAAAAAACAAACAGTACTGGGTTTGGTGATGCTCTATATTGCCTGAATCAGCTATGTTTGGGTTCATTTATGTACTAAAAGAGTGACTTTGAGAGCTGTTTTACTGTACAATGTAAGTCAATGAGGAGCATATTTTGAATTATCAATTTCTAATCAATGGAGCAATCATTTTTGATTTCTTGCCCACCTTTGGGGTTACATCATGGCAAGGTAACTACACAACCCAAACCTCTACCAAAGTGGTCTTACCCTTTAACCCAGCTCTTAACCCTTTGAGAGGCAGCAGCTGACAGCTGTGCGCAGCATCTAGTTAGTTGGAACTTGGCAAACTCCACACTCTATTTGTGAAATTCAAATAAGAGACTGGTCCTTTTTCATATCAAGGTCCATTATTTATTCAGCATTTGAGTCACGGAACACCGTTTGATAAGCTTTAGCCTCTCACACCCAAAACGTAGAATATGTTATCGTTCGATAAGCTGTTGTCAAAATAACAATTGTTTACGTTCTCTAATTGTGTACTTGTTTAGTAAGTAATGCAGATGTTTAACAATTTGACTCTTGACAGTGTGAAATGTTATACTCAAGATTTAAAGATCTATAAGGGTCCATTTGGTTATTATCAACTCTCCATCATTTAGCTGGGTACCACCTGGAACCCCCTCAAAGACCACTGGTGGTTCCCGGACCACTGGTTGAGAACCATTGCACTGACAAGTCCTGGAAAAGACGCACTGTGATTGGCCAGTAGTCAACGCACTGTGAGCGCTGTGATTGGCCAGTAGTCACTTTGAGTGACAGGTTCCCTGCGGAAGACGGAAGAGCCACCGTGTATTGCGCAAGGAAATTAGAAAACAAGGAAGGGACAGCCTAGGGGGCAGGCCGACGCCATTGCTTGCATAGCAGACGCCATTGATGCTCATGGGAGCCAAAACTGGAACAGGAAGTTTGGTGAAATACTATGAAGTCTATGGCAGACAGCTGGACCAGCTTGTGAACAAACACTATTTCTGAACGATTGTGTCCTTTGTCAGATAATCGGTTCAGGAATATAAAAGAAGACATATCACAGGTTTTTATCCAATCAATTCGGATTTTTTTAGCACACTGTATGATTTTATTGAGGCATCTAAACAGCGGCATGTATCGTCCATAGACTGTATAAAAATCGTCTCTGGCAGTGTTGCCAGATTGTGTGAGAGAAATAAGCAACCAGGTCTAGGAAAACAAGCCCAAAAGAAGCACCGGGGGCCAGGGGTCTTCAACGTTTTCCCAAACTGATGGGGAGATGGAGCAGGGACCCCCTACCTTACCTCGACCCCATATATTGTATAATTATGTATACAATTGTGTTTCATAAACATACATATTATTGTGCATCAATACTAAGCTATTAAAAATAATAGACAGATTAACATATTCGTGCTTTTATATTAAACATACATGTGCAGGGTACAGTGAGTAGGGTGGCCGCACTGCCATTTATAAACATACCTTATTAACCGAGAATAACAATCTGTCAATTGCACATTAATCATGTATACAAGCTATTCAAAATGGACAGAATCATTTATAGATATCATCATTTATTTAATACATAAATGAGGAAAATGTTTTTAAAAAATATATGAAGACAAATGGATATTTAAAAACATATATATATATATATAAAATATTTGTATATATATGTATATATAATTTATTTTATTTTTTATTGTCTAATCAAGCAACAATTTCGCGGACCCCCTGCAGTACCTCGTGGACCCCCTAGCGTTGCGGACCCCTGTTGAAGACTTGTACTAGGCCATTGAAAATAGCCGATCTACAAGCTCACAACGCGCTGTGAGCTTGTAGATCTGCAAAGTAAACTGTGAAATATTGAGGATTTATTGAGGAACACTAACAACACAAATCTATTACTGGGCTCCCTGGCACAAAACATTTCAGATGGGGGTTTAGGACAAATACCCTACATATTAATTTGAGGGTCCATGACATAAACATAATTAAGAACCACTGGTTAAAATCATTTTAAAATTGTGAAGCCCAAGTCCAAATAATTACATTACATTACAGTCATTTAGCAGACGCTTTTATCCAAAGCGACTTACAATAAGTGTATTCAACATAGGTAGGGAACGAAAACTACTAATCACCAGAAGTCTTTAGTGCATTATCTGCAAAAACAAGCAACCAAGAGTATACCTAGCGCTAAGGTAAAAGTGCAATATATCAGCTACCTATTTCCTTAAACAGATGAGACAAAATAGCTAAATCAAATGAGCATGAGCTAAAACAAATAAGTGAATCGACTAAACAAGATCCAATAAACAATCCAATAATCCAATAAACAATAAACAATACAGCAATAGAAAACAAGCGTTCGTACAACTAGTTAACAACAAGTAGGTCAGGCAGAGAGGAAGGGTAGTGTTTCCTGAAGAGGTGAGTTTTCAGCCTGCGGCGAAATATGGGCAGTGACTCTGCTGTCCTAACATCAGTGGGAAGTTCATTCCACCACTGTGGGGCCAGAACAGAAAAGAGTCGTGACCGTGTGGATCGGCCAGAAGGACCCTTGAGTGACGAGGCAATCAGTCGCCCCGAGGTGGCAGACCGAAGTGGTCGGGCAGGGGTGTAGGCATCGACCATAGCCCGGAGGTAGGAAGGAGCTGTTCCTTTCACTGCCCTATAGGCTAGCACCAGGGTTTTGAACTGGATGCGAGCCGCTACGGGGAGCCAGTGTAGAGAGCGGAGAAGGATGGTTGTGTGGGAGAACTTGGGGCGGTTGAACACCAGACGAGCCGCAGCTTTCTGAACAAGCTCCAGGGGTTTGATGACAGATGCCGGAGCACCAGCAAGGAGGGAGTTGCAGTAGTCCAGGCGGGAGATGACGAGAGCCTGGATGAGCACCTGGGCTGCCTTCTCCGTGAGGAAGGGGCGAATCCTCCTGATGTTGATAATCAACTACACTTTCAACTACACTTTAGAAAAAAAGCCCATAAAACCGCAACCCGCAACTACCAATATTTACAAGCAACTTCACAGAAAGATAAGCCCAAACTCGCTTATAATAAGTGGACATGGCAACACTGGTTTCTGTCTCGGCAGTATCGCCTACTTTGTGCTCTTTAGATAGCTCAATAAACTTATGCAGTGGACACATGGAAAAGCAACACAGCAGAAAACAATGTGTGATATGTCTTCTTTTATTTTCCAGAAGCAATTACTTTACAAAGGTCTCAGTCATTCAGAAATATATTTTGTTCATGAGCTGATCCACAGGGCTCTCATTAACTCCAATGCATTCCACCAAACTCACGGCTGCAGTCTGGCTCCCATGGTGCGACGAATCTGCCGGCTGGAATTGCATGATAGCGAAAATGACGTAGATGACCCTACCTTCTTTAAATATATCTTGGTATTGCGATACAAGTCGCCCCAATGAACTGCAGAGGCCAATGAGGTATCTAGGTTTCTAATATCTATGCTAAGAACCCCTGCCCCACCCCATAGTGCAGAGGGACTGTGGTGCAGTCCAATTGTCCAGATTAGTTGCAGATCTGGAGCAGCTGATCCCAATTCCTTTGGCCAGCCCATAATGTCCATTTATGTCAGCAGCCTCCCACAGAACTGGTATCTCAAAGAAAACTCATAAATGAACTCATAGAAAACAAAGAATAAATTATGTCATTTCAACTGGTTAATAATGAACTGAAAATAAACACTAAATATATAAAGCAAAAGGAAGAGTTACCATACATTATAGTCTCTATGTGGCTGCTGAGTCAGCCATCACAGGATGCATCACTGTCACCGTGGATTCATTTTGCCTTTGTTATCATTCACAGATACAAATTATTTGATCGTTGTGGGCTTGTAGATCTGCTATTTTCGCTCTTTTTTAAAAAGATACTGTAGTCCATATTGGACACTGGCTAAGACATTTTATTTGTATTTATTTAAATTTGACTAAGTTTGAGTTAATTTTGTAAGCACACAATACAGTTTCAGTTAGTTACTGCTCTTTGTAAAGCCTTGTTTTTATTTTAAATTTCAGTTAAAATGTTTTATTCAATTCTAATTTGTTATTTCTTATTTTTAAGGGTCGCGAGTAAATACAATTTTTTTTTTGTTTCCTACAATTAGTTTTTAATTATTTCAAAAAAAGAAAAAGTAATGAAAATAGCAGCATTTATATTCGATATTTATTTGTACATACATTGTTTTGCTTTGATTGTAAATTTGTTCCACTATTGCTTTGGCAAAGTAAACATATGTTTTCTCATGCCAATAAAGCTCCTTTGAATTGAATTGAATAGAGAGACAGAGAGAGAAAGGGAGGGATGGGGGAAGAGTCTTAACTTAACTTTCTCATTTAATGTAGATTGTGCTGATATGCATTCAAATTAGATGCAGCACTCGAGCGTGACAAACAATGATGTGACGAATGGTGCTTCTTTGGCCGGTGGCCTATAGACGAATCCACAGACGCGCTGCCTGTAGCTGCCTGTAGGCGGCCATTGCTGCGGTGTCGCGTCCGCGGAGCGTTGACACCGCAGCAATGGCTGCGCGCAGGGCAGCGCTCCGTGGATTCGTGTATAGAATAAGTCTACTCTGGACTGAGGGGGGTCCTCAAGTGAAGCGGTCTTGTCGTGGCATTTTCAACATTTGAGGAGATCTCATGAGGCCTGACTGTTTGAGGCCCCATGTTGGGTTTTATATTTATATATATTTTTTAGATATACGTATTTTTTAAAATAATTCTCATGGTGCCCGCTGACTGTGTGAGGCCCCAGGCGACCGCTGAACCTTGCCTACAGCAATGCACGGCCCTGTGTTTTTAGTTATAATAACCCTGGTGTCCTGTCTCTCTCTCTCTGCAGGTGCTGCTCCTCTCCTCTGTGTTCCTAACCCTCATCATCACCTACATCAAGGTGCTGTTTGCCGCCAGGGCGGCCTGCACCACAGACCAGTCGTCTGCCAAGAAGGCCCAGAGCACCATCCTACTGCACGGAGTTCAACTGCTCATCTGCATGCTGTCCTATATGTCTCCGCTCATCATCTTCGCTCTGGTCGCCGCGCTGCCTTCTCAACGCACTAACATCAACTATACGTCCTTCCTGCTCACCAACGTTCTACCTCGCCTGCTCAGCCCGCTCATCTACGGCGTCAGAGACAAGAAGTTCAACAGCCACCTGAGGCTCTTCTTCACCTGCAGACACGACAAGCGTCATCTCATAAAGAGCTAGAAGAACATTTCTGCCTATAAACCTGGCAGAAAAGTGACCACTTTAAAGGATCTACACCATGAATTTAAAAAAAAAAAAAATATTTAATACCATTATTGTTTATGTCCCTCAAACGTTTTTCAAAAGGTTTGAGCCTAAATCAAGCCTCAGATATACTCATTCCAACTAACTTCTCTCTGGCTTATAAAGCACTTTCACCTGCAATACCACATTGTCCTGTTTGGCACGGGGTGCTATTGAGCCAGTTTGTATGTATGTTATCTCTTGGTTCTGTGTGGAAAAAGTTTTTTTTTTTTAATTAAATATATGTATATATATTTTTATTTTTATTTTTTTTTGGAACTGAAAAAACGGGAGGGATTGTACCAGACGTGACGTCACGTCTGGGTGAAAATCAGTTTGGTCTGTTTTGAGACCAATTTACAGAAAACCCCAGATATGCTGTGAAAGCCTGAGTGTTCAAACTGGGACATTTTTTGGGATAGAAGAGAGGTAGGGGAGACCAAAAACACACAAAAAAGAAGGAAAAGTTAAAATTCATGGTGTAGTCCCTTTAAACCCGATTTCAAAGAGTGCAAAAATACAAGCCCATAACGCAGCATGATGATGCGTTGTGGGCTTGTAAATCTGAAAAAAGAAAAAGCCCCAAAGTAGGTAGGCCATTTTTAAAGTGATTAAAGATCTATAATTATTTTGTGTGAATGCAGTGTTATTTTGTCCAAGCTGCTTGGTAGAGTATGTTAACACAACATAACTTATACAATTGGGGTGGTTGTATTAGGTCTCCCTGCTCTTCTATTACAATCAAACTGTTTTTATTTTTACACAAATTCTATTTCTCCCTTGAGCAAGCAGGTAGGCTCTATTAGCTCAGTGGCCCTGCACAGGAACCCTGGGATCAAATCAGGTGTAGAAAAGGGAAGTTAGTTACATATATTGTGCAGCTTTATTTTTCACTTTATTTTTCACCTGTAATGATGTGCCCAAAATAGGGAGGCCATTTTAAGTTATTAATGTATGGTTGCAGAAAGAGAAACACGTGTCTATAAGTGTTGATCTAAAAAACAAGTGTTAATCTGCAAAAACAAATAAACATTCAGGGGTGGAGGAAAAGATTGTTGAAGATTTGATGTTAAATGTGAAAGCCAGGGGGTGAAACCAATTGGTTGAAATCTTAAAAAGTAAAAAAAAAAATAGGCAAACAAACAAGCAAAACACAAACAATCTGAAAAGTTGCATGGAACCAGTGATAAATTGTTGTTCTTTAGTCTGCTATGGCTACGAACCCAAGAGAGTTTCTCGTTTCCATGAATAATAAAAACATATCATTTTTGTAAAAATCTGTTTGCAGGCACACATTGGATGGTGATTTATTCCACATTAACCCTGGGCCTTAAGCTTTATCAGTATAAACAGAGGTTGAAGCAGCTTAACCCTTTTTGAAATCCTGACACTGAAACATTTGCCCTGAAAAAGATCCATGGAAAAGTCCAATGTCCTCATTGATTTATTTATTCTTGTATCATTGTGTTAACATCTCACAATTAAGTTAACGTGATATTCAAGTGCAAGAGCATGTGTGCTGTGCATGCAATACACACACACACACACACACACACACACACACACACACACACACACACACACACACACACACACACACACACACACACACACACACACACACACACACACACACACACACACACACACGATTGCAAGAACATAGATTACCACTAGATGGAGACATCACAACACATATTCTCAACTCTGGTCCTGAGGAGTCAGTAACACTTTATATTATGTGTGTGCATACAGAGCTGCCAACTCTCACTCTTTGAGAGTGAGAGTCACGCAATTTAACCTCTTCTCACGCCTCACGCCACACTTGCCATTTCTCACGCTTTTTACCCCCTCTCACAGCAAAAAAAAAAAAAAAGAGCATTCGGGTGGAAAACGGAAGCCTCGTCCTAAAACACACTGCCACCCTTTTTTCGCGGACCGTGGCCGCCGCATTAGACCGGGGGCGAGGGTGTTTTAGGACGACTTTTCCAGATTTGTGGTTGGTGCGCTGCGCGATGGACTGCAGCCACGGTTCACATGACGCTCGTCTGTCACTAATACAAACCAATCAGAGGCAGCTTAAGGCGGGTCATTGCGTCTCTCTAGCCAAGGAGAAGGATTTAAGGAAGCACAATACTTTGGTGGAGAAATTAAAAAAGTATACAACGTGAAACGCCGACCGACGAGTCTGTCAGCGCCTCAATATGCCGTGACTGATTCTGAAGCGGGTCAAACGGTAGATAACTTAACCACCTCCTTTTTACAAACACATTATCTTTACAAATCATTTTATTTTGATGAAATGGTGGGTCTGACTACATGAGACTTAAACGTTACACAGGCTGCTGGTGAGCAGCATACATGTTGCTGGTGGTTTTAACAACAAACTGTGACTAGCAGTGTTAGTCAAATCACTGGTTCTCAACCTGTGTGTCGGGACCAGGGACCCACAAGGCCCAGGGGGGTCCCCACGTAATTTTTTTGTTTGGGGGGGGGTCCCCAGATGACAGTAAAGTGACCATTTTTTTAAAGACCTTTTTAATAAAAAAAAAGAAGGAAGAAATGAAATATAAAATAGCATTACTGCATGAAAAGTAATCAACAAACAATATAGGAAATTGTAATTTGTGAAAATAGCTGATCTACAAGCTCACAACACATCATATCTCGGCATGTTGGTAGTTTGTAGATCGGCTATTTTTACTCTTATAGTGTGACACTCTTGTATGATGAAGTAGGGCAGTGGTTCTCATACTTTTTAATTTCATGGACCCCCAGTTTAATAAGCATTAGTTCACGGACCCCCATTTGATACCTCTTTGCTATCTCTGGGACCCCAATCTATACTAAGAAATCCTAACTCTGAGAGTGTACAAATGGAACACTCTCATAGTTAAAGTCATGTAACTCCTCAAGGACCCCTGGGGGTCCCCGGACCCCAGTTTGAGAACCGCTGAAGTAAGGCATTCATTTATGAAAAAACATAAAGTTGAAATATGGAAATACAAGGTTTCGGCCTGACAGCGAAGATATATATATGATTTAATCATTTGCATTTATCCATCAAAACATTATGTTTATTTGTATTTATTCATTTCCTTCACTGACGTGCTGCTGCGCAACAGGGAAGATATCCGCCAGGCCAGGTGGCCCTACCCAGGCCCATGAAATTGATAGGCAGTCTACAGTAGCCAATTAGAATGAAATCTGCTAAAACTGACTCATACACTAATACAGAACCATATATAGGCAAAATATTGTCTCTGACTCTCTGTCGGTTGGGAAAACTGTTGACCTTTTATTTTAAAACAATTTCAAATGGTGAAAAAAGCCAATCTACGAGCTATAATTATTAAAGATTAAGAAATACTATATTTTAAATAGTGAAAAATACAGAAAATAGGGGAAAATACATAAAATCTCTAATCTGTGATTCTAATGTGATTAATGTGACCCCTACAGTCAGTGAAGTCCAGGGCTGAATGTGACAAATATTGAGACAAATAGGCTATAACCCAATACATAATTTTATGAAATAAATGGGTTATATTTTACAGATACAGTAGTTACACTATTCTTGTACTATATTAAAATTAAATCATCCTTAACCTTCAAGTTAAATTCATTATTTCCGTGGACTTAAAAATCATCGTTTTATTTGATGGCCTTCTTTTTGATTGGCCTTTATTACAGGCCCTACCAGCCTGTAGGGGGAGGTAGAGAATCACATTATAATACCAGCCTGTAGGGGGAGGTAGAGAGTAACATATTATAATACCAGCCTGTAAGGGGAGGTAGAGAGTAAAATTATAATACCAGCCTGTAGGGGGAGGTAGAGAGTAACATTATAATACCAGCCTGTAGGGGGAGGTAGAGAGTAACATATTATAATACCAGCCTGTAGGGGGAGGTAGAGAGTAACATATTATAATACCAGCCTGTAGGGGGAGGTAGAGAGTAACATAGTATAATACCAGCCTGTAGGGGGAGGTAGAGAGTAACATATTATAATACCAGCTTGTAAGGGGAGGTAGAGAGTAAAATTATAATACCAGCCTGTAGGGGGAGGTAGAGAGTAACATTATAATACCAGCCTGTAGGGGGAGGTAGAGAGTAACATATTATAATACCAGCCTGTAGGGGGAGGTAGAGAGTAACATAGTATAATACCAGCCTGTAGGGGGAGGTAGAGAGTAACATAGTATAATACCAGCCTGTAGGGGGAGGTAGAGAGTAACATGTTATAATACCAGCCTGTAGGGGGAGGTAGAGAGTAACATATTATAATACCAGCCTGTAGGGGGAGGTAGAGAGTCACATATTATAATACCAGCCTGTAGGGGGAGGTAGAGAGTAACATATTATAATACCAGCCTGTAGGGGAGGTAGAGAGTAACATATTATTATACCAGCCTGTAGGGGGAGGTAGAGAGTAACATATTATAATACCAGCCTGTAGGGGGAGGTAGAGAGTAACATATTATAATACCAGCCTGTAGGGGGAGGTAGAGAGTAACATAGTATAATACCAGCCTGTAGGGGGAGGTAGAGAGTAACATATTATAATACCAGCCTGTAGGGGGAGGTAGAGAGTAACATATTATAATACCAGCCTG
>NC_137612.1:42315318-42437818 GCF_963280865.1 Gymnoscopelus braueri | reverse complement strand
AAACTTTGATCTTGGATTTTTGTCTGTTTTCTTTTCCTTTTTTGGGGGATAATGGCAGGAGGCAATAGCAGGAGGTTGGGGAGGAAGGAAGGAGTTTGCAGAGACGACGCTAACACTATACTGGCAGTGAGAGCCATACTGTAGGTTGATAAAGCGCTGGTGACTTGTTTGAATTCGATTGGTTGATGAGCAGCGGTGGAAGAAGTACTAACTGATAGCAATATAAATATACTCTTTTACAAGTAAAAGGCCTGTATTCAAAAATGTACTTGAGTAATAAGTATAAAACTTAAGTATAAAAGTATTGCCATCAAAATATACTTAAAGTACCAAAGTAAAAGTACTCAAATTAGTCAGAATAGCCAATTGACAAGCTCACAATGCGTCACAATGTGATGCGTTGTGAGCTTGTAGATTGACTATAGATTGAAAAGCCAAAATGAAAAATAATGGCATAAGTGGTCAATGCATGTTTTGTAATAATAATAAAAATCTGAGTGAAAAGTACAGCATTTGCCTCTGAGATGTAGTGAAGTATAAAGTATAAACAAAATGTAATTACTCAAGTAAAGTAAAAGTATCTCAAAATGTTATCGAGTACATAACTTGAGTAGTTACTTTCCACCACAGTGTTGATGCTGCTGCTATTTTAGCTGGACAGCTGTAGTGGCATGGATGAAACACTCACAGCCACCACTGTAATGCATTGTTTACAGTCATGTCGTTCAATGCTGTTATTCATTTACTTCTCATTATTGGCAGAGGTCTCTCTGACATGCAGCTCTGTTGGCTGTTGTGTACTGCAAGCCAGTTTTTGTGTATTAAATTAACAACCTGCATTATAGTATATGAGGTGTTTAAACTTGTAAGATGTGTGTCATTAATTGATTCCCACACAACAAAGTGCCCCTTATCAGTTCAATAAGTGACACGTAGTATTTTACTTTACAAATTCCGTATTTCAAGGGACAGTTGGCAACCCTAGTCACTTCAGTGTATTCATTTAGGTAAGACACCCGGCTGTGTTTATTCTGCTAGCTTTGTATGACTAGAGGTTTGTCAGCAAGGTTTAGCATTGAAGATGTTCAGGTTGTCCCACTGCAGACCGGTTGGTCTACAGCTCTCTTTCTTTGTTTGGGTGTACACAACACTGCACCCCTACAAAGACATACTTTACTAGATCGACATAAAACACAATCAATTATGTATTAAAGAGCAACAGAAGGCAAGGCCATACAAGAGAGACAGACAGAGGACTGTGCTAGATCGTAGAGGACCTGGCTAAGATATGTATGCACTTAATTTAGGAGAGAATATCTCAACTGTTCTTGGCTAATATGACCCCAGGGAACAACTTAGGAACTTTGACTAATTCTCTATCCGGGACGAAATACCCGAAAATGACGCCCTTTTTAAAATGACCATAGCCGGTGCACTACTTCCAACATGGCTCTATCTGCTAAACCGTTGGAGCTACAGATTTACTGAGGTGCTCAAAATGTTCAGAATACTTATGTTTAGGGAAACATAGAAAAGGGCAATATTTCTAATTCAAAATGTTATGACAGAACAGCTAAAAAACGGTTTTGGCTATAACTTTTGAACCAGATGAGCTATAAATGCTAACTTGGTGTCTAAATCATGTTTTTTGACAATTAGAAACATGTTGGAATGCTTATCTTTGTGACTGGGTGTGGCTGGACCTCTATTTTACATATTTCAAAGAAATATTAGTTTTTAAAATGTGTTTTACTTACCTTAATCTTTGTCTTTTTTGGCAAACTTGGTGTTTTTTGAGCATTAGAAACACATTGGAATGCTCATATTTATGATTGAATCCATCTAGATCACTCTGACTTGCTTATTACAAATATGGCCACTATACCAAATCTGGGGCGGCAGTGGCTCAGGGGTAGAGTGGCTGGGTAGAGTGAACTGGAAACCGCAAGGTTCCCAGTTCGATCCCGGGCTGGGGCGCTCCTCCAGAGTTGGTGGCGAAGTGTCCTTGGGCAAGATGCTGAACCCCTAATTGCTCCCGATGAGCAGGTTGGTGCCTTGCATTTCCTCCGCCATCGGTGTATGAATGTGTGTGTGAGAGGGCACAATCTATGTAAAGCGCTTTGGATAAAAGCGCTATATAAATGCACCATTTACCATTTATACCAAACATGTTATGTTATGTTATGTATAAAGTTTCATCCAGATTGAGTGTATACAGTAGTTGTAGGAATGAGATCAAATTAAGATCAAACTGGAGAAAACAATGTAATTTTATTGAAACAATATAATATGACTATAGAACCCAAAGTATACAGCAACAGCCAGTACACTATGCACATCAATGCTCAGCATACATTGAACACTATCATAATAGTCAAAGGTGTATGGAATTTGAACAATATGTTTAAATTAGAATCAGAAAAGTTAATTGCTAAACAACAAATGTTTGCTAGGAATGTGTCTTGGTGTTACTACAACAACAGAACAGCTCTGCAATAACTGATACATACAGTACTGCACCACACACACACACACACACACACACACACACACACACACACAATGATGACTGTTTTTAATGTCCTAATCATACATCTCGAAATGCAACAGACTCCAGCTTAGCAGCATTTGCTGTGTCCACCAAATGACTTTTGCAGCCACAGTGGAGGAGGATAGCGCACGCTTTACTGGCACCTGCGAGATGGGTCCAGTAAGGTTCTGACACTTGGGTGGGAGGAAGGTTCTCAAGTGACCTGGTACCATTTGACCAACATCAGCCTTCCCTGACTATGGTAAAAGGAGTGCAGGTATCTCACAGAAACCCTGGTCACCCTCACCTTGGAGCCTGAAAAGATCAACTCCAATTTCCATGTCTAAAGATTGGAGTGTATGGTCATCATCATATACGCAAGAGCTGTGGTCACAGCAGAGTAGATTAATCCTGACAGTGGCTTTTCTCAGTCCCTCAGGAACATTCCTCCCACCCAAGCTGCGCTGATTCAGCATGTAAAAACTGCTTCAGACCAGCTTCTATTGGATCAGACAACCTCCGTCCAACAAAATATCCCAGATTTCAATAGGTTGTGCTGGTACTGGGACTCCATAAGACTTGTGAACCTTACTGGATCTTGCAGGTGCCAGTAAAGCTGTTGCTGTTGTAACACCAAGACCATAATGTGATATAAACATATTGTAAACAATAATGTTCAGGTTTTTTTTCACAGCTATACTGTACTGTATCACTCTGGTGTACTCTGGCCTTACAATAAAAAGATTACTTGCATAAAACAATCCACGTCAATGCCGTATCCACTTTTAAATGAGCCTATAAATTTAGACAGTATCTTATCTTGTCTGATATGCACCACTCCATAGGTCACTGATCAAACACATTGCATTATGTTATAAATATGGACTCAAGGTTCAACCTTGAGTCCATATTTATAAAGATAACCATATTTATAACCATATTTATAACCATATTTGATATGGTTAACCATATGATAACCATATTTATAACCATATTTGTAAATTATTTCATAATTTTATTATGAAACAGTCAACCTTGGAGCATTATTTTTTTCTTTGAGAACTTGGCAGGCCGGATTAAGATGGTCAAAGGGCCGGGTCCGGCCCCCGGGCCGTATGTTGCCCATGTGTGTACTGGTCAGTGGTGTATAGAATAGTAATACTATATAGTATTACATTTTATGCTGAGCATTGTTGCACATACTGTACTAGCTGTAGCTGTATCATTAGGAATGAGTTCTACTCTTAAATCATTCTATTGTTTCAATAAAATTACATTGTAAGATACATTGGTTGTTTCATAACATAGTGGCCATATTTGTGATAATCACATTAGTGTCCTCTAGATAGATTAAATCATAAAGATGAGCATTCAAACATGTTTCTAATTGTCAAAAAACATGATTTAGACACCAAGTTTGCATTCTTAGCTTGTGTGGTTCAAACGTTATAGCCAAAGACTTTGGCAGGTGGCGTATTGGATTTGGCCACTATGATGACCCTGAAGGTCGCTGGCTCGGGCACCCATGCTAAATCATTAGAGCATGCCCTGGGTTCCATCTGGGACAAATGTAGTGCTTTTAGATTGATTCGCACAAAAATATCCCTATGGCCCTGTAATCCAGACTGAAGCCCTGGCTGTTCTGTCATACAATATCAAATTAGAAATGTTACACTTGTTACTTGTTACTTGTTACTACTATGTTTCCCTAAACGTAAGTATTCTGAACATTTTGAGCACCTCAGTAAATCTGTAGCTCCAACGGTTTACCATGTTGGAAATAGTGCACCGGTTATGGTCATTTAAAAAAGGGCGTGGTCATTTTCGGGTATTTCGTCCCGGATAGAGAATTAGTCAAAGTTCCTAAGTTGTTCCCTGGGGTCATATTAGCCAAGAACAGTTGAGATATTCTCTCCTACATTAAGTGCATACACATCTTAGCCAGGTCCTAGACTAAGATGGGGCAACTGGTTAACAGTGTTTAAAGTATGCTTTCCACAAATAGAAGGTCAAAGTCCGGCATAAGTAGTGTTTGATAGGTTGTCGATTGCCTAAGGTTGATCAGTGTTTGACAGAAGGCAAAACAACAGGAGGGCAGAGGAATGTTTTTTATTATAGAGTAGGAGCCTGTACTGTACTGAAAATGGATTCATCCTCTGCTGTATCTGTGTGGTCCATGTGGCACTGGGCAGACATTCAGCTTCTGCTCATCTTCTTCATCGTCTTCTCAATATTAGGAGACTTTTTCAAGAACCGTCGGTCCGGTAGCTTCCCTCCGGGGCCCAGGATGTTGCCTTTCGTTGGGAACATATTCACTGTTGACTTTAGCCAGGCCCACACAAGTCTGACTGAGGTATGCTGACTGAGAAATCATGTCAACTGTGTTTATTATTATATATTATGACAGTTTATATAGTCATAATATCAAGCTACTCAAGAAGTATCCACTGGTCATTGCATGTGCTTACCAAAATAATGTTCTAGACCGTCTCTTGAGCTGGCTTCAGTTTAGTTTATTTCAATACTCTTTTTTTCCAAGTAAGACATTACAAGAATCATTTTTCATCTTTCATCCTGGCAAACATTTTGGGGTGAGAAATGAAGTTGTTCAATCACTTTTGTCAAAACTCCTTGCAGTTGTCAGAGAAGTATGGCGATGTGTACAGCATGAGATTGGGCCAGAGCTGGACAGTGGTGTTGAATGGATACAAGGTCATCAAAGAGGCACTGGTAACCCAGGCAGACTGCGTGGCAGATAGGCCAGTCCTTTATCTGGAGGAGGACATATGCAACCATAAAGGTGAGAGAACAGATCTCTAACCATAATTCATTCATTGATCGTCGTTGAACTTCATAGAACGATCGTGTCAGCCGTTCGTTAACTTGTGTGATTCCCAACTATGTACTCATACTGTACATGTCTCTAAATCCAATTAATACAATAGATGTTACTTGAGAGAAAGGCTAAACATATACTCTCTGATGTAAATAAGTTTGACTGTAGAAGTGAAGGATAGAGATTAGTTAAGAGATACTGTAGATGTGGTCGTGACCACACAGATAAACCTTTCCTGCAGCCCTTGATAAACGTTTGCAATTGCATGTGGACACACCCGAGTCAATGATTACCATAGTTGGTACAATTTAATGTGATAATATACCCATTAATAACATAATAATACTGTATGGACTTATGAAGGAAATTAAAATCTCTCCCACAATCAAATAAAAACAAAACCATATTTAAGTATCAGCCATGTTTGTTACATGGCAGTGGAAAAAACGTTCTTTTCTTTATTTTTTATTGTCCAGGTTCTGTTTGTACTTCTGCTATAGGTTTGTGTAGCTAATTAGAATGTCTCCACAGGTTTAGTGTTCTGCAGTGGACATTTGTGGAAACAGCAAAGGCGTTTTGCTCTTTACACTCTCAAACACTTTGGTGTTGGCAAGAAATCCCTGGAACCAGATGTCCAGGATGAATTCACACATTTAGCCAAACAATTTTCTGAGCACCAAGGTAAATACTGAATACACGTTTCAATCAACACACTGCTTCCATTCTTAAAGGAAATGACTTTGTTTCTGTCAATTACGTGTGCGGTTACGAGTTCACAGGCACATGCTCAGGCAGGTTCCTCACTCTTTATTTGATAGATTCATATAGAAAAAGGGTCATTTTAGGGGTTAAGTATTCCTTTAAGATTCAGATATCGTCACCTTGCTAAACTAATGGCCTAAGTCATTTATTGACGAAAATGATATTTTTGCCTAAGTCAACTCCTCATGACACTGGCCACCTCTGGTAAAATCGCCCATCTCCTAATTGAAATGGATCACTTACAGTAGGCCAAAATAGGATTTTTTTTGGCCTACAGTAAGTCATATGGTTTTGTGACTTAGGCCAAATTATTTACTGAATTAGGCCATTTTTTAAAAAAAAATTACATTTATTTTGGCCTAAGTCAGATTTAATCCTATTTAAACCTATTTAAATAGACAGAAAGTGTTATTTGTATTTTAATAGTCATAATTTGTTACAAACATTTTGGGTGAAATGATTAAGAAATAGCATACAGTTTTGTTTTGGATCAGTTTTTTTTTTTTCCTGAAAAACTTTAAAAAGAATGACATAGGCCATTAGTTTAGCAAGGCGACAATATCCTACTATCCTATAAAATGAGGAAACCTCTCTGTCCTTCTGCCTTCAGCCATTTTTCTCCTCAGTGGGTTGACCCATAGATCTCAAATTGCACATGGGCACGGACCATTGTCATAAGCCAATTCTTCACTTTTCTTCAGTTGTTTATTAGCATTTCTGTGAAGTCTCACTCAAGTGTGGCTGGAGCCAGGGGGTGACTCATGGGAGCAGTACAGAGCAGTAATTGAGAGTTTAGTTAAAATGTTTCAAAAATCCCAACTTTTCAAAAAGGAGATTTTTTGAAAATAGCAGATCTACAGTACAAGCTCACCGCGCGTTGACGCTTTGTGAGCTTGTAGATCAGCTATTTTCTAATAGCCAATAGGGTTAAAGTGGTTAAACTGATTTAGATGCTATCAACAAATTTAGCTGGGGACCCCCTGGAACCCCGGACCCCACTTTGAGAACCACTGCTATACAACACCAGAGAGTCTCCAGTGGAGACCGCTAGCTCATTGGCAGTTATAAAGGACTTTGATGCACCGTGACCCAACAAGGCTGGGCTACACATAGCCTATATACACACCTGTTGCCCCAATACTTGAGTGTGGTCAATCAAGCGCAGCTTTAATTACATCAACTGAGCATGTGTCATAAGGACCACACCAGGCAGGTACTTTTATAAAGTTACATGGCCATTATCATGCATTTTTATTTCCAGTGGGTTGGTATATCTGAATGAATTGAAGCTGTTTTTCACTTTTCTTTTCTGTTTTTTCTTTTCAATTCTTATTTTTTTCTTTTTTTTTTCTTTTTTTCCAAATTCAAGCTATTTAATGCCTCCAACTATGGGATCTGTATTGCCAGTTCTGGTCCTAATAAGTCTCAAGTCTGCATACAGTTTTGGTGAATACATCCATTACATTACATAAAGTAATGGACTGATTTGCAATGGACATTTAATACAATGTAATACATTTCCTTTGTTTAGGCAGGCCTTTTCAGCCCCACTTTGCCTTCCAAAATGCTGTCTCCAACATTATCTGCTCCCTGGTGTTTGGCCATCGCTTTGAATACACTGATGAGAAGCTGAGGAATTTGATTGGGAAGTTTGACCGTGCTTTTCAGTTACATGGCTCTATTTGGGCACAGGTACAGTAGGTTCCACATGTTCTACTCAATAATCTTATTATTCATCATTATGTGCATATGTATGTATGTATGTATGTATGTATGTATGTATGTATGTATGTATGTATGCATGTATGCATGTATGTATGTATGTATGTATGTATGTATGTATGTATGTATGTATGTATGTATGTATGTATGTATGTATGTATGTATGTAACGTATGTACGTATGTACGTATGTATGTATGTATGTATGTATGTATGTATGTATGTATGTATGTATGTATGTATGTATGTATGTATGTATGTATGTATGATGCACTCTATGTATATGTATGATGCTCTCCTCCAGGTTACGGTGTTGTAAATATATTATCAATGTCCAATGACACTTCAATAAATTTAATTCTCCATAATTATGCAGCTGTACAACTCCTTTCCTACGCTGATGAGAAATTTGCCAGGGCCACATAAGACCTTATTTCACATCTGGAATGAAGTGAAGGACTTGATAAGGGAAGAGATTGCAGAGCACAAAAAGAACTGCGATCCCATGAATCCCAGAGACTACATCGACTGCTACCTGACTGAGATACACGAGGTGATTGACAGCTGACATAATGTCAAATTATTGAAGTTGAAGTTTTGTGTTGACCAGTAGCAATACTTTACTTATACATCAATGTGTTATTATCCTGACCTATAATAATATCAACCATGTGCATTTCTGAAAATAACTTAAATTTACTATCAATGTGAACTGTGATTTGTCTTGATATTGTTTATATTTACATATAGAGTAAAGGGGATGTGGAGTCAACTTTTGATGAGGAGAACCTGGTGATGTGTTGCATGAATCTGTTTGGGGCTGGCACTGAAACCACATCAACCACCCTGCGCTGGAGCCTCCTCTACATGGCCAAGTACCCTGAGATTCAGGGTAGGATCATGGGTGTCCTTATTATTAGTCGTTTATGCCAGTGGCTTCATATAATAGTTTGTACAACGCGTCACGATGTGACGGATAGTGTATATCTGCTTTTTTCAAATGACGGTATGATGTATGCGGTTAAAGTGGTTAAAAGGAATCTCATACTATGAAAAAAAAGCTGAATAACAAAGATAATGCTGAACGATATATATAGTGTAGCATCCTAGCAACTAGCTTTCTTGGCGCAGGGGGTTGTTGGCCGGATTAGTGAGCCGTGGATCGAAGGTTCGATCCTGACTTGGACCGCTGCACTTTTCGACCGATACACTGATGTCAGTTATCATTATAGTTATAGTGCTCGTGAATGGCCCTTAAGCTCAACAGGGCTTCTGTCGAGATTTAGGACAGTAGGAACATTGGCCGGCCAAGCAGCATTACTCAAAATGTTAATTGACCCCAACAGCAAACTATATCCGCCTTCCACTGTCCTGTTCTACAAATAATGTCATTCTTACCCCATCACCCCCTGTTGCACAGAAAAGGTCCAGGCAGAGATAGACAGAGTAATTGGACGATCCAGACTGCCCTCCATGGCAGACCAGACTGGTCTACCCTACACTGACGCCGTCATCCATGAGATCCAGAGGATGGCAAACATAGTTCCCCTCAGTTTACCTCATATGACCACCAGGGACGTCCAGTTGGGAGGCTACACGGTTCCTAAGGTCTCTTTCCCAAAACAATGCAAACATTCAGTTCTGTGCACAACTGTATTCATTTATGTGTGTTTCCCGTTCAAATCTTCTATAGTTTTGGTGTGAGATTGCACACAGGTATTGTAACCATTGTAAAATAGGGTCTATGGTACACTGCTGACCATATTTATTTCCATTAGCATGTTACAAAATGCTAACAAGCTTCCATTGGACGTTTCTCAATCATTTTAGTGTGGATAATTTAAAAAAAATCAACTACTTGACCAGGACATTGGGATGTGATATCAAACCCACATGTTGTCCTACAATCACTTTAAAAGTTTTAAACTGATGCTGCTGCTTTCTAACGACTTCCCCATCCAATGAACAGGGTGTGACAATAATCCCCAATTTGACTTCGGTGCTGTTTGACAAGCATGAATGGGACACGCCCTTCACGTTCAACCCTGGACACTTCCTGAGTGAGGACGGCAGGTTTGTGAGACGAGCAGCCTTCCTCCCGTTCTCTGCCGGTAAGGAGGAGCATCAATTAACCACTCATCATCATTAATGTGCTTGAGTTAACCTTTCTGGTAACACTTTACTTAAAGATCGGGTCTATAATGCATTATAATGCACTCATAAGGCTTCATAACACTCGTTATAAATGTTTATAATTATGCATAACAACTTATAAAAAGGTTTATGTTTACGTTTTGGTCATATATGCATTTTAAGCTCAGCCATACCATAGTCAGTTATGAAGTGGCTTTATAAAGACTCTTTATAGCTGTGGAGGATCTACCAATGTGTTACCACTTTGCACCTTATGCTTGACCTCATGTACATACTGTATCTGCTGGTCTTTGCCACTGCGGACCGGACGGGACGGTACTCGAGGCAGTCGGGGCCTGGACTGCTTCAACGGAACAGGACCTGAAGGTCCGGAGGGGAGAGTGTGGAAATCAGACATGGGAGATGACCACAAGAGTCGGCTGTTCGTAGCTACAATGGAGTCAGTACTGTTGTATGGGCTGAGACATATGGACCCTTACAGCGCAACAGGAAAGGGTCCTGGATGAAGTCTATGCAAGAATGCTATGGCATAGGTGTCACATGGACGGACCACATCAGAAATGTGGTCCTTTACGGGGGTTTTACCACGGGTTGCAGACAAAGTCGTTGTTTTGTTGAAGGAGAGGACCTACTACGCCGGCAATGGACCCTACTGAACCGCCTACGCACTGGAGTCGGCTGCTTCAAATCAGCTATGAAGAAGTGGGGCTTGGCAGACAGTGCAGCATGCGAGTGCGGCGAGCCTGAGCAGTCTGCCGAACACATAATTAACACCTGCCCACTGTAAAGACCACCTTCGGAGGCCGGCCTCTTCCAATTGGGACCAGAGATAAGGGCGTGGCTACACGATGATGAGTTGGACATTTGAGGATGATACACGAAAGAAGAAGACAGTCAGAGAGAGAAGGATGAGGCTAGCACTGCGTTCAGGCACCTGGAACTAGTGTCAAGCAAACTGACACTATGGGAGACAACCCAGGGCAAAGCCAGGAAAGGCAAGAAGCGCACCGCCTACATAGATGCACTGCGGTGCGACAGCTTAGCTAACTGTAGAGCTCAAGACCCTGATGCTAGATAGGAGAGTGTGGAGGGCAGTGATTCAGGAGTCCCGAGCTGGTGTTGGCTAGACCGCACTCTTACATCGCTGCTGGACTTATATGGTCCTATGTGTTTAAATTGTATACAGTATGTAGAAATCTTTCTTTCATATTCTCTTTGACATGCTTATTTAATGTTGGATTCGTCTTTTTTTCTCTCTGCTCTCCCTCTTCCTGACCTGTTCTCCTTTTTCTTCTTATATGGAAAACGACAAAATTTATGGAGCTTACACAAAGACGAATCTCATTCTCACCCACTTCTTTATGCTTGCAAACCAGTGACATGACAATAAAGTTCTAATTCTGAGGATCTTGCACTAACCAAATCTACCCATAGAAAAGGAAACATCTTCTCACATCGCTTCCATACGTTGACAATGTTGTTGTTTTGCAGGTAAACGGGTGTGTCTGGGAGAGAACCTGGCCAGGATGGAGCTGTTCCTGTTCTTCACCTCCCTCATGCAGAGGTTCACTTTCTCCATGCCTGCTGGTGTGAAACCCAGGCTGGAACCCATCTTTGGGCTCACCCTGGCACCAGCCCACTATGACATCTGTGCCACCCTACGTCACGAGTGATTCCATGCAATGGAAAGCACAATAAGCCTTAAAGATTATTTCCTAGATTTTCAATGTCAACATTAACTGCAATTTCAATTGTGTATATCGCTGCTGTCAGGTGAAAACCTGAAAGTAGTGAAAATAGCTAAGCTTGTACATCTGCTATTTTCACTACTTCCGTTCTGTGTGGCACACTTGTCTTGTATGATGAAGTAGGGTATTCATTTATGAAAAAACAAAAAAGTGAAATATGAGGTTTCTGCCCAGCTGCGTGTGAGAGCTCTCTCTCTCTCTCTCTCTCTCTCTCTCTCTCTCTCTCTCTCTCTCTCTCTGTCTCTCTCTCTCTCTCTCTCTCACACACACACACACACACACACACACACACACACACACACACACACACACACACACACACACACACACACACACACACACACACACACACACACACACACACACACTTTTTGGACTGTTCTAAGATTACTATGTGCAAAAATGTATGATGCTGTGGTCTAAGTAAAGTAAATCAACAGTTATAATGAGACATTTTGCGGTATTTTGAGTGGTTGAAGGTCTCCTTTATGATTGATTAGCATTATGTGTGTTTGTAGATCAAACACAATTGTATTTTCTTTCTTAAAGATTATTCCTTCACATTTTCTGCTTTAGAATAGATGGTGTAGAGCAGTGATTCTCAACCTGTGGGCCACGAGGGTATTGCAAGTGGGCCCCAAAATAGTTGGCAAAACCTTAAGATTGGTATGATAATATATTATTTTGTGATACCAATAAATAGGAACTTAAAGTATATTACGTTAGTTCCATTGATCCAAGCCGGAACATAATCGGTTGATTGATCATTAAAATAAACGTGCTCTGAAAATGCACGTGGCCCACCCATGTGACCACTTTCAGATGGGTGGGCTGCGAACACTTTTGAGATTTTCAAGTGGGCCCTGATTCAGCAAAGTTTGAGAACAACTGGTGTAGAGAGACAGGAAACCCAGAGAGGCAGAGAGGCCAAATGTTCTTCACATCTAGCAGGATGAGAGAAAGGGTAAATCAATTCCTATTGCTGGTTGAATGTTGAGAGAGAGATATATATATATTTATGTATGTATATGTATAAATATATATATATATATATATATATATATATATATATATATATATATAGGTACTTTTTCTTTTTTATATAAGATTTCTTTGAAATACAGCTGGGTAGGACATGATAGTTTCATTTGCATACAATAACGTAAGACATTGCCATCCGTCAGGGTAACTAAGGACCAATAAGGACATGGGACATGTTCCTTAAGAATAGGCTAATAAACCCTATTTCAAGTGAAAATAGCGTGAGCTTGAACATTTCTGATTATTGCTAATAATAATAATAATAATAATTATTATTATTATTATTATTATTGAAATGTTCTGAATGTCATAACAGCAATGCATTGATATTAACAAGAAAATGTACCTCATTATTTGTCATTTTGAATACTTGAGTAGTACTAAATATGTGTCCGCCACTGATAATAAGCTGACTGATATCATGCTGTATATATATTCAGGCAGCAGGTGATCATGCGGGTCATAACGGTTCTCTGTCCCGAGGTGAACCTTTTAGGTCCCATAGCCCGGGGGACGATGCTGTGATTGGCCTGTTAGTTCTATTGGAGTACATGGATAGAGACACACGGGGACTACAAATTTCACGCCCACTTTTGAGACAGCGCCGCTACTCGAGGTCCGTTAGAACGATGAACTGCAGCTGCCAATGCAATCCCTATGAGAGGATATGAGAATTAGCCTACTTTTGAAATATTCGTACATTAACTGGAGACGATATTGATTTAAATAAAAATATGTTTCCAAATGTATGGAGTGTCTTTGTCAACATATCTTCTTGTTTTCTTAATAGTTGATGTGTTTCACATTTAATTTGCCACTTTAACGAGTTACCCATAATGCTAACACAGCAGAGGGTAGACAGCAGACAGGCATTTCAGTGACATCACTGTCTTTACGAGCGCCGAGCGCCGACCGACAGCGTACCCACTGTAGAGGCAGGAGAGGCGGTCGCCTGCCCAACTAAGATCTCGCCTCCCCTAAAAAAAAAAATAACCCGAAAATGTGTCATTGCGTGCTTAATGTCCTCAAAGTCACGCATCCAACAAGCTTTGAACTGAGCAGATTGGACCTTCTGTTCCAGAGATAATGACCAAAACCTATTGAAAACGGCCAGTTTTCTGGGTATTGAAAACCTCAAGGGATGCGTCCGTGATGCGACCACTTAAAGTCTGGATCTCCGATGCTAGCGGTTTTGACATACTGATGGAGTATATTATAGTATATTGTGGGTAGTATATCGAGATGAAAGATATGGGACATTAAAAAGGACAAATTAAACAAATGGGACAGATTATTAGAACACAAAAAAAATCGCTACAGCCTCAGTAGTTAACCAGTGAAATGACGGTATTTTACAATGCCTCTCATAGAGATTGCATTGAGAGCTGCAGTTCATCGTTCTAACGGACCCCGAGTGTCAAAAGTGGGCGTGGATTTGTAGGCCTTCCGCTTCCGGCCGTGTGTCTCTATACATGTTCAGATATAAATACAAAAAAAATAAAAATATGTCAGACTACCTATTGTTTTATTTTTCATGCTTATTGAACTAACTAACTAACTAACTAACTAACTAACTAATAACAGTGGTGTAAAGTAACTAGGTACATTTGCTCAAGTTCTGTACTTAAGTACAATTTTTAGGTATTTTTACTTTACTGGAGTATATCCAATTTTTAGTACTTCTACTCCACTACATCTCAGAGGAAAATATTGCTCTTTTTACTCCACAACAATTATTTGAAAACTTTATTTAAGCGTAAATTACTTCGTAGATTTTGATTTATTATTTCAAAACATTCATTAACCACTTCAGCCCATTTTGTCCAATTGAAAATATCCAATCTACAGTATATCTGCTCTTTCCCAAAAGACATTTGAAAACTTGAAATGGGACATTCTGCATAATGAGTACTTCAAGTACAGTTTTATACAAATACTTTTGTACTTTTACTCAAGTAAATTTAGAATGTTGGACTTTTACTTGTAACAAAGTGTTTCTACATTGCAGTATTGATACTTTTACTTGAGTAAAACAAAGTAGTACTTTTTCCACCACTGCTAACCAGCCGGGCACAGGAGAACAGCGCGACGTCCTTTCGGGCTATGGGATGCAGACCATCACCACAAAGCGTCCCTCTGCGGCACCAGTAGAATGTAGATTCATTTGCAGTTCCTTCCGGCGTCCACACACACAGTGCTAGCAACATATTCCGTGAAGGTCGTGAGTTATACTCGTGAGTATTCACAGAATTAGTCAATTAATAGTCATATTGTTAATTTATATATGTTCATAGTGTTGTTATTGAACTCTATGAAGAGCATTTGGCTTTCCACATTTTCACACCATGTTGCTTTACTCACGTAACTCAACGCAAGCTGTGTTTCAAGCTAACGAATTTAGCCAACAAACACAGGCTCGGTGAGGATGAGTTGTAATGTAATGTTATGATTGGTACATGTAACGTCAGTTCCTATGAAGTATCATCACATAGATACATCTTAGCTATTAGCCAAGCCATGATGATTATGAATGTTAAAGTAGGGGTGGTAGCTAGTGGTGAAGCTAGGTTAAGAGGGTCATAAACCGGCCTGTCCTGCAAGGTTCATTTAAGTACATGTCAACAACAAGACCCGCATGGGTCCACTTGGTTCCATTTCTACACTCTTGATTTTAGTTTGCAAGCAGAAACTTGTTTGACCCCGACTTAGTTAGATTTGTATTTTCTTATATGGGTCTTATATTGAGTCAGACAGAATGCTAGCCATGGGTCACACGACGGTCGTCTGTCACGACCGTCATGGATGAACTTCAACCTGGTGTTTGCACTTTCTCCATGTACATCTACACAAACGTTCAAATTTCAAAATATAAAGTGCTTACCCCATGGCCACGGATATTACAAATATGTTCGGGCCTTCAGAAGTACCCGTATCTTCCGTATTGTTCAATACAAAGCATTTTAATCCGATCGGTGGCCATTTTCTCATAGAGTTATAATGTATCAGAGTGCAATACACCTGCCAACCGATAGGGTCGCATAGATGAAATCATAGGGAGGAAATACGAAGAAAATTGCCACCGATTGGATTACAATGCTTTTTATTGAACAATACGGAAGATACGTGTACTTCCGATGGCCTGTATATAATTGTAACATCCGTCGCCATGGGGTAAGTACTTTTATATTTGAAATCTGAACGTTTATGTAGATGTACGGGTTGTAGCCCTGAAACATGACTGTCATACCATGACAGTCATGGTGCTGAGTCCCCCTGGTCTAAAGTTGTGTTCGATTTTTTCACATTGCCATCTCTCACATAAACATAAACGTTCAGATTTCAAATATAAAGTGCTTACCACCGAGCCACGGATGTTACAAGGCGATGCGGACCGCGATGAGTACCCGTATCTCCCGTATTGTTCAATAAAAAGCATTTTAATCCCATCGCCGGCCATTTTCTTTTTTTCTTTTTTTTTGTTTTGTAATGTATCAGAGTGCAATACACCTCCCAACCATTAGTGTCGCATGGTTGAAAGTATCGGAGACAATTTGGAGAAAATGGCCGGCGATGGGATTAAAATGCTTTTTATTGAACAATACGGGAGATACGGGTACTCATCGCGGTCCGCATCGCCTTGTAACATCCGTGGCTCGGTGGTAAGCACTTTATATTTGAAATCTGAACGTTTATGTTTATGTGAGAGATGGCAATGTGAAAAAATCGACCGAACACAACTTTAGACCAGGGGGACTCGGCACCATGACGCTTGTATACAAGCGTCATGTGAACCATGGCTATACGGGTTGTAAATGGAGAAAATGCAAACACCAGGTTGAAGTTCAACCATGACTGCCATATAATATGACAGTCACGTAGCTGTAGTATACAACCCTCGTAGACGTATTTATGATTCTGACGTCTTCAATCTACGAGAGTTGTAGGGTTCACGCCCCATGGAGACCTGGACTTTCTGCACTATGCCCCGTAGACACTCCAAACATGTACAAATGTGAAAATAAAGGTGCTTAACCCCAAGCCCCAAATATTAACTGGCTCTACGGGGTAGTAGTTTAATGTAATAATCCATATCTTTCAATAAATAAGTGTTTTAATGCCGTCTGTGGCCGATTCTGTCGGAAGTTCACAATGGGCGGTAGTGACGGGGCGCATCCGGTGGAACCCGGAATTACACTAAATGTAAACAGGAAGTAAACGAGGGTGAAAAAATGGCGTTCACTGGCCTGTGGTGTAGGTTTGGGTTTGTTATGGGACCTTTTTGAGAATCCTGCCCTGCAAGTGTATTGCAAAAATGAACACTACAAACTAACTATTACTTATTACTGCATAATATTTGTGAAATTACTTCAATGCCATCTGGAAAGTACAGTTGTAGTTTGACTTCCTGCTACCTTGCAGTCAGTCCACTTCGATGAATATATCAGCTAGGCCAATGGTTCTCAAAGTGGGGTCCAGGGACCCCCAGATGTCCTTGAGGGGGTTCCAAATGAGTTAATATAGCATCAAAATCAGTATAACCACTTAAACCGCCGGATATTTGAAAATTGTCGTTGTGAGCTTGTAGATATTTTTTGAAACATTTTAATACCACAAATCTTGTATGGGGTCCCTGGCACAAAATATTTTCAGATGGCGGTCCGTGGCCAAATGCATTTATAATATATAATTTTGGGGTCCTGGACATGAAAAGGTTGGAGAACCACTGAGCTAGGCAATTTGAGGTGCTATTGTCCTTGGACTGGATGGATTGTGATATTTACTGATATTGGAACTAAGAATGTCCTCTGGTTATTAAGCACTTTTTTCCCTACAGCCTAATATAGTTTCACAACCTGAATTTACTGGAATTTTGACACTTTACTGATGATCATGATATTGATTTTGGTGTGTGTGTGTGTGTGTGTGTGGGGGGGGGGGGGGGAGGGGATAAATAGAGGCAGTCTAAATAATTATACAGTAGCAAAAAGAAAATTGAGCTTCACGGTAATATGCTGTGCAGCAAATCAGCAATGTGCTCATGATTCATGACCGTTAACTATGCATTGTGTTCTGTTTATACTGATAAATGCATTCTGCGTCTGTATCCTTATCTAAATCCTGCTATCTTACGCTGATATTATGACCCATTATTTGAGTTGCATTATTTTATAGGCTAAATACCACTTCAAACCTAGCTTCCCTATTATTCTGGGGGTGAATATTCGATGAAAATAGCCAATCTGCAAGGTCACAACATGACGGGTTGAGAGCTTGTACAGCAGATGGGCTAATTTCAACTAAGAGATTTGGTGTAGAGGGGAAAAAAGGAGCGGACCAAGTGTAGAGCCCTGGGTCTCTGTATACTGTATAAGTGGTTAAAATAGAACAGGATCCATAAGGGATGGAAACGTGCCTGCCACAGTGAAAAGAATGTTTGTTTGTCTTTCTCTTCTAGTAGTTCACCATGTCTCTGCCCAAACCTGCTGTGATGAGGAACCTGCTTGGGAAGCGCCTGAGGTTTCATCTGCCCATCGCTTTCACCCTGTCCGTAATCGCTGCCATTGCATTCAAGGTGAGACTTTTCAAATCACAAATACTTTATTGGCAACATTTGGCTCGCTTGTGCCACTTAGGTCTAGTACACAGTGTTGATTTTGACAGTACATTTTGATTTAGTTTTAGTCAGTCTTTTGAATAATATTCTGTTTAGATTTAGTCATATTTTAGTTACCTGAAATGTTTTACTTTAGTCTAGTTTTAGTCGACTAAATATCATAAGATTTTAGTCGACTAAACCTACAGTTGATTTAGTCAACAAAAATTTATTTTTGGTGGGCCGTGATGGCATCGAAATGATTTTCACTTAGCTATATGCCGAAAATTGCCGATCTACAAGCTCACAACGCATCGCAGCGATCCGAGATCACAGAAATGGAATGAACTATTTTCCGTCTGACACCCACGCGCACCCATAATGACTTGTTTTAGTTCTACTGAATCTCTTCTCCACTAGTCCCTCCCAAACATTTTTGTCTAGTTTTTATTTGTTGATGAAATTGTCGGTATATTTAGTCATAGTTTTAGTCATCATAGCTTAGTTTTTATTTTGTTTTTCGTAAGTGAAAATGGTATCGACAGACATTTTTCGCCATAGTTTTAGACGAAATCAACACTGCTAGTACATGAAGAAAAGATCTGGCTGATTGATTTATTGTTCTCACAGTACGCAGTGACAGAACCCAGGAAGCAGGCCTACGCTGACTTCTACAAGCAGTACGATGCCGTCAAGGAGTTTAACAACATGAGGGAAGCAGGAGTCTTTGAAAGTGTCCGGCCCTCAGGAGAGTAAACGCACTGTAAGTACTGCAAGGCTTTGGTTTTATTCAAGATTTACTTGGTAACATCAATTTGGTTTGCAAAGTGTTCCACAAAGGCATACAAATGTGCCAGGAAAAGACAACTTATGCCATATCACGATGGTATGGTTATGGTATCCAAAATCGCAGACGATATCTAGTCTCATATCACAAGATCAATATAATATCAATGTATTGCCCAACCCTAGTGTGCACTGATGGCAGCCATTGGCAGGAGCCGCAGGATACAGGTGAACAATGAATTTCTATATAAATATTGGATGCTCAGCATAAACAGTAGTTTCGTGAGGCCAGATGTGATACAGACCCTGGTAGAGGCTGTGTTAACAGTGGACTATGGCAGAGATTATGCTGATGAGGTCTGTTCAAAATTACATTAAGCCCTCTTCTGAGTTTGCTTCAGCCAAAACATACACCAATGCAGATAGATACAGGCCAAAATCGGCTGGTACCGTCCTTCAGATATATCGGCCGCGTTGATTATTATTTAAACATTTTAAGTTAGGCCTACAGCTCATATTTGAACATGTGGCAGCACTTTTGTCAGGGGAAAATATATAGATTGTTGTCGGGCAGATATAGAATCTGTGACAGCATCAATCTTTGTCACAGATTTGACAATACACTTTTTGTTGGCTGTGTTTGATCAGAGAAATGGAATGAATTAGTTTGCCATACTACCGTTTTGCTGTGAATTTGTCACAGTAGGTCAGAAATCTGTCAGTAATGTAGAACTATATATACTGCCACATGCTGACGTTTCTGCCGGTGGGTGCTTAGTTGATTGTCACCAACACCCAACCATGTCGTCAACCAATAACACATTAACCGCTCGACTGGCGCAGTGCATTTTCCTTTCCATATGTTTGGCTTTTTCCATGGGCGCTCGGGCCCCGAAGCACCCATCAAATCGGTGCCCATGTTTTGAAGTTTTGTCTTATTTTCATGTCCGGCATTCAGAATAAATAATTTAGGATTTACATTGGTGAAGTCCTCTTTAATTTCAGTCTGTTTGGTTATTGACTGAAATGGGCCATGTGTTAAAATTACTTCAAACATACTGTATACATGTCTTAACTTTATTCTTTAATATTTATTCAAATAGCATAATAATTTGTTTGTTCATAATATCCCCATCCCCAGAACCATTAGACAATGCAAACATTTATTGTTTTCTTTTGTCATTCCAGCTTCTACCCCTTTGTGCATTCCCGGTCTGAAGATCTTCTTGTCCCATGGATGTTATTTACTGATCAGATGTGAACATCGCTATGCTGATATGTTCCTCTAAATAAACTATTATTGTTATGACATTGTCTTCATTTTTAAATGGATGAAACTACTTTTCAGCACTGATTGTTAAACTAACCTATAGAAGAATATGTAGTCTATTCTGATAACTGTCAGAAATAGCAAATTGTTACTTCATGCTAATACTATGCATGCTTGTGGTTGATGTGAGAATGGTCTAAGCCAGTGGTTTTCAACCTGTGGGTCGGGACCATGATTTTGGTCCCCAGATGACAGTAAAGTAAGACCTTTTCAATACCTCAAAAGTAATCAACAAACTATACTATAACAACTGGTCAAACATTCAAGAGAAACATATTCAAGAGACGACTTGAAGTGAAATGCTTAGTATTATACTCCAGTTGTGTGCAATAGATAAGGAAAGAAAAGGGGTAAGAACATACAATAAAATAATGACCAATCCAAGGAGAAACGGTGAACAAGTACCCAGATCAATGATCTTAACAGATGTACAATTGAGGGGGGGAAATTCATGAAATGTCATTATGTTGAGATGCCCCTTATTAACCATTTTAAAACCTTTTTTTATATTGCAGTTGCAGTGGTTAAGATACTAATGAATTTGAGACTACCGGCATTGTAGGATTCTCTGTATAAAGTAAAATCAATCCTCTGTGTTAATTTCCATCTCCAATTAACACTGTATTTAACAGTGTACAATAGAAACAAAACAAACAGTGGTTTATGGCCGTGTTCTTAAAAGCCATTCATATTTGAAGTATCATAAATGTGTTTGAGGAGTTGCAAAACATTTGTGTACGTTTTGTTTAGTCCATGAAACAACTGGATACTAGGGTCTCTAGCGCCATCAGCTGGCGGTGCTATATCTACTTGAGACCATGTCACCACCTCATGGTCTGTCACATTCAGTGCTGGTGGACAGTAACAAAGTACATTTACTTAAGTAGCCTACTGTACGTAAGCACATTTTGAGTATCTGTAGCTACTTCAGTATTTGTATTTTTGGATACTTATAACTTTCGCATTTTAGGAAGGGAGAAAGTAGGCTACATTACAAATTAACCACTTAATTTAGATTATTTTGTTTTACACATTGTATGGGGGTCCGTGGCCCAAAATATTTTCAGACGGGCGTCCACGGCCTAATAAAATGTTTCAAAAATGAACATGCTCATGGCTAGATCTGGAAATGGCGGGTTGATAGCCATTTGCATTCATTCATTCAATTATATTTTTTAACCCATTTTCTCCCAATTCAGATAATGCCTGCTGGTTGGTTCGTCTATGTCTATGCCACTGACTGTGGTCTCAAACCTTTTCATGTCAAGGACCCCCAAATGAATGTGTATTTGGCCGCGGACCCCCATCTGAAAATATTTTGTGCCACGGACCCCCATACAATATTTGGGCTGTTTTTTCTCCCATACTGTACAAGGCCCTCTTAAATCGTTACTGGAAAAATGGTTGGGTTATATAGTGAACCACCCAACTTGCTTGAATAGGCTATGCTTTCGTACCTATACGAAAACATAAGTCAGACTCGAGACCTAAGGTTATCAGGGACACTAGTAGTACCGCTGTCCAGTGCTTAACCTATTGATCCGACTGGGGATGGGTTGTCGCTGTCCATTGCTGAAGCTATTGATCCGACGGGATGGCTTGTCGCTGTCCAGAGCTGAACCCATTGATCCGACTGGGGATGGGTTGTCGCTGTCCAGTGCTGATCTCTCTGAGACACGTGGTGCCTCAGGTGGGCTTGAAGAGGATGTGGTTGGGCGGTTAAACAATAAAGAAAAGTTGTCCAAGATTGATACGTGTTTTCCGCATTTGATTAAATGCCGGAGTGATAATGTGGTCAGGTTAATAACAGCTTATGTGTCCCTGATGTAAGACCTGCCTGCCATCAAGGAGAAATGTTCACATTTTCTCAAGATTTTTTTTAAAAATAGCAGATCTACAAGCTCACAACGCATCATAAGCTTGTAGATCAGCTATTTTCAAATAGCCGATGTATATAGGGTTAAAGTGGTTATACTGATTTTGCACATTTAGCTCTGGACGCCCTGGAACCACCTCAAGAACCCCCGGGGGTCCCCGGACCCAACTTTGAGAGCCACCGCGTCTATGACAACCAAGCAAAAGCCAATCAGAGTGCAGTGCGAGTCCGTCTGCGACCGCCCGTCCGGGCTATGGGGTGTACAGTACAACCTTTCCTAGCTAAGCCAATCAGAGTGCAGTGCGAGTCTGTGGGCCACCCGTTCGGGCAATGGGACGTTATACCTCCCTCTCTCACCCAGCGCGATATTCCTCTTCCTGGTTCTTAGAAGTGGATGTGTTTCTGCTAGCATAATACAACAACAACTAACTGTCATTATCAGCCAACGCGTCTAATGTCGTCCTGAAACCAGCTGCATAATGAAGCCGGAAAGGAGAATATAACGGTACGTATGAGCTTCGTGTTTATTCCAAAACCGACCCTGACAGGTTTGTGTGACAGTTAAACTGAAAGCGGTTAGCTGGCCAGCTAACTGTGCTAGAGAAAAGCTTCAGTTAACCAGTCTCGTGAAACTGTCAAAAATAACAAATCTACAAGTTATCAACGCGTCGCATCACAGCGCGTTGTTCGCTTGTAGATCTGTTTTTTTTTGTTGAGAAGCGACACCGTCGTACTAGGGAGTATAAAGGGGTCTGAGTGCTAGCCAGTTAGAATGATAACAACACACAGTCCATTTAATTCTGTCTACAGTCAGTTGGTGACAGAATGAACTCACTGAAGTAAAAGCATAATGTAGAATAGTTAATTATTCAAAATGTAACTTTGAGTAAAAGCTACATAGGCAGTGGTGTAAAGTAACTAAGTATTGTACAATTTTGAGATATTGTTTTACTTTACTGGAGTATTTCCAATTTTCAATGCTTTTGCTTCTACTCCACTACAGCTCAGAGGCAAATATGATACTTTTACTCCACTACAATTATTTGAAAACTTAAGTTGCTTTGTAGATATTGATTATTATTACAAAACATACATACCCACTTCAACCCTATATACATTTCGGCCATTTGAAAATAGCAGATCTACAAGCTCACAATGTGTCGCGATGCGATGCATTGTGAGCTTGTAGATCTGCTATTTTCAAAAGATTTTAATACATTTTATACAGTTGAAAACTTGGGAAATGGGACATTCTTTTACTGAAGTACATTTTGAATTCCGGACTTTTACTTGTAACAGAGTATTTCTACATTGCAGCATTAATACTTTAATACTTAAATTTGAGTACTTTTTCCACCACTGCATGTAGGCTACTTACTAGACTGTGCACACAGGTTTTGACAGGACTTGGACATAGTAGCTGGGGTGCAACAACTACCTGCCCCAAAAACACACCACCACCATGGAGAGCAAGGATAAAGTACAGATGAGGAATCACCCTCGCAGGTAAGTCAACAACGAAATAACACTATGTATTTTATTGCAGTGGTTCTCAAAGTGGGGTCCAGGCAGGGTCCCCCAGAGGCCTTTTAGAAGGTACCAGGGGGTCCCCATCAATATTAGCTAGTATAGCTTCAAAATCAGTTGAACCACTTTAACCCTTTTTATATGGCTATTCGAAAATAGTCAATCTGCACGCAACAAAAAACTTAAAAAGAAAAACGATTGACAAATCTAAAAAAACTATTTTATAATAAATAAATAAAATATCTATGCACAAATCTTCTCTTTTGGTGGTCCCTGGCACAGCATCTTTTCAGATGGGGGTCTGCGCCTAAAACATATACATTTGGGGGTCCCTGGCATGAAAATGTTTGAAACCTCTGTTCCAGAGAAGGAAACTGTTTCCAAACCTTCTCATTGACCCTGGTGCTGTGCAACTGTGTTGAACTATGACACATCTATCATGGATAGGCCGTTGAGATGTGTAATTAAGGGAATTAACATAAAATGTGTGACTTTAGAATGTGTAGATGGAACATTGCAGTTTTTTCCCCCATAAATGCCGCAATATGACTTGTAAAGTTTTCACAGTATTAACTGTTGTTCTGTTGGAATTATCAATACATAATATGCAAGACAGCCATGCTAAACAAGCGTTTACGTAGATAGTCGATGTAAGCTGTGTTGTGTTGTCCGTGAAATCATCAGTCTTTATTTAACTCCAAGAGAGTATAAATGGACCCTTAAAATGACACTGAGGATTTGACTGAGTAGGAACTGATAAGTTCCTACTGTTGCCTCAGTCCCTTTATGGGGTGTCTGGTCTTATCTCCTCTGCTCACGTGTTCACTGTTTCCTGTAATTATATGTACAGTAGCAGGGATGCTGGGAAGTAATTTTAGTTTTGGTTCCACATCCTTCCGGCCCTGTTTTGGCTGACAGTTACCATCCACATCTCATATTTAGAATATGTCCTCTTCATAGAGCCTACATTCTCATTCTAAAAACAGCAATTCCAAACACAGTGACATGACTACACAATAATAACCTACTTTTATTTATGTAAATGTCTTACATGTTGTCTACACTCTCATAACTCTATATCCTTTAAGTGCTTAAAGCAGGAGTTTGACATGACTCATTTATTTTAAGCCATTGATCCTTATGTTGCTATATTTGCATCTTATTATATTGATCTACTCTTGTACAGTCATTGCTGACTTTGTATTGTTGGGGATTTAACATTTTAAAAGATGCTAAATAGATTATTTTAGATTATGAGCTACAGTATCTGTTGATCTATTTGTGAAATAGTTAGGATTCATCTTCCTGGGAACAGGAATGCGCTCAGCAGGTTTCATGGCAATCTGCCCTAAGTGCAATAACCCCTTCAATTTGGGACAGCATCTGTGTCATTTTGATGTTGCTGTATGGTAACATACGTTTTTCATGGCAACAATGACAAAAAAAAAAGCCCATCAAAGCAATTAGGTGATTCACTGTCAGTCACCGGAATAAGCATTTTTATTTTGCCATCTCTATGTCAAAATGTACGTTTGTAAAAACTTTGAAGCAATACCTTGACACCCTTGGTTGTCATTGTCACTGTCTGTTACTGTCACTCAATTTGCTTGCGGGTCTTTTGTATGAATTCGTTAATTAGCCACAAGTGTGTCACATTAGGGAGAGATATAAAGAGGAAATGCAATCATTTGATTTTAGTCTAGAGCGCCTCATATTTGTCGCTCAAAAACTGTTCACACTTCACAGAGGCTCTGCGCACCTGTCATCTTTAGCAAGTTAACCCCCTCAAATAAAGACACATTGTGACAGCTACGTGTTTTTTAAGTGGAGCAAATGAGACAAGTTGAGTGTGGAGAACTGTGTGTGTGTGTGTGGGGGGGGGCATCCTGGGTGTCGCAGCAAAGTGAGAAAGATGCAGATTTCGTTCTTGAGACATTAGACAGAGACGAGAACAGTCATAGTAGAACGTGGCTGGTATCGATATTGTGGCAAATGAGTACTGAAACAGATTTGAATTGAACATTGAAAATCTATATTTGTGACAACCAAACTGATTGCTGCGCACACTAGAAGTGAGTATATGCAATACGTGGAAAAATAAGTAGATGGATGGTATACCACACCAGGTCCTGGAATTTCGTTATTTTAGGGGCAAGGTCCCTTGGCCTTTGCTGTTGTCAGGGCAGATAGGCCAAACGCCAGGGCAGCAAGGACACCAAATAAAACATGGCCTACCTTTAGTTCTGAGCAGCATCCCAGTCATGTCATTTTCTACCATTGACAAGTATCAGTACCCACAGAAGCCTGTATTGGGCACATATTTTATGTAGAAATGTTTAGTTAGAAAAAGGAGAGCAAGTTGAGTCTAGTCTCACCTGATGTCTCATATCTTGACAGTCTGCTGCTGTTCTAGGCATGGCTCTGGTGTTTGAAGCTATTTTTGTCCGTAGGTTATTATTAAAAAAAGTTCCTACATGAAAGTTAGGCTAGAGAATGTGCAGTACATCCCAAGAGTACAGAAAGGGTACAATAAGAACGAACAGAGAAATGTACAGTGCAGTTTCAAATTTCAATGACAGCTTTGTAAGCGTCGCAATTAACGTGTTGTAAGCTTGCAGATCGGCTAGTTCCACTATTTATTTTTTGAAACGTATAAAGTTATTAAATATGTTTGTACATTTAAGTTATTTGTCATATCTGCCCTATGGCATCTTTGTTTACAAAGCCTAAAAGCCAACCAGAAATTTATTTTCGATTTATATGTTCATTAATCACAATTATTTGTGTGAATACCATTAGTTGTCAAGTAAAATGTCATGATCATGACAGCCCTACCACTGATCTAATCCCATCCTTACCTTGTCTACATTATTTCCCCCTCCCGACTCTCCTCTCTTCTTCCCTCTTTCACTCACACACACATCTCTCTCCTGCTCTATCTGTCCCTCCGTCCCTCCTGTGCATCGTGTCTGTCCGTCTATCTGTGTGGGACTACAGGCAGTTGAAGAAGTTGAGTGAGGACAGTCTGACCAAGCAGCCAGAGGAAGTCTTTGATGTCCTGGAGAAGCTAGGTGAAGGGTGAGTCACACACACACACACACACACACACACACACACACACACACACACACACACACACACACACACACACACACACACACACACACACACACACACACACACACACACACACACACACACACACACACACACACACACACACACACACACACACACACACACACACACACACACACACACACACACACACACACACACACACACACACTTTCATTGTACTCAAACTCATATTCTCCATAGCTTTCTTTTCTCATTAAGCCCCTCCCTCTGGCCGTACACCACCATGATAAACAGTGGTTCTTCATTTCCTGTTTCTCAACTCACTTCCTTTTCTGAACGGCTGATTGTGGGGGTGTGTGTGTGTGTGTGTGTGACTGACACTGTCATCATTCTCTTCCAACCGCTGGTCTTACTCACTGTGTGACTCACTGTGACCCTTAAGTGAGGGTTGTGTATGTGTTTCTCTTTGTGTTACTGTGTGTGTGTGTGTGGGTGTGTGTGTGTGTGTGTGTGTGTCTATCTGCTATAAACATGGCAGTGTGTTTAAGGGTCATAAGATGGAAAAGATTGTTGCCATTGTATTAAAACTGTCGTGTGTGTGTGTGTGTGTGTGTGTGTGTGTGTGTGTGTGTGTGTGTGTGTGTGTGTGTGTGTGTGTGTGTGTGTGTGTGTGTGTGTGTGTGTGTGTGTGTGTGTGTGTGTGTGTGTGTGTGTGTGTGTGTGTGTGTGTGTGTGTGTGTGTGTGTGTGCAGGTCGTATGGCAGTGTGTTTAAGGCTCATTATAAGGAGACTGGAGAGATTGTGGCCATCAAACAGGTTCCAGTGGAGTCTGACCTCCAGGAGATCATTAAAGAGATCTCCATCATGCAGCAGTGTAACAGGTACACTTATTTTTCTTTGTATCATCACACAGAACCCAATAAAATGGAAAATCTAAACGTTCAATCACTTTGTATGTAGATTTACCAGCTCAAAACAGGGCAGGGCAATATGAATTCAAATCAATATCACAGCTATTTCAAACTTGCCTCGATTACAATTAATGAACGATGTGACAAGCTAACAACGCGATGCGTTGTGAGCTTGTATATCTGCTTTTTTCGCTATGTTTTTGGTACACCACCATTGTACAATGAAGCATAATGCAGGGTTAAGTGGTTAATCGGACTAAAAGTCGATTATAGTAAATAGATTCATTTTTTTTTCATGTCGATTCGTTGATGTATACAAAATTAAATATCTTCAGTGGTAGCCAGTTGGTTTCTTCACCATTTTCAAACCAGTACCTTTTTCACCCCCAGGTACCTTTTTCGGCCACACCCCCAGATTCTCAGACACGCCCCCCAGATGTATTGTATCTAATTTCAACATGTAGTGTGGCCATTCAGCCACAGGGTGGCGCGTTCACACTGAGCAGCATCACAGTGACTATCTCCTTCCACATTTATCTACAATCTACAAACTCACTGTGAGCTTGTAGATCTGCTATTTTCAATCGGCTGAAATATATTTAGGGCTGAAGTGGTTTGTGTGTTTTGTAATTGTAATCAAAATCTACAAAGTAACTAGTATTAACCAAAAGTTTTCATTTAATTGTAGTGGAGTAAAAGTACAATATTTTCCTCTGAGATGTAGTGGAGTAGAAGTAAAAGTATTAAATACTCCAGTAAAGTAAAAGTACCTCAAAATAATTATTGTACTTAAGCACAGTACTTGCGTAAATGTACTTAGTTACTTTCCTACACAATAAAAAATGGCAGATGTACAAGATAGTATAGTGGATCTTTCAACTGTCAAGAGTGTGTTCTCAATGGCCTGATGGTCCAGGCCGTGGACTCGCAGTCTAATAGTTGGGGTTTGATTCCAACATAAGGCGATAATTTAAATTTAGCCTTTTTTAGCTTTTGCAAAGTAGAAATACTCTGTTACAAGTAAAAGTGAGGAAATAAAAATGTACTTGAGTAAAGTACAAAAGTGTTGGTATCAAAATGTACCTAAAGGAGGAGTTCACCCAAAAAATTACTTATTTTCTATCACACCCTATGAAGCCTTGAATCCGTGGATTCTTTTTTGTTTTTGTCGCATTCCTAAGCTGATTCCCGTCTCCTACCGGCTAATGTATCCGGTAGGAGACACAAAGTAGATTATTTGTGTCTCCTACCGGAAATACACACGGTCATCAAATTATTGTCTTAGTAATGCTACAAAAACAAAAATAAATCCATGAAATCAAGGCTTCATGGGGTGCCTAATTGATAGAAAATAAGTAATTTTTTGGGTGAACTCCTCCTTTAAGGTACCAAAAGTAGAAAGTACTCATTATGTAGAATGTCCCATTTCACAACTTTTCAAATGTATAAAATGTATACAAATCTTTTGAAAATAGCAGATCTACCCAACGTGATGATCTCAACTGGCTACCACTGTATATATCTATATACTTAAAAATACAGCTTCTTGTTTATTCGATTAACTTACATGAGTTTTCTAAATATTGGTTTCAATATGTTTTCGCTTCATTGCCCAGCCCTACTTGTGCACCATTTCTTTTCTCCACGGCCACACGGCAACCGCACTTTATTTATTTATTAATTTTTTTTTTTTTTATCCCACGATTTTGTAACCCTATTTTTTACACCCAGTGCCAATTGTCTATGTAATCCTGGGCACTACCTTCCCTCTGCCAACCTAGGGAGGCCAGGGCCGAGCTCATACCTCCTTCAATGCATGAGAGCCAACTGACCTTCTTGTCACCTGACAGGGGAGAGTTTCCCTGGTAGGACGTAGCGCGTGGAAGGAACACGTTATTCCAACCAGGAGTTATCCCCTCCATCAGGCGCCCCGGCTGGCCAGGGGGAGGCAGTATAGTGACCAGGATTACTGCATGTTTTTGTGAGGGTACCTACCCTAGGGAACACAGGGGGGGAACATGCAAACTCCACACAGAGAGGCCCTTTCGCCAACCCGCACTTCATTTATTGAGTGTTGATGTATTGTTGACTGTGGCTTTACATAAATATGCAAAATAAGTTATCTTCCATAACATGCTCTCATGGTCATAATCGTGCTGCTTTGGTGTCCACATGTTGACACAGAGGACAACCTTTTGCGTCATATGTTGGTGCCAAAGATGAATCTGGAATGTGGGCCATGTGGAGCTTCAGTTCTGTTTTATTCAAGAAGCAGAGGTGTTTAACCCATTAAGACCTGAGGCCGATCCAACAAATGTCTTCTAAAACAGTTTTCGGAAAAACTATAATATCAGTGGTGCTTAACTTTTATCATGTCAAGGACCCCCAAATGTATATGTATTTGGCCGCAGACCCTCATCTCAAAATATTTTTTCCCAGGGAACCCCCAGAAGCAAAGATTTTAGTTTTAAAAAATTGCTTTGAAAAATATATGTATTCAAAGATTTGCACACATTTTCACGATAAAAAAACGTATTGCAGATCTACAAGGTCATAGTGTGGCATGAAGTGACGCGCTATGAGCTTGTATATCTGCTATTTTTGAATAGCAAAGTATAAAATATGGTTTCCCGGTTTTAATGGGTTAAATCACAGACTAAAGGAATGATGTGGGGAGAAACCCTAATGCAATGAACCAAAAATAGATAACTCAATGTCACCAAGTAAAACCTTAAATACAAGTTCAGTTATTACTTTTCAGTCCTGCTAGCGAGGACGGCGGCTATGTTGGTCTGCCTGTTCCACCAAATTTTTTCACTCAAAATCCAATTGGCAGATTGCCATGAAATTCACGTTCCTCAGAGGATGGCCCCTACTGACAATGGCCTTTCTTTTAGCACAAGGGTGTCAAACTGGCCTGGGGCCTGGGGTTCAAATGCATGCGGCCCATGAGATGATTTGGGGAAGAAGAAAATGACCCTGACCCTTTTATTAGCCTATGCACAGTACCTGTGTGACAGCTGATCTCAGACCTTTCTCTCGCTGCTGTCTCTCACTACTGCAGCAGCCTAGCATGCAGTGTTGTTGCGGGTAGGTGACTTAACACATTGACTGCCAGAATTATTTCATATTTTTTTAGCCAGTGCCAGAGTTTTTCATTGGAAAAAAAAAAGTACTCAGGAGCCGAAATACAGCATTTTTAAGTTTTAAGTTAACAAGGAAGTGGATAGGAGTCTAGATCTTCAACTAATCATATCTCCTTGGTCTTTGGGTGTTTTTTTTTTTTTCACTTCACGTAGATCTACGCGATTGGCACGTGGCGGCTTTAAAGCGGTTCGCGTAGATCTACGTGATTGGCAGTCAATGTGTTAAGGGGAACAATAGACGGCAGTTAATGCAACTCCACTCCCCGAACCTACCAGATATACGTCAAACCCCCCCCCAGTCTGTCCCACCAAGAGTGAAGGCCCTGGCCTGACAGAAGGAAAGCGTCAATGACGCTCCTATCAATGATGCGTGTCAAGATTGGCTACTTGCTCACGTCGAAGGTGGGAGAATTAGAAGCATCAAAGCGTCTCTATATATTTGGCTGAACAATACTTTTTTTTAGATTTTGTTTTAGATTTTTTTTTGGACGTTTAAGACGTCCAGTGGCACAGGGCTTATTACAACGGACGTTTTAGACGTCCAGTGGCACTGAATGAGTTAATGATTTGAACTGCACCGACCTGAATGACACAAGGGATGTACTGTACCACCACACAGACACACGATTTTGATTGTGATTAGAGATTAGAGATAGAGATAGAGATTAAATCCCTATTTCCTAGAGAAACAGCCAATGAGACATCCACATTTGGTAATGTTGTCTCTACTGTATGTATGTGCTTGTATCCAGCCCCCACGTGGTACGGTACTACGGCAGCTACTTTAAGAACAGTGACCTGTGGATCGTCATGGAGTACTGTGGAGCAGGATCTGTGTCCGACATCATCCGGCTACGCAACAAAACGGTAATATAACACACACACACACACAAACGCACACACACACACACACACACACACATACACACACACACACACAGTACATCACTAGGACTATCAAGGTTTTTGCATCCAAGTAGTATTCTATTGCTTCCCTTGTGTTTATCTGTACAGAGTTATACGTACAATTATTCATTTAACTCTGAGAGTGTACAGATGAACACTTTTCCATTTGTACACTCTCAGAGTTACAGACTGGTAAGGGTCCATTTGGTTATGTTTGTATATTATCTGAGTTAAATTAACACAGAGGAATTTACTGTATAGCAGCCAGCTCAACTTTGAATATGAGAGTCAGAAAGTAACTTCCACCTCCTGGTGTTTTATTGGGTAGCACCAGCAAAAGCAATATGAATAAAAAGATACTCAAGCTCAAAGCTCTTCAAATATGATGCAACAACTAGGGATATTAACTCTTTCACTGCCAAGAGTATTTTCATAAAGTACTCCCCCAGTGCCACAAATTTGCGTTTTTTTTAATTTTTTATTTTTCATTCAAATAAATGATCTGATTGGGGTTTTAAACCCATAATACAGTTCTACCAGTAGAGAGCAACAAATCGACACATTGATGATCTCGCTGGCTCACTCGCCCCCTCCCAAACAGGCTGACGTCATATCCGGTCCTAACCGGATGTTGACATTTTTGACATTCGTTGATCGGGCTAAATTACGATGCGATACACGACTACGATGACTGATCGTCACCCAGACCAAAGAGAGTAGACGTGGACCTCTCCGTTCGCTTTTTATACCGTGTGAAAAACCGTGACTTTCCCTATTCTGGCCGAAAATCACCGGAGAAAAACAACGTGACCCGGAAATGAACATTTTTTTTTACATCCGGCTCCGGGTGAGTCTGAAGTAGTCAGGAAGCGAAAGTGATCATGAAAAATATACAGAATAGCGCGACCACAGTCAAAAGTAAAAACTCGGGATTTCTCGTGCTGGCACTGAGGGTACTCGGGAAAAACTCGGGATATGTCAGGGCGTGGCACTGAGAGAGTTAACAACACATTTTTATTTATTTGTTCTGATGTAGGCCTATCTGCTAAAAACACAGGACAGTAGTATGTTATATGGAGTTCCATAAGCCTAGAGCTACTTGGGCTGCGTTGGACAACTATTTGACAATTCCTAGTCGAGTCTGTTCATAAAGTTATAATTGATTTGTTGTTGCAATAACTGTGTTGCTGAGTGATCATAAAATCTTGTATCCTCCATGACAGTGTCTATCAACCTTTTTTGTGCCAAGGCACACCTGGCATAGCCAAAAAATCCCAGGGCACACCTAGATATACGGTATATATAATTATATATATATACGGTATATCTATATACACACACTAGGGGTGTGCCGATACGATACGATACGATATTGGGCACACAACTTCAATACGATTACGATACGATACGCACTTTTTTATCATGAAAATATATGGGGGAGAAAAAAAGCAAATGCAAACAAATATTTCTGTTTTTGCATTATTCAGACATGCAAACTTGTAGCTTTTCAGCTTCCACTAGCCATTTTGAATCCAAATAGGGCAATAGTGTGACACCTGACCCGAAAAAAAAAACAGCATTTTGTCACCCTTTTCACCTCGGGGCTGTTTGCATGCCTGATTATTATTATTGTTAAAAATATATATTTTTTTCAAACCTTCTTCAAACGGCGCGGCACACCTCAGCAGTAGCCCCGGCCCAAAATTGGGACGTTTGCCAGGGTTGATAAACACTGCTCCATGACTTCATAGTGCTCCATATATTTAGAAATAAATGCTTTAGTTATGGGGGGATTTGGTCTGTATGAATGTGCATGGAGACTAAAGTAAAGTAATAACATTCCTGGAGGTGTAGGCAGAAATGTTTTGTGTGTTGTTTTTGCATCATTTTTATGCCATTTGTAATACATTATACAATTATTATAATGCATTACAACTATGAGAATTATAATTCACTTTGATCCTGGCCAAGAGAATAAGTATTTAAAAATGCTTTATAATGTACTTTTGTTATAAAGCATTATGTGTGCTTATAACTATACTCGTATAGTGTTATAAGCAGATGTTAATGCATTATAAGTATATTTATAATGCAGTATAGACATGGGCGTCATGGACAGTGTTACCAATCAGGGTATTGTGTGTTGTGTGTTGTAGCTAACAGAGGAAGAGATAGCCTGCATACTGCAGTACACCCTGAAGGGTTTGGAGTATCTGCACTTCATGAGGAAGATCCACAGAGACATCAAGGCAGGAAACATTCTGCTTAATGCGGAGGGACAGGCCAAACTGGCTGACTTTGGAGTCGCTGGACAACTCACTGTAAGCACCAGACCTACACAGTACTATCCTCTCTACTTTTTATGTGTAGAATATGGTTAGATATTGTTGCTGTGGCAGAAATCTCTTATCTCCGTATTTTAACTTTTTGTGTTTTTTCGTAAATTAACACCCATTTCATTTAATGTGGAACAAAGACGAGCATTCAAAATGTTATCAAGTTAAGATGGAGACATTTCAGCATGATGACTAAGATAATTATGCTAAACTGCTAAAATGAATTCAATTAATGGTCGGTCAATCTATTAAGCAATCATTTCACCCCTAATTGTCATTACTACAGTATATTTAATGTATATGCTTAGATGAAAGTGTATGTACATTTGGGAAAACCTGGATGAAATAATGATTTATTTTGACTTTCTTTCTCTCTTTCCTTCTTTCTCTTTATTTTCTTGGTACATTGCTTGTTCTTTCTTTCCTCCTGTCATTCCCTCCATCTCCTCTTTTCTTCTCCCCATGAGGACACGATGGCCAAGCGGAACACAGTGATCGGCACGCCCTTCTGGATGGCTCCCGAGGTCATCCAGGAGATCGGGTACAACTGTGTGGCAGACATCTGGTCGCTGGGCATCACGGCTATAGAGATGGCAGAGGGCAAACCCCCGTACGCTGACATACACCCCATGAGGGTGAGGCCTGGCACAATTATTACATAATCACCTGATGGCAATTTTTTGAGATAATCGCAATTGATTTGCTTAACCTCACAAGACCTGGAACGCATCTGTGTCACTTCTTGATTCTTGATTCTAAAAAGCATTATTTTACACTTAGGCTATTAAAAAATAGCAGATCTACAAGTTCATGAACTTGTAGATCTGCTATTTTTTTTAAATCGTGAAAATGTGTGCGAATCTTTGAAAATATATTGTTTAAAGCGAACATTTTTAACTCTATTCTTTACTTCTGGGGGTCCCTGGAACTAAATATTTTGAGATGGGGGTCCGTGGCCAAATACATATAATTTTTGGGGGTCCTTGACATAAAAAAGTTTGAGCACCACTGATATAGAAACATATATTGTTTTGGAAAACGTTTGGGATTTAGAAGACATTTGTAGAATCGGCTTCAGGTCTCAATGGGTTAATCGTCATAATCGTTTCCATTCTCAATCTTTGTGTGTGTGTGTGTGTGTGTTGTCTTCCAGGCTATTTTCATGATCCCCACCAATCCTCCTCCAACGTTAAGGAACCCAGACCTCTGGACAGAACCTTTCAGAGACTTTGTCCACCAGTGTCTGGTGAAAAACCCTGAACACAGAGCTACCGCCACACAGTTACTACAGGTAACATTAAAACCCTGAACACAGAGCTACCGCCACACAGTTACTACAGGTAACATTAAACCCCTGAACACAGAGCTACCGCCACACAGTTACTACAGGTACTGTAACATTAAACCCCTGAACACAGAGCTACCGCCACACAGTTACTACAGGTAACATGAAACCCCTGAACACAGAGCTACCGCCACACAGTTACTACAGGTAACATTAAAACCCTGAACACAGAGCTACCGCCACACAGTTACTACAGGTAACATTAAAACCCTGAACACAGAGCTACCGCCACACAGTTACTACAGGTAACATTAAACCCCTGAACACAGAGCTACCGCCACACAGTTACTACAGGTAACATTAAAACCCTGAACACAGAGCTACCGCCACACAGTTACTACAGGTAACATTAACTCTTTACCTGCCATTGACGAGATTTCTCGTTTTTCTCTGCATGGCTCAGCCAGCCGTCGACGAGAAAAACGTTTTTTTTTTTTGTCATTTAAAATGTTTTCGTTTATCACAAAGGAAGCAGGAGATAACGCGATGCAAAGATTTTCTGCTCCATTCACTTCAATGTTAAAAAATAAACGGAGACAAAATTCACATTTTACCTATTTTTGCAATGTATTGTCTCTGGCAGGGAAGGGGGTAGATTGTGTATAACTCTGGCAGTTAAAGCTACCGCCACCCAGTTACTACAGGTAACATTAAACCAAGTTGTAAATCGTCACTGTCGGTCGGAAACTGTTACTTTTCAGGAAATAAAATAACCTGTGTTCCAGTGGATCCAGTGCTGTTGTTATTTAGTCACAAGCTTTGGTTAATACTTTTCATTGGTTCAATATTTATTAACACATTGGGTGCCAGAGGTTTATTAAAATATTATACTTTGAGTGCCAGGACTTTTTAAACATTTTGAACCTTTTTCAAGTAGTCACAAAATATTTTCAGTGATCACCGTCCTCACGGTGATCCCCTCATTACACACATACAGGTCTCGTACAATCGGGGGGAAAAAATTTAAAACATTCGGAAATCCATTCCATAGTTGCAGCCAGTTGAAAATAGTTAAATTAACATTGTAAAAAAAAAAAGTGCACAGGAGCCGAGATACAGGTTTTTGAAGTCATAAGTTAACCAGGAGGTGGATTGGAGTCTAAATCTTGTAGGAGTGATATTTCCTGTTGCTGTGAAGGAAAAAAAAAAAAAAAAAAAGTTTTTTTTTTTTTTTTTTTTTTCAAAAACTGTATATATACGGTTTTGGCACTCAACGTTAGTATGCGCAAAACCGTATATATACGGTTTTGGCACCCAATGTGTTAAAAGAAAAACGACCCCCACACACACATAACCACTTTCATATTAAAACATTTTCAAAAGTAGCTTCTTTTGTGTGACACTAGTATCTAACTATAATTCCAGTAAGCTCTGAGACCAACCCTGTGAGCCCAACCTGTGAGCCCAAACCTCTGAGCCCTGAGCCCAAAATGTTTCTGCCCGGTTCTCCTCAGTGCCTGGAGCTATTGATCTCAAATTGCGCACAGCCATTGACCATTACCATGTGCATGGAACTGTGAAGCCCGTTTTTCCATTACATCTGCTTATTACCGTTTATGTGTCAAACAATGGCAGATCACGCTGCGCAGGGTTGCCAGGTTTCGCGAGACAAACAAGCAGCAAGGTCTATGAAAACAAGGCCAAACGAAGCGAGCCCTACAAGCAACAAGGTCTATGAAAAGAAGGCCAAACGAAGCACCGTCACACATATACATTGCCTCTTGGAAAACAGCCGCTCTACAAGCTCACAACGCGTCCCCACACCCACCTGCACTTTCACAACCAACGCCAAAAACACACTTCCACCAATATTGCCCCTAAACCGCTTACAATAGGCGAACATGGCAACACCAAAGTCTGTCACACCATAGACTCCGCCCACTCTGGGCCGGGGTGGGAGCGGGAGGGGGCGGGCGAGTAACATGCCTACGCCAGGGAGTCACATTTCATTCTACATCGTGGCTCCGTGGTGGTGTGTGTGAGATGATCGCACCACAACTTGGGTCCGCGCCCGTGTATGCGTGGACACGCACGTGCGCATGCACGTTGGGGAGGCACGTGTGACATGTCACAATGTACATTATTTGTGTTTGCGCGACGCCCGTGTGTGTGTTCGCGACGGGCCACGGGCCGCAGTACCGTGTGTGTGTGTGTGTGTGTGTGTGTGTGTGTGTGTGTGTGTGTGTGTGTGTGTGAGCGCTCGCAACGGGTCGCGCGCGCGTGTGTGTGTTGTGTGTGTGTTGAACGTGCTTCGCCCAATTTACAATCTCAGCTGTTTATTCGCATTTTTATGTCAAACACAGTCTCAATCAGACAATCTCGCCATGCTTATGATGCCTGGAGAGCGAGAGAGGGGGGAGAGAGAGAGAAAGAGAGGGGGAGAGAGAGAGCTGTGTGTGAGAGTGAGTGAGAGAGTGAGAGAGAGAGTGTGTGCATGAAATGCAATGCAATGCAATCTTTTCGTGCAAAGGTGGTAGCACGTCGCGTTTACGTAAATCTCTCCACCAGAGACACAAAAGTTAATCTCATCTAGCCATTACACCATGTCGACTCTCCGAAAATCTGTACAAGCTAACGATACGACCGTTCCACAATCTCGCCCCTAAACACGGTCGCCCAGGCTCGCACCGAACGGTCTGGGGTGAGCAATCTGCGCCTAATTGTCTCGCCCCTAAACACGGTCGCCCCGTATCGCAACGAATGGTGGAGAGCGTTTCTTTGTTAAGGACGCCCATACATTCTCCACTGTTGAATGTGCACCCTTTACGTGCATATCTGCATGCACATAATTATATTGTTGTTGTTAAGTTGAAATAATAGTTGTACAAGTTGTAATAACAGTGTTGTATAATTATTTTTGCTGTAGTAATCAATTCATTCTAATATAAGTACAATGCATGACAGAATATATGTGTGTGTGTGTGTGTGTGTGTGTGTGTGTGTGTGTGTGTGTGTGTGTGCATATATGTATGTATGCACAGTAGGACGTGCAATAACCCCACGTTTGCAACTACTTTTGCCTGCGCACTTCACCGGGTATGGTCTAGTAGTATTAATTTACAACAAAAAAAACATGAAAAGTTGAAATAAGAGATAAAAGGTTTCTGCAAACAGCAATGAAATGTAGTTGTTAGAATTGGTTGGTAGTTGTATTTGATGCGCTAATGTTGGTAGTAATTGTTGAGTCGTGCGAGTTGGGTGAACTACTCCTTTAACCAATGAAACCCCCGAAATGTACTTTGTTGACTGCAGTCAGAGGTCTGTTGTACTCAGCCCTCGTCACGTTGTGAGCTTGTAGATCTACAATCTTTGCCGAATGCTCTCCTATTATGACATGCCCAGAATAGGGATGCTAGGGTCCATGTGTTTGTCGCCACATGCCTCAGCCATTTCTCTTCTCTTTCTGTTGTGTTTGACAGCATCCCTTCATCCGGGCGGCCAAGTCCAGCTCCATCCTCAGAGCTCTGATAACGGACGCCATGGACATCAAGCTGAAGAAACAGGAGGAGGCTGAACAGAGAGAACTGGACGCAGAGGATGACGACAACTCAGTGAGTACGCGCACACACATGCTGCACTCAGAACTAGCACACAAACACTGATTTGGTGGCCCATTTTAACAGTACGGCATACAATACTGGAAATACTCAAGCCTACACTGCTGTAATTTCGCTGTTCTTTTGCCATGCACGCACATTAGATGCTGTATCTGGAACGAAGCAAAGATGGTAGCAGTAGAAAACACAATTATCAGTTTAAAAAGTTTAGTTGAACAGAATTTAACTTTGGATATCGTCCAAAAACAGAGACCAGGGCTGTATTCCAATTCTGGAAATAACATTCTGGAATATCCGGTGCCATCTTTAAAGCTTTGTTTGATTGATTGAATATTTTATATATTTTATAATTTACATTTTTAAAAGTACAGCCGTACGAGTTAAAAACGCAGACCCCCATTAAAATATTGTGTGGCAGTACCATGTAAGATTTCTGTCGTTAAAATCTTTTAATATATATTTGTTTTACAAGCTCACAACAACGCATCGCCATGTGATGTAAGCTTGTAGATCTGCTCTTTTCAAATAGCCGATGTATAATATAGGATGAAAGTGGTTAAATAGATTTTGATGCTGTATTATCAACACTTTTTGCTGTGGGCATCCCCCTGCAACCCTCAGAAGGACCCCTGGGGGTCCCCGGCAGACCCCACTTTTAGAACCACTCCCTCAGCCCTTCTTCTCTCCTGTGTTGCAGGACGAGGACGAGGTTGACCAGGGGACCATGGTGTTAGCGGGGGGGACGGGCGACTCCGGGACGGTCCGCTCTCTCTCTTCAATGGGCGGGACGGCCCGCACCATGATAGAGCACGATGAAGACACGGGGACCATGCAGTCCCAGCTCGGTACCATGGTCATCAACTCTGATGAGGAGGACGACGAGGACTGCGGTACCATGAAGAGTAAGACGCATTTTAATTCCTTTTATTTCAAGGACCAAGGACCCGCCAAATTGATATGTATTTGGCTGCGGACAGTAACTGTCATTTCTTTCTCCCAACCCTGAATGTGAAACCTCCAGGATAGCAAACAGCTGCTGAATCACATTGCACTTCTTTTTATAGCCACTAGGGGGCACATTCACACTGTCACAGTGTCACACTGTAGAGTAGCGCTACTCAACCAGGCCCCAACGCAGCGTCTCTGCGGCCCCTCATGGTCAAAACCATTCTTTTTATATACATTTCCGTTCAAATATATGGGTTGCTTAATTTTTTTCCAAAAACAAACAGACAGACATACATACAGGTGCATCAATTGTTACAGGTATAATGCATAGTTTTTTATGCATTTCAGGTTTTTTTGGGGGGTTTGACCCCCATTTTTTTTCGGCCGCGCGGCTTTGGATAGGTGTCCCTTATTTCAATCTCTGGGAGTTGGCAACCCTAACCTTGCCATACCTTAGCTTTTGCTGTAACTGATGCCACTGGACATACACATAAAATAAACAGGTACAGAGAAAATAATATGATGTCAAAATGTACATTTTCTTATAACAATAACAATGTGTAGTGTGTGTTACATAATCGAAAAATCCAAAATAGGACATTTTAGCTTGCGGCCCCTTGGACTTTTGGTATTTTGCTGAGTGGCCCCTGAGCCATCTTAAGTTGAGTAGCCCTGCTGTAGAGCATTGGTGTGTGTGTGAGGGGAGGGGTGTAGCCAGGTATCTTTTACATAATTATTTGCCTGTGTGTAGGTATGTGTGCATGCATATTAATCGGCTACATAAGTCTGTCCCATCATTAAAATAATTGGTCTAAAATGACTTGTGGGCTTAATTTAACACATTGTGTGCCAAAAACGGTCCGGACCGTTTTTGAGAATCCATGCATCATGTCGGTCCAGACCGTTTTTGACCAATTTTTTTTTTTATACGTGGGGCGATCATCCAAGGAGTCTCTGAGAAGGAGAGGCCGGATGTGGATCCATGTCAAAAATCCCTCCGGTCGGCCTTTCCAATGTTAACTCCTTGACTAAAAGCTTAATATCTCCATTTCTTTTTAACGTGGTGGATCACTCTGCAATGGAGGATCGCGTTAGAAATATTATTGTTCCAGGCGTTAGTCGGGACCCTCCGCCGTCTCGCACGCACGCTTTGTTTACATGCACTTCCGCGTCGGGCCTTCTACAGCACGAAACGTATCAACGTAAGTGGATGGAAGAAATGCAGGCACTGAACGTACAGTATTTTAATAAACCTCTGGCACACAATGTGTTAAATGGGTCCCTAAATCATCCCCACTGATGAGCACTGCAATGTTTTAAAGTCATAATCCTTCATTCTTTTAAAGGTAGAGTAAGTGATATTTTTTGGTTAAAACAATGTTTTTTATGAAAAGGTTTAAGCACTATATTCTGATAATACTCGCTTACAGGTGGCTGCAATTCGGAACTGGCCCCTGTAAAAAGTCCAAGCCTATCACCAGAAATGCCCACCCCCGAACTGTTTACTGTACATATTTTTATTTTTGATTACAACTCTATATTTTATTACTATATTTGTCCATCACTAAATGTTTCAATGGATTGAATGAATACACAGGACCCCAATGGATTCAAGCCATAGTGCTTCCTAACCTTGGGTTTAATCCTTTTAGCAGACCTTGTATAGAACTGTACTTCCTGTGTTTTTTTGCAAACTGTTAATTAAGTGTTCAATCAATCAATCAATGCACAATATACCGGTCAGTTGAGTCCTAACAGCTAATAATTGCTTGACAGGAAACGTCAAAGGCAAAGTTTCCCTTTTTTAAAAGTGTATCATCTGTATTGAGAAAAAATTCTAATTTATGGCCGGTATACAGGGTTGCCCCCCCCAAGCGCTTATTGCCGAAGCAATTCAACCCCGCTGAATTGCAGACACCTTGACTGGGGAAAATAAATGAATACCCTTTTAAGAAATAAAACCATGAGGCGTTTTCACACTATGTTTAGCCCTGCTAAAGGCCACCATTAGTCCAGGGCTTACAGCTCTGTTGGCCTGGGGCTAACGGAAGCAGGATTGTCATGTCTCCTCAGTCCGTGCAGAACTTGGTAAAGGAACCTCTATGATTATAGATGTTTTCCTGTCAAATAGATTTGGGGCTGAAGCACCAGATGCCTGGTGGTGCTGGTGACACCAATCAGTGTTGCCAAGTCCGCTTATTATAAGCGACTTTGGGCTTGTTTTTCTGTAAAGTCGCTCCTAATTATTGCTAGTTGAATGTTGTTGGTTTATTTTTGGGGCTTGTTTCTAAAGTGTAGTTGCTTATTTGGACTTCCATCCTAATGTTATTTAAACCAGTGATTCTCAAAGGACCCCCAAATTAATATGCATTTGTCCATGGACCCTCATCTGAAAATATTTGATGACAGGGTCCCCCATACAAGATTTGTGTTGTTAAAATGTTTAAAAGACTGATTTTTTTTTTTTTTAATAGCCAATCTACAAGCTCACAACACGTTGCATTGCGACATGTTGTGAGCTTGTAGATCGGCTATTTTCAAATAGTCAGTGTATATAGGTTTCTAGTGGTGAAACTTGAAAATCATGCAGCCTTGTAGCTGCTTTTGGGCCTGTTTCGTAGACCTGGCTGCTTGTTTCTCTCGCAGAATCTGGCAACACTGACGCTAATGCTCACAACAATGTGAACAGTCAGAAGGCATACACACAGAGGGAGTTTCAGTGGTAGAAATAGTTGTGTGAAGAAACCCCCCTCATCTTCACACCTGTAGCTCGCCTATAGCACCTATACTGCCCTGCCATTGTAAAGTGCAGTAACTACGTTTTTGGACACACCGACTTATTTGTGTATCCCAAAGGTCAAATTAGCCTTTGTGATTTTGGGGGATACTCAATTACCTCAAGAACAGATGTACAATTAGTGTAATATCACTTATATGCCGATATCTCATTTGGCTGACCAGTTGAATCACTTTTAAACCCATTTTTCAGTGATTTTTTTTTTCGTAGTTACTGCACTTTACCTTGGCAGGGCAGTATAGGCGAGTGTCGGATTGTCTGACAACAACAACAACAAACAAAACTGTGGTTTTGCTATTTATTCACAATGCAATTTGAATCTTAGAGTAAGCTTTTACCTCCTCCAACAAACAACGTCCCTCTTTAGGGCCGTTACGATCATGACAGTTTACTTGACGATAAATTGTGTTTTGGGGATTGAACATTGGATCACATGAATGATTGGCTTCATAAATAAAAGATCCTCAGGGCAGGACAAATAACTTAAATATAAAAGTAAATGACAAACTTTGTCTAGCTTTAAAAAATAAATAAGCTTGTAGATCTGCTATCTTTTTAAACATTTGAAAATGTATGAACATTTTTCAACATGGAAATGATTATGACGATTATGCAAAATCCCTATCCCTCTTCCCTTTGTATTCTCAAGTTATACCTGACTTCAGTTGACAGTTACCGTACTTGGCAACAAAAAGGTGGATTCAGTACTTTTGAGGCATTTTGCATGTCTTCTCTGTGCTTCTGCTGCACCTTGAAAAAGAGCAGATAGAAGAAGAATACATGGCTTAATAATGTAAAGTGTCATGAAAAATGAACGAAAGGGCAATATAATTAATATAATGACTAAATAAAAGAGGTCAGGTCAACACTAAAAAAGCTGCACGATGTGATACTACTTGTCATGTTGGTTACTTCTGATATTTACCCTTTGTGTTAATGGAGGTGGATTGTGTCCTCTGGGAAGACATTGAGATTAATGGTCGTTCTTTTGCATTGTGAATGCATCTTGGTTCTATCCTGATAATGCAATCTATTCTTAGTTTCTTGTTTCTTTCTGCATACTTCGAAGATGGGCTCTTGAGGTAAAAAGAGTAATGAGATGTAAAGACTTTTCTTAAGTGATGCAATGCGTTGTCAGCTTGAAGATCAGTTGTGGTTGGCAAGCGATACTACGGTGTGTATACATTAAATTAAAATAGTGTGAGCTTTAGTTAATGGATGATAGCTGGGGGTGTTGTGAGAGATGTTGTGACTGGGCCCACCATTGTCACACGGCTGGAGCGGGGCTTACCGGGCTCATAGGCTGAAGCAGGAAACCACAATGATCAGCAACACTGCTAGAGCTTTCACCACTACCGCCATCACCAGTGGGTTTCTCATTTCACTTATACCAGTGTCATTCACCGTGTCATCTGCAAAAAGAGTCGAATTATAATATCCATAAGCAATCATTGATTTATGCCTGTGCATACGTTTGCATCATGTAACAGTTTTGGCTATAGTTCAGTTATTCATAGTTTTGACAAGAAGCAGAAGTCAGGAGTCTGACCAACGTCTATTATTCTGGAACTTATAAATCAAAGTAGTAGCCTAGTGAGCCTTGTGTCATGTCTGCTTTATTATTTATATATTCTCCACACAAAGTTGTTTCAGTTAAAGCTGCAATCATTGGGGGGCCCACTTGCCATATCCTCATGGCCCACCAGTTGAGAATGGCTGACTTACACTATGCAGGTAGTAACATGCACAGTAGTTTATCTCTCTGTAATGACTTTTATCGATAGTGAGGTCAGATTGACCACTTGTGCCCTATTTTTAAAAGTAGCAAAAATATGTGTGTTAAAAAATTTAACATTTAGGAAATGTTCAGCTATAATGACATGCCCAAAACAGGAGACACCAGGATAACATTGGCAATTTCACTCCAACCAAGTCACTCAGTTATTATTGGACACCGAAGGCGTTGTTACTACAGTAATCATTTTATCAACCCATTCAATCCGGGAACGCATCTGTGTAAATTTAGAATTTAGCTATAGAGCGTGCCAACGTGTCGTCACCACGGGGGGGCGAGGCATTGGGCGTGGCATTGGGCAATGTTAAGTCAACCTGGTTTTTACCCCTCAAAGATGTCCGCAGCTACCAAAAGACACTTGTTGACGCCCCCTTCAGGATTTTTGGCACGCTCTATAACCATTATTTTATACTTTGGCTTTTAAAAAATAGCAGATATACAAGCTCATAGCTACGAGCTTGTAGATCCGCTATTTTTTAAAAATCGTGAACATTTGTGCAAATCTTTGAATATATATTTTTTTAAAGGGAACATTTGTGACACAAATCTTTGCTTCTAGGGGGGTCCCTGGAACAAAATGATTTGAGATGGGGGTCCGCGGCCAAATACATCATCATTTTGTCCGCTTGACATGAAAAAGTTTGATAACCACTGATATAGCAACATAGTATTTTTTCTTTCAAAAAACTGTTAGGATTTACACCCCGATCTCAAAATATGTTGTTGCAGGTACCTCCAGAAGCAAAGATTTGAGTTACAAATGCTCGCTTTAAAAATATATATATTAAAATATTTGCACAAATTTTCATAGCGTGTAGATCTGACAGAGATGCGTTCCTGGATTGAATGGCTTAAGCCAGTTGATTGCAGACATTATGTCCCATGAGGAATCAGCTCACCTGTGGTGATGAGCAGCTCCCAGTGCTGCTCCCAGAGTCTTGTCCTGCTATATACCTCACAGGTGTAGTTTCCTGAATCCGAGACACCTGCTCTCTTTAACACCAGTGGATAAAAGTGGGCGGCACTCAGACTCATGTTTATGTTGAGCCTGGTACCATTAGGATGGGCGTGGATTTGTCCCTTCCGTGGTGCAACGGTTAACAGCGTCTCCCCGTTCTTCTTCCATACGAGCTGGATGAGGTTGCTCTGTGACTCGTTGGTACAGGGCAGCGTCACCGTGCTGCCAGCCAGCTGGGAGATGATGTCCCCATCTGAGGAAAGTGGAAATTGAATAAACCAAACTTGGTTCTGAAACCTTTTCGTTTCAAGGACACCCACTTTGATATTCATTAGGCCTGGGACCCCCATTATGTAGGGGAAATCCCTAGTGTTCATTTAACTCCTAGAGTGAACAAATGGAACCAAATGGACCCATAAGGGTTCATTTATTTGGTTCCATTTGTTCACTCTCAGAGTTAAATGGTTTGTTGTGTTAATTTTGTAGAGCAGCGATTCCCAACCTGTGGGCCGTGAGAGTATTGCAAGTGTGCCCCAAAAAAAATGGTAAAACACTTAAGATTTTAATAACATAACATTAACTCATTGAGTGCCCAAATTATTAATCTTATTATTAATCTATTTCTGGCCATTACGATTTTATTATTTTTCAAAGTAAAAAAAAAGTGCTTAGGAAGCGAGATACAGCCTTTTTCAGTTATAAGTTAAACAAGGAGTGGATGGAGCTGCAAATTATTATTATTATTATTTTTCTTTTTTTCATTTCATTTTTTTCTATTTTTTACCATAGCGCTAAAACACGTGAAACACGTTAATGGCACTCAATGAGTTAACAGTAATGGCTCTGCACAAGCCTAGTTATCTAACCCTAACCCAAACCACTGGACAGATCAGCGCTAAACTTTGTGACAGAATGCAACAGATGAACCACCACTAATCTTTTTTCCTTCTTTTTTTTATACTTTTTGAAATATTTAACTTGAATTTTATAATGAACAGCAATGGAGCGGTGATTGTGCAGAAACATTGCCCAAAGTTGGAGTCATCATATGCCATAGATGGGTCATAGATGACTCACTCACAGTCCGAGATCCAAATGATTTCCTAGATTTTTTTTCACTATGATACAGATAACTAGGAACTTAAAGTATACTACTCCTCTCATGGAAGTCTGATCACATAACATGAGGTAATTTTTGTACTTTGCTCTAAGGCTGTTGTGTTAAGTGGTCAGATGGGTGGGCACTGGGCTGTAGTCTCTCAAGCAGAAAACTCTTATACAATCTTCCAATGTGTCAGCGAGTCTGTAATTACACCTCCTGAAAGTTGCGAACGGAAAGCTGTCATATTTTTGTCATTTCCTTGCACGAAAATACATTTTAAAATATCTTTCAAATATAGTTTTGAATTAACATTTCTGATAAGCAGCAACCTCGGTACGCTCTGATTAATTTGATTTACAGTAGGATTTATTTACGCGTCTGCAAAGACTAAATGTTAGTGGAGGGGAGGCCGGACATTCACCATATTCTCTCAGCATTTTCAGTGCTTCCGTACGTTGTACTCATAGTTAAGCCCGATCCATACTTCGGCGCGAGACGGAGAGAGTCTCGAGAATAGCAGATCTGCAAGCTCACAAACGCGTCGCAGATACTACGCGTTGTGAGCTTGTTGGTCTGCTATTCCCTGCCGTCCTTCGGGGCACGACACCATCGCGTGACGGACCATAATTTAGGCTTTAGGTGGAAGCATTTGAAAATTGTGTGACCCAGCAGTCTGTCTCGAGGGTCTAGGAGGGCTGTGAACGCTTTCAAGATTTTCGATAGACCCTGATTCAGAAAAGACCGATGCTGCTTTTGGTAAAAGGAATAGTGTGCTCAAAGCTGCACGTTTTACCAGTTAGTGAGAAAATCCAGATTATGCAGCATAGCAGAATCAGCATCCTGTTCATGGCAAAGCATCTAGAATAGATCTCCATTCTACCCTCTGCATGACTGAAACAAAGATTTAAAACTTTTGTTAGAAACTTAATGCTTATTTCATTTGATTTGCTATGATGTTAGTCTCTCTCTCGCTCGCTCGTGTCACCTTCCTAAAATATGTAATTTTTGCCTAAATCAGCTCTTCGTGACACAGGCCACCTCTGGTAAAATCTCCTATATCCTTTAAAAATGTGTAATAAGTAGTATAATGGCCTATGTCAAGAGTTTGACCTAGGCCATTTTATGTTGCCTAAGTCAAAGAAAATGTGAAGTCTACTCCAGAAATAATTTGGCCTAAGTCAGATTTACAATAACCTAAGTCAAAACACAAATTGGCCTAAGACATTTAATCCTCTTATTTTACATAACTGACAGACAGCGTTATTTGTATGTCAATAGTTATTGTTACAAACGTTTTGGGTGAAATGATTAAGAAATATCATATTTTGTCTTGATTCAGTTTTTTTTTTGGTTTTCTGTAAAACTTTAAAAAATTACATATGCCATTATTTTAGCAAGGTGATGATATACATAATGCGTTATAATAACGATATAATAACTTACCAACAATGCTTTGTCTGCTTCTAATTGGTTTTCTGGAAAGGCAAGATGCTAGCGTTAGACGATTGATTCAGTCCCACCTTATGTATAGTAAATAATGTCAGTAAATGTGCACAGGATGAGACCTAGTGGCCAGGAGGTCACACAGGAAGTGTGTGTGTGAGTGAGTGTGTGAGTGTGTGAGTTTGTGTGTGGGCCGGCCTTGGAGTCACCACAATCACATCTATACTACAATGACAATCGGCAAACTTGCTGTAACTGGGAAATTGTCAGTGGGAAATTGTCAGTTTGTCCGTTTGTCAGTTGCATGTTAGGTTTCGCTTTTGGTTTGCATGATGCAGTTAGGTTTCGCTTTCGGTTTGCATGCTGCAGTTAGGTTTCGCTTTCGTTTTGCGCGTTGCCAAATCATGTGCGAGAAACAAGCACCGGTGTTGCAAGGAACGTCTACACGCTCTTCTGTCTCTGTCTCCGATGTGCGGGCCAGGCTACTAGACGGGAGGGCCGCGACCTTCTAGTTACATACAGTAGATATACCTTGTGTGCGTAGTTGACATTTTGGGCTCACGGTGGTGCTAGAGGAAAGGCCATATTAGGTCATGAAAACCAGGAGCAGCTTGAGGAGTGACAGAGCCCATTCTTCATGTCCTCATAAAAGAACAATTAGATTTGATTAGATCAAAAATGGGCAAAGTTGCCCTTTATAACCACTTAAGCTCTGTTTACTTCATAGCACGAAGATAGCCGATCTATAAGCTCACAACACGTCACAAAGTCATCTTGTAGATCTGATATTTTCTGATAATGTCTGATTTTTTTTTGCCAGGCTGAAAGTGGTTAAACATACTTCAATTTAGTGACTAGGTCTGAAATTCATTGTAGAAGGTCTTGAAAGCGCAGTATTGCTGGTGCACAATGAGGTATCCTAGTATCCACCCTATAAACAATAAACATACATGATTATTCCCTTTCTCATTTCCCTACATGTCGTTGCTGTCGGGTGGAAACCTCGTATGTCCATGGCAATAATAGCACATATAGAGAAGTTGAAATATGGAGATGCAAGTTTTCTGCCCGACAGCAACGATATGTGTATTTCACTGGAGTCTACAGGAGAATGATTAATGAGTACATTTGACTCCTAAACACATTTGTCTGAATAGAGGTCCTTACACACAGGGAGCGTTTATTTCGTGCAATTTATTCACAATAATTTAAACCGCCGTTTGTGCCATGGCAACATCCACGCAGAGCGTGAATATTGTGCTGCAAATAAAGTGACAGTTTGTGATGACCTCATGCTATGACCTCATGTTATGTGACACACACACACACACACACACACACACACACACACATACACACAAGATACATACATCAGAGATACTAGTTCAAAGACACACAAAAAGCTGAATTTGAAGATATCGTTGCTGTGGGGTGGAGACCTCATATGTCCAAAATATTAAAAAAGCAGATCTACAAGCTCAAAAGCGGTTTGAGTTTGTAGATTGGCTATTTTTGCTACTTTTGTGTGACGTATAATCAAGTAGAGCATAAATTCATGAAAAACCTTAAAAAAGCAACGACTATTAATTCGAAATTCTGATTGTTGGCTTAATTACAGATAAATGTATATATTTAAGACACTCGCTCAAACCTGTGCATTTCACACCATGCACTATACAGTACATGATTACAGACATTAGCCTATATTACACACACACACACACACACTCGAGTCTAATGTCATAGTATTGTGTTAGCATGGATCTTCTCTTCCTGCAGTTTTAAACCACATTAACACAGGAACATTTAGACTGTAATTACATCACCATTTGTCTTTCCTTAAGCTGTGTGTGTGTGTGTGTGTGTGTGTGTGTGTGTGTGTGTGTGTGTGTGTGTGTGTGTGTGTGTGTGTGTGTGTGTGTGTGTGTGTGTGTGTGTGTGTGTGTGTGTGTGTGTGTGTGTGTGTGTGTGTGTGTGTGTGTGTGTGTGTGTGTGTGTGTGTGTGTGTGTGTGTGTGTGTGTGTGTGTGTGTGTGTGTGTGCGTGCGTGCGTGCGTGCGTGCGCGCGCGCGCGCGCGCGCGTGCGTGCGTGGGGTATAGTATACTTGTGAGGACCAAATATCCCCACAATTATTGTATAATTTGAGCAATAGGCATCGTGAGGAGCATTTTCCTGGACCTCACAAGAGAAATGGTGGTTTTATAGTTGAAGACAATGTTTAGAGTTAGGCTTACGGTTAGGAAAAGATTCAGGTTGTGGTCACTGGTTAGGATAAGGCATTTAGAGGTTGGGGTTACAGTTTGTTATACATACATACATTATACATTATGCGGCAATGTCACACACTTAAAAATAGCTGATCTACTTTTTTATTTTTTTTCCCTGCTATTTTCAATGCTGTCCTAAGATTTTTATGTCCTCACAAGTATATCAATAGAAACGTGTGTGTGTGTGTGTGTGTGTGTGTGTGTGTGGCGTGGCGTGGGTGTGTCTGTGCACGCATGTGGATGTGTGTATCTGTTTATGACTTTGTTGTGTGTGTGTGTTTTTCACATCTCTGTGTGTGTGCAGCATAATGTATTAAATCAGATATTGATCCTTACTAATGGAGCTGCACAAAAGAAGCCTTTTCATTTGCACTGATTAGCCATCAGCCACAAACGCACACACACACACACACACACACAAACACACACACACACACACACACACACACACACACACACACACATACACACATACACACTCACTCTCTCTCACACACACTCTCACACTCCTTGGCACGAAAACTACTGATTTACAATGCATTTGTAGAATCGGCCTCAGGTCTTAATGGGTTAATGTGCAAGGACACTCGCATTCCTCGATACGCACGCACGCACACCCATAACACAGCAACAGTATTGAATATGGCTCTAACTAGGGGTGTGCCTTTTTTTTTTGGCAATAATAATAATGCAAAAACAAAAGTATTTGTTTGCATTTGCTTCCCCCCCCCATATATTTTCATAAGCTTTCCCCCCCCCCCCCCCCACATATTTTCATAATAAAAAAGTGCCATATATCGTATCGATATCGTGAGCCCAATATCGTGTATCGCATTGTGAAATTAGTGTATTGGCACACCCCTAGCTCTAACCAAATTTAGCTTGTGTTTGTTTTAAAAGGAATTCAAATGAACCATAATGTAGCCTCTGATACATCATTTAGTTCTAGTACTCTGTCTCAGCCTAAAAAAAAGAGACTGGTAAATGGTAGACTGCAGCTTCGTAGCTGTCAGTGTGAATGCAGCATTAGGGTGATCACTATTTATGGACCAAACATTGCTATTCCATGTCTCCTGTGGAAAGTGGCAAAGCATGTTTTCAAACACCCTGTGGGGTCTGAAGACCCATTTTTGATCATTGACAGTTATACTACTGTTCATTCATCAATGGATGGAAGCATTTGTTTTTTTAATCAGAAGGGGGGGGGGGGTTACATCGATGGAACGGATCAGCAGAGTTTACTTTGCAGATGATTTAAAACAGGCCTTCCCTGAAACTGCGTCGAGAAACAACCATTTCAATCAAAACTTAAAAAGAGAGGACTAATTAAAACAGACAAGACTGTGTTGTTACCATTGCTATAGAATCTTAACACCCAACAACAACTTCCTGTCCTGTTCAGTGCTGATCAGAGGTCTTCTCATATCCACCCAGGTATTCTACACAATGATAAATTGACCTGAGACCCGCGGTAATAGAATGGGTCCCGACCCGGACCCGATAGACAATAATAAACTTGCTTTTGTTGTGAAAGTTTAAAAAAAATCTAGAAAATCTTTGAACATTTTTGAATAGCTTTGAAAATGTTTACACAAATCCTCTCTTATGGCGGTTCCTGGCACAAAATATTTTCAGATGGGGTTAATTTGGTTGTCCTTGATATGAAAAAGTTTGAGAACCACTTGTTTAGACAACCACATGTCTCCTCCAGAAGCTGCTGCTTCTTTTCACCTGACAGTGAGGATGGAGTTTCACTGGGATGGCATAATGCATGCAGAGGAATACACCATCCTTCCCGCTTCGCTCCCCGCTGTTCAGTTATAAAGTGAAACTCAGGCCTTGATTACACGCTTATACGCATTTCAATATTTTTCAAAACAAATATTTTCGATCTCCGTAATTTCTTTAAAATAATTAATGTCCACACGATGTTAGTTTAGTTTGTGTAGGCCTTAACCCATTAAGACCTGAAGCCGATTCTACATGTCTCCTAAATCCCAACAGTATTCTGAAAAACGTATGTGTCTATATCAGTGGTGCTCAATATTTTTCATGTCAAGGACCCCCAGAATTATATGTATTTGGCCCCGGATCCCCCTCTCAAAATATGTTGTTCCAGGGACCCCCAGAAACAAAGATTTTAGTTAAAAATGTTCGCTTTAAAAATGTATATATTCAAACATTTGCACACATTTTCACTATTTTTCAAAAATAGCAGATCTACAAGCTCATAGTGCGGCACTCGGTGCCGCGCTATGAGCTTGTATATCTGCTATTTTTTAATAGCCAAAGTGTAAAATAATGCTTTTTAGCTCAAATAAAAAAATGACAGATGCGTTCCAGGTCTTAATGGGTTAAACTAAGGTCGCAGTTGGGGTTATTCCAAATCAGTCGTATCTGTCGGACATTAAGCTGTGGACTAAGAAATATTCGGTGCAGCATTCACCTTTGCTCGCTGGTTAAGTGGTACAGTTGATCTTATAAATGTGTGATTAGTCCTAACAGTTCCAACCAAACATAAACAACCCGGTACATATCCACCATTATTGTTGTCGTGTCCAGGTGCACGCAACAATGGGCATGCGCAAATTGGGCTCCATTCCATTTTACATGTCTGCACGGTTACACTGAAACTGATATTTTTGAAAATCTTTTACCTGTTTACAAACCAAACGGAGTGGATGAGAGGCTAGCCTCGTTCCCAGCCTTACTCATCTCCGAGGAGAAAATCCTGGTCATGACTGTGGCTACAGGGGTGGGACTTCCGTATGTATTTCCCCCGGAAACGATCGTTGTCGACCAATCACAACACTCGTTTCATTCACGGAGAATGTAAACAAGATTTGTAAAGCTAGTGTGGACACGACCTCACTTGACCAGTGTAATTCAGTTAATGTTCCTACCCAGCATTCATTTGGGCAGAAGACAGGGAGACAGCTTTGACAGATCGCCAGTCTAAATCATGGCCAACACTCAGACTTGCAAATACATTCACACCTAGAGAACATATATCACTTTATTCACCAAGTACAATTCATTAAACAGACTTTTGGCTTGAGGAGAAGGTGTAGGTCAGGGTATATGCACACCGTTACTGATGAATGAGCACAAGAGCATGCTTCAAACTAGTGGTTCTCAAACTGTTTTGTGTCAAGGACCCCCACATTGATATTTATTTGGCCACGGAACCCCATCTGAAAATGCATTTGCCAGGGACCCCCAGAAGAGAAGATGTAAACATCTTCCAAACATTTTCAAGATCTTTCCAAAATGTTTCAAAAATAGCAGATGTACAAGCCTCGCAGCGCGTCACAAAGTGACACGTTGTGAGCTTGTAGATCTGGTATTTTTTGAATAGCCAACATAATAGGTTAAAATTATTTTGATGCTATTTTAACTACTTTTGCTGGGGACCCCCTGCAACCCCCCCAAGGACCCCTTGGGGGTCCCCGGACCCCACTTTGAGAACCACTGCTTTAAACCTCTCTGGTGTAAAAACTTCACAGCAGCATTCATCAGTATAAGACCTAGAAAGGACAGATCATTACAATGTGGGCAGAGGAACGGGGAGGATACTTACTTTAAGCCCTTGAACCCATGGAACCCAAGTTCTCAATCACCATGACTGATTTCAGTCATTTGGTTAGAGGCCAGCATGTCTTTCTCTTGGCTTGTAAATGTAATGCCTGATTTACATTTGGTTGCACGCCAGGTCGTGCACAAACAAATAGCAGATCTACTCCTGTACAAGCTCTCAAGCATCACAGTGCGAAGCTTGTGAGCTTGTAGATCGACTGTTGACGGTGCTGGCGCACTAGCTTACATATGAATCGCACTACTGCTCTGTAAATGCACTACCTCAGTGATTTACAACCTTTTTAGTTTCAAGGACCCCCAGTTTGATATGCACTAGTCCACAGACCCTCATTTGATAACGATGTGTAGCTCTGGGAACCCCAGTACACAGTTTAAAATAAAATCCTAAATAATTTAACTCCAATCTGAGTTAACTCGAGCCCTTTATGGGTGGGAGTTACAGACCCACAAGGGCCCATTTAGTTCCTAACTACCAGTCATTTAGCTCCCACATTGAGAACCAGTGGACTACAGTACATTCTGTACTCAAAACATGGTTAGAATTATTACATAGAATTGGCCAGCTTTAAGGATTGAATGCAGGAAGCACTTGCAGTGAGCTGACAGTTCTAGCCACTTAGCTGGAGAGGAAATGGACGGCTATTAATTCTCTGTCGGGTGGAAGAGACACATAAATTATACTTTATAAAGGAGATGAAAGGAGAGAGTTATTCTTTTTGTGGTTCTCTAAGTAGACCCCGGGGACCGCCAGGGGTCCTTGAGGGAGTTTCCGGGGGGTCCCCGGTAAATGTGTTAATATAGCATCAAAATCACTTTAACCCTATGTACATCGGCTATTTGAAAATAGCCGATCTACAAGCTCACGACACATTGCGACACATTGTGAGCTTCTAGATCGTCTTTTTTTCACATTTTGTATTCACTAATCTTGTATGGCACAAAATATTTTCAGATGGGGGTCCGTGGCCAACTACATATTCATTTGGAGGTCCTTACACTGGGCCCAGGGGATGGTCAGATGTAGTGAAATGTCAACAACCTGGAGTTCCACCAAACATATCCAGGCCTCATTCAGTTCTCCAAAAAAATTCTTAAATTTAATCTAGGATACACATAACTTATTTATTATGCGTGGGAGTTAGTTATTGAGTAGATATGACATGACTACACATCACTAATTAGTCTTTTAAGATGACCTTACATTAGCACAATAAAATCTTCCCCTTGATCATTTTACAAGAAAACACTTAAGCTTGACTGGCTTCCTTATACACCAAGCACACATAAATACACATAACATCTTGACAAGTGTTATGGCTTTTTGGCTATGCAATACGTACACTACTTTGAAGATTGCTTTTCAATATGATATACAGTTCTATGTGCACGTATTACTTTGAGGGAAACGTCATATTGTTGTATAGACTACCTTTAATCATGGAAGTGCATTGCACACCTGCAGCAGTGTTAACTCAGGACACTGTAAAGTTGAAACTATTTTTCATAAACTATAGAAATCAGACCACAGAGACTCATTTCACTCCTGCACAACCACTTCCTACACCCCAACAGGCACCATGGGCCATAGTGAATATAATAGCTAGGGCATTATAAATAATGTCTTAACATTATTATCGCATTATGTACACATTAAAATCACCTCCCTGGAGACTTAGACTTGCCCTGCAGTAGCTCTGCTGCCTTTTTAATCATGTTAAATAATGCTAAATGCCAGTACAGTATACTTAATGTCAGCACAATGGAATCTTACCCTATAGACTCGATGTTTTGTCAAAAAGCACTCTCGCCCACAGCACCGTAGGTTATTAAAGCCATGCATCAGGCACTGAACTGTACTAATGTATCGGGCAGGATGCCTTGCTCTTACTGTAGTAGAATTAGGAATGCAGACAGGAGAGTGCCAGTCATACTGCTTGTTTCTTATACAGTAGGAAGTATTTGTGAGCTTAGATTCTCCATATTGTTGGCGGAAAAAAGAGAATCAATAAAGAGGCCATTTGGTTGCATCATGCACTTCGGTTGAGTAATATGCTGAGAAAGCTAAAAGCCACTGTGTAGACTTTAAATTACGAATCGATATTAAGACTGAATCAAATAAACTATCATTATGTATATTGGCCGGTGCCGTTTGGCACAGGCCTACTCTGGAACGATGCACGTTGGAAAAGCATGCCCACCCAGTTATGCAATATCCCTTGTCAGAGTACAGGTTGTACTCTGTACCCGTCCGTCCGTCCGTCCGTCCGTCTCTCTGTCTGTCCCCCTTTATGCCCATATGTGGAGTTCCGTGTCAGGCATGCCTAAATATGGAGTCTACTGTGACGTATTCTTTGGGAGATCCAATGATCCAACCGACTTCCCCCTAGGCGCATCATGCCCTCAGGTCCACTGTGATACACACGGCGAATTTTGATCCGACCGATATGGGCATATCGGTCGGATCTGCGGTTCTGCACAACCGCCTATCCGACCAACTTGACACCAGGCACGGCGAGATACGTGAAACTACAGACACACAGACAGACAGACAGACAGCTTTTGCTCATTTATTGTAGAATTCCTGTTGTAAGTCTGTCAAACTATCCTCTCCAGAATAGAGAGAGAGAGAGAGAGAGAGATAGATAGATGGATAGATATACCTTTATCTAATAAACAAAGAAATGATTGGCATATTTAATAACTTCATACTAATGGAAATAGCCAATCTGCACCTTGTAGATCTGTATTTCCGCAGTTTTTTAAAAATATTTGATAATGTATGAACATTGTTCAACATGGATACGATTATGACGGTTATGCAAAAATAATGGTGATTATCTGAAATAATTGCCATTATGTAACAATTGTGACAGGCCTAGCCAGTAGCCACTAGCCTTTATTAATGTTGATCATGGAAATGATCTGAGGCGCCATCAACAATGAAGTCATTCATTTTGAAAAGGTTTTGTTATTCAGAAGTCTGTTCTTCATGTTTGTTCAGGGAAGACAAAAAGACCAGCAGGCAAACTTCCACTCCCAACAGTTTAAGACCTCTGCCAAAGAGATCTGAAATTAGATCTACAAAGAAAACTGCTATGATGATGGATGTTGTTAATTACAAAAGTTAACTAAAGCTATGGGCCATTGTGTCGCGCAGTGTGGAAAAAGGCATTCACAAAACCTTATCTACAGTACCTGCTGTATCGCAAATTCTATTCTAGCAGATAACCTTGGAGGATACTCTCCCTTTCAAAAATGTTTTTTAATCTTAGCACTCAGGCATTTTCTGAGCTTTGGATTTGACCTTGCACATCCTGATATCTTCCCTGCCGTAATGGTGGTTGCTTGTAATATACTGTAGATTATGTGGAATTTGTGAAATGTTTGTCTGTTGTTAACACCTGTTTCAATTTCTGGATGATGGTGTGAGGACAAAATGTTACATGTAATGTACGTCCCTTTGTTACTGCATTTTACACCTTAGAATATATATTTTTAATTCCTTATTCAAACACCGTTAACAAGCACACACACACTTGGGTAGTCAGTCTCTACTGTTAACTTAGTGCTGCTTCACCGTTGGCTTTTTTGATCGATTTTTGATTGAATACTTCATTAACAGTTTGCAAAAAAAGGCATGGTGGCACAGATTTATACAAAAGAATGCTAAACGGATAACCAAAAGAAGCCCCCTGGGGTTGTTTCCATTAAGGTCCAGCTTTGTGTCCATAAACCTTCATCTGGTGTTGCCATACAGTGCGTCCTGTGTGACTGTGTGATCAGATCAGAGCACTAAAATACTAGATGAGGCGCACCACCTCCATTTTTGGCAAAGAGATTTGGTGTAGACGGAAAAAAAGCGGTCCAACTACTGTTGCAACCCTACTAGAGGGTTTAAGTGGTTCACACTTGTTCTTTATTTCCCCTTAAATGCTTTTTTGTGCCTCGTAAAGCACTTTGAATTGTTTATGAAAATGTGCTGCTGTACCAATGCGTGTGCCTTGCCTCCTCGTGTGTCCAGGGAGAGATGAGACCATGCAGCCGGCAAAGCCGTCCTTCCTGCAGTACTTTGAACAGAAAGAGAAGGAGGCCAACAGTCACAACGACGCAGGAGGAGGAGGAGGACGAGAAAACAACAAGCAGGCTACAGAGGGAGACCTGGAGGTGGTGAGTACAGGTTACAGGTTGTGGCTAATGGCTTCTAAAATCCACTGTCTGCTTAGAATCACAGTCAACTTCATTTGTCACATCACAGGTGTAAAGAAGTGGGTGAAATTAGTTTTTGTGAAAGCACCATCGTTTCTGTTGTTTTCAGGAAGATATCTACATATAGCATAATCTGGCTGCCTGGTACAGTGTGTACATGCGGTTAGACATAAGGTGCATAAGGTTAGACACAAAGGTGGTAGCACTTCGGTAGGTCCATATAGCAGCAGGTATGTACACGAGATTAGACATTAAGGTGCTAAAGAGTATCGGCACATTCCACATGAGGTAAAGTGCAAACAGAGTATCAACATATTTATCAGGTTCAACCACATAGTCCACAGGGGCTGTAACTTCCACAGGTAAAATCCACATGGTAGATTTACATACTGTACAAGTAAAAGGGAAGTCCAAGGCCAGCCAGGTGACAGGCGGTGGTCAGGCCTTGTTCAACAGGTTAGACAGTGACTTGGGATCATGGAGGAGGAATGCTGGGCAAGGTGCATCAAGTGGGCTTTTCGAGTGTGCTATTACACCCACACTTTTTCTTCGGTTGGCTGTCTCAGCAACCTCCAGTGAATTTAGATTATGTTAAACGTAATGTGTCGTGTAACTTTATTGTTTACAATGTCCTCACAGGAATGGAAGGAAACAAAGTGTTATGCATACCTGATCGGCTCCGAGACGGGTGCGTAGGCGGGGATCAACGTATGAGAATGAAATAAAATGACCCGCATACCGTCTGCACTTGCACAATAGGAACACCTGAAGAATGCCTGATGAAGGTCTATGTGACTGCAACGTTGCTTAAATAATACGAGTTTTCCTATTGTGCGCGCAGACGGTGTGCACCGTAAAATTTTATTTTATTCTCACAGGAATAGAGAAATTACAAGTAAGCCAGATGGGGAGGTCATCTTCGGTTTCTGCACAAATTCTGTGCCGTTATGCACACTTCGTAAGTGATTTCTAACAAAACAAGCATAATTATATGCTGTTTTTGACTGTTGGATGGTACAAAACGTGCCTGAGTGAGAGCCTAACCTTCTCTAAAACTTTGCTGTACACTTAATTACCACTTACTTAATTACTTACTGTCTCCGGTGTTCAAACTTTTGTCACCCACTGTGCCTTAGTGTCCTGGCTCTCTCCACTTTTGGCAGTACCTCGATTTCAGAAATGTCATGTAAACAAGAGTACTGGTTGTTGGGAGGCACACATTATACCTTCTTCCATTACTCACTTTAATCACATTCTGCTGTTGTGGTAATAAAGTAGGGCTGAAATAAAGGTATCTAGAGAACAATACTACTTCTAAAAAAAGGTAGACTGCATCTGCAGAGATAGTGGGGTTGTGTGAAATACTGAGAAACAGATATTTTTGCAGAGACATGGAAGCAGCTTACTCAAACTGCTAATTTAGTTTTTGTCACTTATGTGTCTCTAAGCATCAGTTTGAAGCCAGGTAATCTACCCAGCTTCACCTTGGTCCCAAAGGGAATAGACTCTGTCATGCTTAAATAGAGAGTGTGTGTGTGTGTGTGTGTGTGTGTGTGTGTGTGTGTGTGTGTGTGTGTGTGTGTGCGCGTGCGCATGACATGACATTTTTGCTAGTAGACGTATAACACAAAATGTTACTCACACGTACAGTACACACACCACTCTAATACATTCGCACACACTGAGTGGTCTTCATTTGATGTATAATACACACTTCATTACGTTTAATGTGTCACCCAGTCTCTGTGTCACATAAAGATACACGAGCGCACACACACACATCAATATGACATCGCTGTCACACACAAAAAAGTCATGTTACAGTAGCGGTACCACAGTCAAACGAATGAAAGCACTCACACTCACACACACTAAGGTGTATTATACTTTTATGCAGTAACACATGGCCTCATGTTTAATAGATGCAGCTCACAGTGGCAGGTGACATGAGCACGCTATCATCTTCAATAGCAACACCACACAGTACATGAACAGAATTGGGTCACTAGCCAGCGCTGTTATTTTCTCATTTGCAGTTGTTTGTGGGTAATTAATACGCGTTCTCATGAATATTCTACATTATAATCTAACACTGTGCTTAAAATATTAACATTATTTACAGAAAACATACATATACAGATACATATTTTTTTGGGTCCTTGACATGAAAAAGTTTGTGATGTAGTGCACTACATAGCAGAATTAAACAGATCCAATGTTTTGGTACTTTGTGCATTCCATTAGACTTCTGTGGAGTTTTATATTACTTTGAAGCATCTTGTTGACAGCTCTGTGCTGACAGTAAGGAGAGGGCTCTAATTTTAGACTTGTAAGCAGGAGCCATTTCTGTTATTGGGGCAATATGTTGATGGCGAGCACAGCCAGTGTGCAACGTAAAACCCTCTCTGTGGTGGTGTTTCTGGTGTATTTGTAAACAAGATTTTTTAATACGCTTTTTTCCCCCCTTATATCAATAAAAATCACACCCAGTGTGAAGAGAGTGGTGCCTTTCATAAGTTCATTTCATTAGTTACTTTTTACAGACTTTGATGACTTCAATGTATTTTTACTAATTTTAAGTACTTTAAAATGTTTGTACAGATTTGTACGTGTTTTTACTCATTTTAACATATTTTAAGTATTTTTACGCATTTTAAGTATTTTTACTCATTTAAAGTATTTTTACTCAGTTTAGGAACTTTAAAGTATTTTTACTAATATTTAAGTATTTTTACTCATTTTAAGTTTTTTTACTCATTTTAAGTATTTTTACTCAAAAGTGTGTGTGTGTGTGTGTGTGTGTACTGTACCGTACTGTACTGTACGTACTGTACTGTACTGTACTGTACCTGTACTGTACCTGTACTGTACGTACTGTACTGTACGTACTGTACATACTGTACTGTACTGTACGGTCTGTACTGTACTGTACGTACTGTACTGTACTGTACTGTACGGTCTGTACTGTACTGTACTGTACTGTACTGTACTGTACGGTCTGTACTGTACGGTCTGTACTGTACTGTACTGTACTCTGCGGTCTGTACTGTACTGTACCTCTACCTGTACCTGTACTGTACTGTACTGTACTGTACTATACTGTACTGTACTGTACTGTACTGTACTGTACTGTACTGTACGGTCTGTACTGTACTGTACGGTCTGTACTGTACGGTCTGTACTGTACTGTACTGTACCTGTACTGTACTGTACCTGTACTGTACGGTCTGTACTGTACTGTACGTACTGTACTGTACGGTCTGTACTGTACCTGTACCGTACTGTACTGTACGGTACGGTACTGTACGGTACTGTACTGTACTGTACTGTACTGTACGGTCTGTACTGTACTGTACCTGTACCTGTATGGTTGCATCTTTGTGTTGCAATCAGCCGTAGCTGTTGAGGCTGTGCTCAAACATACAGAGAGGCCGTGCTCATACGGACACACATACGGACACACAGACGGACACACAGACACACAGACACGGTCAAATGTAGGAGTGGTTGGCACCACTCAAAAAGCAAGTCTTTTGCGCACCTACAAAGGCGACGGGTGCGGAGGAGAAGACCAGATGAGGGCCCCAATGTAATGAAAGAAAAAACTCTGTGTTCAAATGCAAGAATTATTTAATTCTTATATATCAACAAAAATATAATATAATATAAATGTATACTGACACAAAATAATATATCAAATGTATACTGACACAAAATATGTTCAGATGGGGGTCCTTGACGTGAACAAGTTTGAGAGGCTGTATAGGGCAGGTGGTAAAAAGAACACGGAAGCAAAAGAAGAAAACAAAAAGGACTGAAATGAAAACATTGACAGATGGACAGCAAATTTGTAATTTATGCAGGTAGGACAAACTAAATGTACATTGGTGGCTTATGATAATGTCCCAATAAAAACTAAATGTAATCCCAACAAAACAAATCAGGCTGAAGATGTAGCTGAGCTGCGTTAAATGCATTTACTTGGTACTTTTTCATAGTACAGTCTGTCTATGCATGTCTTATGTTTATTCCTTAAGTCATTGGTTCTCAAAGTGGGGTCCTTGGCAGGGTACCAGGCGGTCCCCAGCTAAATAAATTGATATAGCATCACAATCATGTTAACCACTTTAACCATTAATTTATACTTTGGCTATTCAAAAATAGCAGATACACAAGTTCATAGAGGGGCACTGAGTGCCGCGCTATGAGCTTATATATATTTTTAAAGCCAACATTTGTAACGCAAATGTTTGCTTCTGGGGGTCCCTGGAACAAAATATTTTGAGATGGAGGTCCGTGGCCAAATACATATAATTTTGGGGACATGAAAGAGTTTGAGAACCACTGCCTTAGGTGTCATTCAGGGGGTGAATACTCTCTTACATAAGCCTCAGGCTTTGATGACATACAGTATTCTGGCTGTATAATATCTCTGCTGTGTATTCTTTAGTACTGGTTTCAATGTTTTTGGGGTGGTCAAAATCTCAAGGCACACCTGCATTTATTGTGAAAATAGCTGCTCTACAAGCTCACTGTAGATCTGCTATTTTCTAAAATCTTTGAACATTTGTGGAAAGTAATACAAATAAATGAACTAATAATAAAGATTTTGCTTATAATCCCCAAAATACACTAGACTCCAGGATGAGAGTGGCTAAAATATATATCGTCTCTGTTGGGTGGAACCCTCATATGTCCAAAACTGTTACTTTTCAGGATTCAAATTCAAAAGTAGCAGATAACTTTCAAACAGTAACTTTCAAAATGGTCATCCTGTACAACCTCCAATCCAAGATTATGAAAACAAATAATGTTCCCCTTGGCCGCCAATTGAATATCACTGGTGTAGATAGTAGCCTATATGCTAAATGTCCTATCTAAGATAGAAGTCTTGTGTGGTGTGTGTGCATACCACACATAGAAATAAATTTTGTTTAGAAGTTGTGTTTAGAACAAAAGTTCTGTGTGTGCGTGCAGCAGCGTATTTATTCAGTGCTTGTTCATAAGCCTGATTGCAGCCAAGAAGGAAAGTACTCCATAGTCTTTTAGTCCTGTGCTATATGAGTCTTCATAATGTAGTTGCTGTACTCCATTGTTTGTGTTGTGGTAGCTGTACAACATGTGGAGGGAGAGCGAGCGAGCACACACACACACACACACACACACACACACACACACACACACACACACACACACACACACACACACACACACACACACACACACACACACACACACATGTGCATTATACATGAACTACAGGTCACTGACAGTCACTGCAGCACTCTGCTCTTCAACATGCTTCCATTCAATTCCATTTATTATTTCTGTTGTTGCTACCTCTTGTTCTTTGTCTCTCTCCCTTTTCTCATGTCACCACAGTCTTCAGCCACTGGAGTAGTGTTGTGGTGTTTACGTGCAGAAACACACTGCCCTCTCGCTGTGCTTTCACTGTTTGTTTTGGTAGCCCAAAAACATCCCTGTCTACCAAAACAAACAGTGAAAACATCACAATACAGCTAGAGAGGAAGGTGGCTGATAACTGCTGGTATAGAGGGAAATGATGGGTAGAAATGCATGCTATGTTTTGTTATGTAAACGCAGGGCAAAGTTACATTCTATACATGCATCTGTTAATCTTGAGGTTAGGTTGGTTATGTTTAAGGTAAAGGGATATTGATTCAATGTAATGTGTAGTGCAGTGGCCCCAAACGTTTGCAAAACCGTCATGTGTGTGCACATGTGTGTACAGTACATGTGTGACTAAAGGGTTTCTTAACAGTCCAACCATGGCTCCCAGTCCCTTGTGGCTTGCAAAGCCACTTTTCCATTAAGTCGAGGCAGTTTCAGCTTGGTCAAATGGATGTATGTTTTGATGTTTGCTCTCATGTCTTTTTAAATAATGCATGCATGTGATGGACTTTTTCCTTACCTTTCAACATAACTTTGAGGCCACCCCGATGCCTTAAAATAGTCTTAACATCCCCTCAAGGATAACGGCATGCTTCCTTGCAAAAATAAATCCAGGTATAAATGCACCAAGGACACATTTGTGATGGACAGAAACCGTCACACAAATATAATTTGTCTCCAACCCATATCGAAAAACGACATGAAATTCAATAATAAATCATTTGCGTGTGGATCATCCAACTGGGAAGTACAACTAAAATAAGAAGATGACAGGGCCACTGTGTGATTTTAAAATAAAGATGAGATGAGACACGCACGCAACCCTGTTCCTGTAGCACCGCGGCTGGCCACTAGGGACGCACTAGGGAGGAAAACAAGGTTGACAGCAACCTTGCAAGGTTGTATAACTTACATTGTATCTCTCCATGCTTTTTAATGAATGAACCTTGAATTAAAAGTTATAATGTTAAGATTGACTGTTACAATGCAGGAAACCACATTATTCGTATGAATTTTCAATACTTTTTGTTTGTGTTAAAATAATTTGAACTGATTTGCATTAAGTTAGATTTAGTTATTCTTCCCTGTGTAAACTATCCTAACTGTTCTGAGCACTAGGGTTGTGATCCGTCACTGGATTCAACATTGAGGAACCGGAAACGGAATTTCGAGCCGGTTCCGGAACCGCTTAGAACGGTTTTATCACACGCTCACAACCTCTGTTTGTACACGGTTTTCTGTCAGAACTGGAATGTGGTCTTCAGGTCTGCTGTACAATTGCAATAATATGTATGCGATACTGTATGTATGTTTGAATTAGTGTTTAACAAAAATTCTGATTAAATATATTACCTTCAACAAAGATCAGAGGCGGTCATGCACATCCATAAACCATTTAAAGGCAGGTGCTGAACTCAAACAGAGACGTATAACAAAGTGTAACCTCCTCAGTACAAGGCAGAAAAGAGTTCGCACACTAAATATATTACCTTACCTATCCACTTTGTGCTGTTAAGAGGGAATACATTCATCTCAACCCTTCTGGGCAGTGTGATTTAGGCAGCCACTGAGTTAGAGCACAAACAGCTCTAGCTTTAGGTCTGTGTCTGTGGTCGAGGCCACTTCCAGGAGTATGTACCTAACATACTGTACATGCTGAACATCTTTTGGTTTGGGAGGAAACCAGAGCATCTGGGGGTCAAAACCCACATGAACACAGTGGGAGAACATGCAAACTCCACAAAGAAATTCCCCAGATCAAGCAGGATCTAACAGTGTCTTTGCATTCATTGTCTAGGCAGGGAACAGGTACGGGGGGTCCGCAGCCAAATACATATCAATTTGGGGGTTATGAGGGCTATGAGCTTTTATATCTGCTACTTTTTGAATAGCCAAAGAAATCTAAAGTGACACAGATGCGTTCCTGGATTGAATGGTTTAAACTAACGTCATGATCCCAGGACAAATAATGTTTTTTTTTAGATTCTACTATAAAGTATCACTAACAGTTTGGCTGTGGTGCGGTCAGACATAACGTAGAGTAGGACCTCTCAGCCTCTAAAGTGATCTATCCAGGGAGGAAGATATCGTCGGGGAGAAGAAACCTCGTATCTCCATACTCCAACTTTTTACGTTTTATTTTTTCATAAGCGGAAAGCAGAAAAAAACAGCCGATCTAAAGGTTCGCAACACGTTGCGTTGTGAGATCTGCTATTTTGTAGATGTGGTATTTTTGCAAAAATCTTTACAGTGAAAGTGGTTAAGTGTGTGCGCGGGTTTTATAAATATTAAATCGATGAAAGTATTAAGAGCGTGTGACTAAAATAATAACTACATTGGATCCATTCGAACACAGCTTTTCTTTCTGTCCATCTCCTGAAAAGCAAACAGTTTGTGGACATACAAGGTTTTCCGCCCGACCGTAACGATATTCTGTGTTATTTTAGCTCCATTGATTGTGAGTAATAAATAGCAGCAGAGTAGAGTGCTGCTGGTAAGAGCTGAGAGGAGAGAAGGAGGAGGGGGGGGTCCCCCCATGGGACAAGCCAAACGCAGGCCCTGTACGTGTCCCTATCAGACCCTCGACGTAGAGACACCGCATTGAACAGATGCCAAGAGATAACAGCCCAGAATAGATCCCTCGTAGTGATCCGAGTCCAAGAGGCTAGGTAATTCTAAGATAGTTGTCCGTCTTATGTGGCCATTAACCCATTCAATCCGGGAACGCATCTGTGTCATTTTTAGATTTCTTTGGGCTATTCAAAAATAGCAGATATACACGCGCATAGCCTCACTATGCGCTTGTAGATCTGCTAGTTTTGGAAAATGCTGAAAATGTGTTCAAATCTTTGAATATACTGTATAAATCTTTGCTTCTGGGGATCCTACAAATGTCTTCTAAATCCTAACAGTTTTTCTTTTTATCATTGGTTGCTATATCATTGGTTCACAAACTTTTTTCATGTCAAGGGCCCCCAAAATGATATGTATTTGTCCGCGGACCTCCCCCCATCTCAAAATATTTTGTTCCAGGGACCCCCAGAAGCACAGATTTGAGTTAAAAATGTATATATATATTCAAAGATTTGCACAACCTTTTCACGATTTTTCCAAAATAGCAGATCTACAAGCTTGTAGCTTGTATATCTTCTATTTTTGAACAGCCAAAGAAATCTTAAGTGACACAGATGCGGATTGAATGGGTTAATGAAGGCATCAGGTTCTCTCTCAGGGTTGCAACATTGATGCACTTGTAGTACTTTACTTTAGTAACTGCTGTCAATGGTGAGATATAATAGTAACTGCTGTCAATACTGAGATATATTTGAGATATAAGATCTTATTAAAGATTTTCAAAAGTGGCCATTAATGAAAGCATTAGGTCTATCTTCTGACTATTATATCTCTATCAGATATAAAAAATAATGGCTAAGGTTGATGTTCGTAAATAATTGACTATGTATTAGCACAACATAGTAATATTGTCAATGGCAGATATTTGAAGGCGCGTGCAGAGCATTTTTAAGTGCCCATTTACCAAAAGAACCCTAGTTACTTAAATTATCCCCCCTTTTGATGTTGTTATTATCAATTGTGAGATATTTTTAGGTTTTCATGAAAAAGCTCTCGAGCAGCCAGACTGTGTGGCAGAGATATGGATCTCTGCTTGTGGCCTTTCATGTCATAAAATTAACTTGTGCTTAAATCTTCCTACTGTATGCCACTGTGATGCACTTTGATAATGTATGACAGTCTGTACTCTGTATGACGGCTTGTAGATTGGCTATCTTTGATACTACTTTTATGTGATACTGTATCATGACAAAGTAGGAATTTATTTTATGAAAAAACAAAACATTTGTTTGATTGTTAGTTTTTCCCCCCAGCCGAAAAATGCAGGGTACTCTCGTCCAAATGGCCAGTGTTGAAAATAAAGACTCTCTGTGATCAGATTGTTTTCTGGGCTCTGATCATTTCCCGTCAAAGAGTCTGTCTATTGTATCGTCAAGCTCAAAACGTTAAAGGCTTGCTATTTATTTTTTATGTTTTTTGTGTGCTATTTTTTAGGTTGACTCCTGAAAAGTAACCTTTTTGGACATAATTATGAGGTTTCCAACCGACAACAACTGTATATATTTATACGTACACACACAACCAATTTTACACTCAGGTTTACTTGTGTAATGTAAACATTAACATACAGTATATTGACGTGCATGCATTTGCATGTGTTCTGTGTTCAGATGCGTTCTTGGACGGTGGAGGAGCTGCGGTCGCGGCTGGCCTCTCTGGACCCCCAGATGGAGCAGGAGATCGAGGAGATCCGCCAGCGCTACCAATCCAAGAGGCAGCCCATCCTGGATGCCATCCAAGCCAAGAAACGCCGCCAGCAGAACTTCTGAGGGCCTCCTCGCCCGTGGAGATGATATCCCACGTACGTTTTATACAGTCTCTGCAACGCTGCGAGTCAACGTAAATATCGTCACAATGTCTAGCATAACAGAGGTTCTTGGTTCAATTCATGCTTCTATTCTACAGTATGTCACCAGGACATTTTGGGACAAATCATCCTTAAACACAAGATTTTATCTTACATAGATACATATAAATACATGTTTTCCTACAAGAATAGTTCACAGGTTATTTTGCACTGATTCATGAGATTTTAAGATTGGATATGTTTTCAGTAACAGCGTAAAAATATCAGCCACACATTTCGGTATTTACACAACCCGCGAGCGACTCCATTAAACGTTGACATTATTATGTTCTTCTTCTGTAAGCCACGGCGTCAGGTCTCGTGACGGTTTCCACAAAGGGACTGTCAGCTAGAACTTAGAACTCTTAAAGCTTCAAGAACTAGGAGTAACTATCACGTCACTGATGGAATCTATCGCTTCAGTTTGACGTCAAGCTGTCTACACTGACCCTTCACATGCCTGGAAACCTCAAGAACAACGTTCAAGAACAAGTTGGAGCGTAATTATCCCCTCCTAAAAACAAAAGACATTGTGGCTTTTTCTTATTGTTCCTTATTTTACCAGGCTTACTGCTTTCTGCCAAGCTTGCACACATGCTATAGTGCTGTTTGTGAAAGAGCAATTCAGACCTCTAAAACCCGATTCATACTTCGTCGCGCGATGGTGTCTCGCGGCAAACATATCGGCGTGCTACACCATCACGGGACGGGGCATAAATTAGGCTTAAGTATTTGTTATTATCTTGTTATTGTGGTACAAACGTCTTTTTACGTTCTGTTGCAAGCTCTTTGGTACTCAAGACATTTTTGGTGCTTAATTCTCATTCCTATGCAGGGTCTGGAAAGGGGATGAGAAATGAATCTAGTAATTGTCTAGTCTTGCAAGGTTTTGGCATTACGCAAAAAAGTGTGGGGAAAATATAGTCATTCAATCCAGATATTCGCTAGACATGTCATTGTAAACCCATTTTCATGTCTTTTTTTGGGGGGGAGGGGGGGGAAGGCATTTGAAATGAAAATGAAAAACAGACTGTGGTATCGAACAAAGTTGTTTTTAAGAGGAGGGGGGGGGGGTCCGGTTGGCGTGACCAATGGGAATACTGTAATAATTGGCCTACATTCTGTCAATTCAAATAATGTGTCACATTATAACTGTCTTTTAAATGTTGAGATATGAGAATTTCATTCAGGTGTTAAGAACAAAAAACTAAGATGTTGAGGGATTTTATTGATATGATTTACCTTCGGTTTTCCAATTTTGCCGTGTACTTTTTTCTCAATTTCTTTTCCCCCCAAAGGTCTGTTCATAGACCTGGATCCAATTATTATTAGGAGGTTCTGCAATTTACTGGCAGGCTAAAGCGATATCTTACAGTTCAATAAATGACTATTAAATATGAATCTAGGTCTGTCTGGACTTGGCTTCAGACAGTCCATGGAGCCGTTTGGCCCCTTATATTGTTGCAGTCGGGTCAAAACCTTGTATGTCTGAAACCATTCCTTTTTTTAATTATTCTAAACGGTTATTTAATTGGCTATTTTCACTGCTCGGCTATTTTCACTGCTTTTGTGAGACACTCTTGTATGACGAAGTAGGGCATTCATTTACAAAAAGAAAAAAGTTTAAATATGGAGTTACAAGGTTTCCGCCCAACGGTGACAATATGCAGTTCTTTATACGCTTGAAGCTTTTTATTTTCCTTCTCTTGTTTTCCTTTTTTGTACATGTCCAGCACATTTGTAAAGGGACAGTTTATTTTTCTACTTGTAGATTTAGTAGTTAATAGTTACACAGGTTGGTTAAGTCAGTCAGTCAGTGCAGAGACTGAACACGGTTGCTTCTATTCCAAGGATGTTTTTGCGAGAGCAGGTGAAGCTACTGTACCGTCTCAGGTCATAAAGAACTCCTCAGGTGTGTGTGTGTGTGTGTGTGTGTGTGTGTGTGTGTGTGTGTGTGTGTGTGTGTGTGTGTGTGTGTGTGTGTGTGTGTGTGTGTGTGTGTGTGTGTGTGTGTGTGTGTGTGTGTGTGTGTGTGTGTGTGTGTGTGTGTGTGTGTGTGTGTGTGTGTGTGTGGTAATTGCTGTAGATATTAAGGGAATCATTTATATATAGAGGTGCCGTATCTGTAGGAGTACAGGAACATATTGTATAAGTTATGATAATGATAAAAGCACAGTTTGGAGTTGGAGACCTTTTGTAGAGGAGGAATTTCCAGACTTACACTCCTATGCTAAGGAGGAGTCGTAAGCACAATAGTTGGGCGTCATGGAATGTTTGGAGAATGGCCTTTTCACCATTAGAAATGACACTGTCATCTTGATGGAAAGACTGGAGAAAAGGAGAGCTTCTTTTTCTAGTCAGCCTGTGTGAACAGCCTGTGACTGGCATCAATTGAGTTCTCTGAAATGGTTGCGGGCAAAGCGAAAGGGAATGCTTTATACTGCCTTATCTTGTCAGCATTGGATGTACTACTAAAAAGCTTAATTTAACTCAAGATTATACAAATGGACTTGTACACCATCAGAGTTAAATGAACACTGAAGATTTTACTCTGTCCTTTTTTTTCTTTTGCTTAATTCTTGTAGCAGTGATGTAAACTGATTGTGTTTTGCTGTGATTGATTCTTGTTGATTTTAGTTTTTGTTGATTTAGTTTTTTTTATTATATCTACAGAGGTTATGTCATTGAAAATAATGCTGATGTATTTATGTTGGAGTTGGGATTAGATTTTTGACTTTGGAACTGATGCGTGAGCTGTTTTTGTTGCTGGCAAGGCCACCATGCTGGTACTGTTGGACAACGATGAGTCAGATGTTATTTAATTAAGTAGCAATCACTGGAGAACAGTTTAACCTGAGCCATATATAGAAACAGCTCTGTCATCCTTTTGTCCACTTTTAAAGAGCTGTGATGTGCTTTCTGTCTGCCTTTCACTTCCTCAGACATGACTTCTGTTAGTTTTGCAACTTTTGTGTGACACTGTAGTATGTCGAAGTAGGGCATTAATGTAGGGTAAAAACATACAAAATTGAAATATAGAGATAAGAGTTTTCTGCCCAACGGCAATGTAATTCTCTGCACTTGTTTTAAAAAATAGGTTTCTACCAAGAGCCATCCAGATTGCCTGTTAAAATAAAAAAAATACAAAACTTTACTTAAATAACATTGAAATGATTGAGATCAAATAGATTTCCTCTTCCAACCATGCTCATTCAGGACAAGGTCACAAAAGGTCAGACAGAACCTGCGAGGATTATTGAGCATATTTGGCAGTTTGTTAAATTGTTTCCTTTTTTTTGTCAAGCACAGTGGAGAGGTAATTAAAATACAGTACAGTAGCCATTTTACAGTCAAAAAATATATATTAATGACTTGTCATGAAGAGCACTAGGAGGATAAAGGATTTGTAAAGCCTTCAGGCCACTTAAACGTTTGGTTTTCTTTTTACACCTGCAGAAATTATTTTCTTTGCTTTGTTGTTCACTCACTCACGTATCTATTGTAACTGTTCCTACAGCTGCTGGCTCTGATAAATCTGCTGTTAATTCCTACAAAAACTGGTTGTATGTATGTCTCCATGCCTTAAAAAGTATACTGTGTAAGTTATGGGTACATTTTGAATCACTGCTGTTTCGTTTGTGCTTTTTTTTTTCTTTTCTAATTAATAAAACATATTTTAAGGGATATTTTTTGTGTTCTTTGTCCCCTCGCCCAACGTCTGCAAGGCACTTAACCACCTCATATTTAGTACAAAATATTTAAAATGAAGAAATGTAAAGCATGCCATGCACATTCATTCTGGTGATCAGGGGACAAACATGACAAACAGACAAACAGAAGACCAGTATAAAGATAACGATAGTCTACACTGTGCAAATCTCAATAAACGGCAGGATTAATTTTTTAAATTACCATTGTTGTACCAAATCTATCGTAATCATTTGAAACTTTTTGAGCCACACCATGTTTCCATCTCATTATTTTCTCTGTGGCGAGCCAAAATAGCACTGATGAATTTTTAATCGCCCGGCTACAAATCTGATCTCTCTCATTGACTATGTGCAGGGTCTGGTGTTCATTTCAAGCCGTGTGTGTGTGTGGAGATTCAAGAGTATAATGGTCATTCATTCATACAGATGTTCCACAGACTGCTGACAATAACATTTTACAACACCAGGCTGGGTTGCTTACCCAGGGCCCGCAAACTTTGGAACTACCTGCCCGCCTGTTGGTTGCTCAGGGCGAAAGCCATTCTGTTTTCAGTTGAGGGTCTAAGATGGTTGAGGATCATCTGGTTGGCTGTCTTGGTGACTTATGAGCTCAGGCTGATGCCCCGGATGTTGTCCGTCTTGGTCGCCTGACTGGTGCTTCCCTGTCTTCTATGGTGCTTCCCAGTCTTCTACAGTATGGTGCTTCCCTGTCTTCTATGGTGCTTCCTATGGTGCTTCCCTGTCTTCTATGGTGCTTCCTATGGTGCTTCCCTGTCTTCTATGGTGCTTCCCCGTCTTCTGAAGTGCTTCCTATGGTGCGTCCCTGTCTTCCATGGTGCTTCCTATGGCGCTTCCCTGTCTTCTATGGTGCTTCCCTATCATCTATGGTGCTTCCCTGTCATCTATGGTGCCTCCTTGAGGCAATTTATTGATCCTTTATTTGTGTTTTTTTCCCTTCCATTGGCTTGATATCTGTTTTTAATATCACACCAATTTAATTGCATAGTTGTTTTTGAGTTTTGAACCTAGAACCTTTGGTTTATAAACTCCTGACATTATTTCCTGTGCCACGCTGCCAGTGAGAATGAAATACTTAACCTTTTTAATCAAACACACACAGAGATGGGCGAAAATGCATCAAAAAGTGTTTTGATACCAATTACAAATACTGGGTAAAAAATAATATAATACAAATGCAAAATACTGGTCTGAGAAATGTATTTGAGATACAAATATGTATTTTGAAAATACATTAAAATGATGCAATGATTAGTCAATTCATAGATTGATTGCCAAATGTAAAATGTGTTTTTCATGGTGTTTTGGAGCAGGCAGCCAAAATGTTTATCACCGTGTGGGAGAGCGCAGGCCAGAGTGACCTTGTTATCGTCGTCTAGACAAGAACTATGGCATAAGACTGAATACACAATCCCCAGAGCTGCCTCTACGCCTGTACCTCACAGACACCAAAAGGAAATATTCACTAGTTGAGGCAAGGTCAAATGAAGTCTGTCTCAACCTATACATTACAGTCTATGGTCTCAACTCAAGACGTGCCCTAATCTGCCTCTCATTTGTGGTTGAGGGTGGGTAAGCCAACAGTATAAACCTGTGTACATTTTTAAAATGTGTCAATTTTAGAATAAAATGACATAACATGTATTTAAAATACAGAAAATACAATCTCTGAAAGTATCTTGATACAAACAAGAATACGTCTATTTTTTTCCCCATTCCAGCCAAATACAAATACAAATTACAAAATACAAAAAAGTATTTAAAATTGTAAATGTATAATTTTTTGAGTAAAATTATGCCAAATAAGGAGGATTTGGGAGTTATTTGACAGCATGTCTTTGAATCTTTATTCATCAATCCCAGCTATGGAGGAAAACATTACTAAAGCTCATAGTGATAATGAGTAACCATAATGTTACCACATTAATGCAGATGAGGAAGAGATTAAATGACTAAAAAAGACTAAATAGCTTTGCAATAGAGAAGACATGAAGCATCGAGGAAAGTATTCAGAAACGTGATGATTAAACGTTGATGAATTGAATACATAAAACCACAATGGAATCAAATCCCCTGGACTTTTTTGTTAAATCCTTTTAGCCTTAATGTCTTACTGTACCAAGTGCTGTTTACATTTCTGACTAATAAAGTATTAAATCAATCAATCAAAATCAATAAATGACATGTGCTCATCATGCTCAGTCTAGCAACAGAACTGGCTCAGGATTGTATTGACAAGAATTTGCTGAGACATCATCAGTAGTATTACCTGATACTTTGAATGTTGGAATCAATAGTGACTGGATCTACAGTAAATCTCATAGTGATGCTGTCTGAAACAGTGGCTGAAGACAATCAATATTAGTTATGTCTGCCATAGTGGATGCATTACAGTGCCAGGATCCCCATACACAATTTGTGTTGTTTCAAAGATATTACAAACTTAAAAAAATATAACAATCAAAAATTGTTTTTGAAAATAGAAGATCTACAAGCACACAATGTGTCACGATGCGACCCATTGTGGGCTTGTAGATCGGCTATTTTCAAATTGCACAGTACAGTATATAGGCTTAAAGTGGTGGGTTAAACTTATTTTGATGCAACAGTATATTAACCCCTGAGGGTCTCCAGACCCCACTTTGAGAATCCCTGCACTACAATGTCTGCCATAGTGAACACATTACACCAGTGTGTCTCAACCTTTTCTGGGACCCAATTCAAATGTAAGATTTATTTTGATTGACATTGTCACCTGACCCTTTTTGCACTTGTGTAAGTAAAAGACAATAGTTTTGCATCCAAAGAGCCTCAATGTTCACTTTTCAGTGTGCAAGCCTTTTTGCTGTTCATGAGTATGATTATCATGGTCAGCATAATGGTCAGTATGATGTATCAGTATCATGGTCCGTATCATGTCAGTACCATGGTCAGTATCATGTCAGTATCAAGTCAGTATCATGGTCATGTCAGTATCAGTATCATGTCAGTACCATGGTCAGCCTTTCCAGACATGCTTCTACCTGTACAAACCCCATTCAACACTTACAAATCTAGCCAATCTTCATCATCCCAATAAAAAACTCAACACAATTCAGAGACCACGCCTCATTGGACTGCAGAGTCAAGGAAAAAAGGCCCAAAAAAGGCCCGGAGACCACCTCAGTGCCCCCTTTGAACAAATATTACTTCCAGCGCCCCCCAAACTTCTCTGTATGCCCCCTGGGGGGCTGTACCACCGCCATTGAGAAACACATTACAGAATCACATTTGAGGGTCCTCAACATGTCCCACAATACTCAGTAAAATCTAGAAAACATATCTGGTCACTACAGTGGCATTTGGATGTTCTAATGATAAAACTTGATGAAACACAGCTGCGTCCCCTATATAAATAACTAATGAGATAGTCTGCCCCTCACTACGATGAAGATTTTATGTCAAAACATTGTTAGATTGTATTACATACAGCTTTCTTGCATTGTGGCTACGAGTGTGCGACAACTTTCCTTCATACTTTTCACCATAGACCGCGTCTCTTCAAGTTGTGTGCATTCCTCCCCATATCCTGTTATACTGATATAATCCAGTATTAGGATTTATATCTAAATTGTCCTACTAGACTACTCTATTTAGACCTATACAGGTTAGTTATGGTAATGTCTTAGCCTGACAATCAGCCTGAATTTTCATTTCGTTTAGTTTCAGGGGCTGGAGCCAGGCTAGGAATGTCTGGGAATGTAATTGCAAGTACTTTATGGGATAGTAGGCCTATGTAGGATTTTTCACATGGTGTGGACATTACCCACACTGTAAAATCAAACAAATGTAAATGGACCCGTCAAGGGTGATACCCTTTTTTGCAGTGCATTCTTCTCAAAGGCACAAGTCAGCTCAGGTGTGCAAATAAATTAATCTTTATAGACAGCTGTGTTGGAAATCAGCAAATGGAACTCTTGTATCATCCTCAAAAAAATCGACCATAGTTCATGCATAGAGGAAGGTGGCATGGTGAATTACACCCCACCCCCCATTATACATTAGTTATCTTACAAGATACCCTGTTGGACACAAACATATTACACAGGTTAAAGGTCATCTGGTTATGTATGTTTGTACAGCTATAAGTCAAGAAAATATACAGCACAATGCAATTGTATTTCCACAGCCTACCCTTAACCCAAACGTTCTTCCGAACAGGTAGTCTAGCATTTGGTTTAGCATCATGAAATGATCTTCATGTAAGTTATATATTCTTTATTGATCCCCGTGGGGACATTCACAATCTTCCTTTGATCCATCCTATCAATCAGGTGCAGTGGGAAGACACTGAGCAGCTCCAGCTCTGAGGCCTATGCCTTGCTCAAGAGCACTGGCAAGACTAATATGCATGCCTTTTGGTGTTGGAGGAAACCCATGTGAATACAGGGAGAACATGCAAACTCCACATAGAAAGGGCCCAGTTGGGTTCAAACCCAAGACCTTGTTATGAGGCAACAGTGCTAACCACCGTGCCAACCATATCTTGTCCTTAAACACTCAGAAATTAACGTTTCATATTTTCCTGGCTCTTTTTTTGTTTTTTCAGTGCTGCTCACTTCATTTCAGCTTAGTTCCACTCATCGGCTGAGTCCATTTGCTTGTAAGTAAAAGAAATATGATGTCATAATCATCATTGTTAGGTCGCCAGCACTGATCCATGTCACTTCACAGTACGAGCCAATAGTGAGTACCAAAGTGATTAGTAAAATAAAGACTGGAGTTTATGCAGCATGTGATCAATTTGAACAGTGACACACGTCCGAAAAATCACCCAAACCTCAAAAAAGGCTAGCCTGATACTCGGCTAGCCTGAAGTTCCATTTAGTTTCACATTAATCAGGCTGGAAGTGCTCCCAAGATGCAGGCGTAGCCGAAGTGCAGAAGCGATTAGTTCATCCCTGAACCAGTCACAATAGTAAAGCGGTTCATGTCTTTGTCAAGCGACACTGCAAATGGTAAAGTTGTCACATTGTTGTAGTTTATGTAAACAATTTACTAATCGAACATTTGTCAGTATGGAGGAGGATGTAACGGTAATTCCTTTTCAAAACAGCTTCAATAACAAACAGCTTCAACATAAATTCCATCCGCTAATGTTACGCCGCCATCCTCTCAGGAGTTATTCCACCTGGTTGAAAGGTTTTTTTTTTGAATGGGGGTGACTAGTAGCTGGAGGGCTGGAGCCAGGCAACCAAATGCCCACTGTGAAAATGAACTGTGGTCTGCTCAACCGTAATAGAAGCAGTGTTCCTGAACATTGCCTTGTAGAGTGGTGGTTCCCAACCTTTTCTGGACCAGGGCCCACTTGAAAATCTCAAAGGCTTTCGCGGCCCACCCATCTCACCACTTAAAGGGATATTTCACTTTCAAACATGTTTGGGGTCATTTTAACGTCTACTCTGGCTTTTGAGAGCACCCCAGACAGTTTTTAAGTTGCTTGATTGTCATGTAAAATTACTAAATTAGGTTAATGTAAAAAAAACTGTTATATTATCATTAAAATCTTAGTGTTTTGCTCATTATTTGGTTGCCCATTTGCAATGTCCTCACAGCCCACAGGTTGGAATCGCTGCTATAGAGCAGTGGTTCTCAACCAGTGGTCCGGGGACCACCAGTGGTCCTTGAGGAGTTTCCAGGTGGTCCCCAGCTAAATGATGGAGAGTTGTGGACCCTTATAGATCTTTTACTCTTGAGAACGTAAAATGAAACCAAATGAACCCTTACGGGTCCATTTGGTTTCATTTTACGCTCTCAAGAGTTAAATTATTGTTAAACATCTGCATTACTTAATTTACAAGAAGTCTACACAACTAGAGAAATGGTGGTCCGTGGCTCAAATGTCGAATAAATAATGGACCTTGACATGAAAAGGGTTGAAAACCACTGCTATAGAGGAAGTGGAAGATGAGTGCAGAAGAGGAAATCCATTCTGGCTCCCCGCCAGCCAGCTTCAGGCTCGCGGGACGTAGGATGGATGCTCCATGTAGCTGTAATTCACCACGCCACCTTCCTCCTCAAACTCCACATCATCTTCCTCGTCCAAACACCTGCTGTCTCCATCTGACCCCTCCTCCTCCTCTTCCTCTCCTCTGTCCCTGTCCCCCTGTCTCACGCGGCGCTTCTTCCAGGTGCTGTTGCGCACGGAGGCCTCCAGGGCCTTCTGCTTGCGGTAGAAGAGGGAGAACTTGTTGAAGATGATGGTGATGGGCAGGGCCACCACCAGCGTGCCGCCCAGGATGCAGCCGGTGGCCGCCAGCTTGCCGGCCACCGTCACGGGCACCACGTCGCCGTAGCCCACCGTGGTCATGCTCACCGTCCCCCACCACCAGCACGCCGGGATGGTGTCCAGACCCACGTCCTGGAGGTGGGGGGGGGGGGGGGTGAGGACAAGAGGTTATAGGAGGCTTCAGTAGAAGTAGAACATGATGATGAAAACAGATAGGGTGGAGAGAGAGAGAACGGAAGGGAGAGAGGGAGGGAGGGAGACTGAAGAGATTCATGGCCATAGCTGAGTGGGTAGAGGCCGGAAACAGAAGGTGTCCAGTTCGCGCCCCGGCCACGGTTTGTGTCGAAGTGTCCCTGAGCAAGACACATACTGTAACCCTTAACAGTTTTCTGAAAAAACATAATATGTTTCTATATCAGTGGTTCTCATGTCAAGGACCCCCAAAATTATATGTATTTAGCTCAATTGTCTTGCTATCTGCTATTTTTGAATAGCCAAAGTAAAAAGCTAAAATCTAAAATGACACAGATGCGTTCTCGGATTGAACTGCCATAGAGTATAAGAACTAGAGAACGGACGGCCCTGCCCCCACCTATTAATTTCAATGAAGTCGCTCACCCAGCACATGAAGCAACTGAGCACGGATTGAGCACTAAGCAGGCGCAGTAGAGCTTTAAATGGGGAAGTCTTGCAATAACAGATTTGACCAACAGGACAGGGCAGCCTCAATAATCCTCTGCGGTCATGGGGGCTTGTTAACTGCCCCGGTAGCGCCCACTGCTCCTAATAGCTAGGATGGGTTAACGACTTAAACCGCATCATCCATACTGTGGGGATATCTTTAGCTGAAAATAGCAGAACACAAGAAAACTGAAAATACACTAGTATAGAGCCCTGAGGGATTCCGCGCAACCATATGAGGCTTAAGTGGTTAAATGCAGAGGACACATTTCACATAATATGTGCGAATATACATTACAAATACCCCAAAGGAGTGGGGACCATATTATTATTATTATTATTATCAGCATACTCCATAAATGGGGATTTGTGGATGTAATGAAATTTTATCAGATCCACTGATCCAACCGATTTCCCACTAGGCGTGTCACACCCTCGGGGGTCGGTCCATCAGACGGTCCTCGAGATACGTGAACTACAGCCGGACGGACACACGGACAGAGATTTCACCCATTCATTGTAAGATTAGAGAATGAACACAGGCAGGCAGACAGAGAACAGCTTATTTTTGTTTGATTTACTCAAGCTAGAACAATATAAATAATAATTCAGATTTTTAAAAGTTCAGTCATCTCATCAACAAAACGTCCATCCAGATGAAAGCCAGACCATACCTCCTCGTTTTCAGCAGTGTAAGCCATTCCAGAGAACACACACACGCCGACAGCCAGGTAGAGCAGCAGAATGCCCACCTCCCGGTAGCTGTGCTGTAGACGGAAAACACATGGAAGATTATTACAACACTGGTTCTCAACCTGTGGGCCCGGGCCCGCTGGTGGGCCGCAAGGGTATTGCAAGTGGGCCCCCAAATAATTGCCAAAACACTAAGATTTTAATGATAATATAACATTCATATAAAAAATCACACCCTGTGTGAAGTGGGCGGTGTCTTGCTAGCTAATCACAATACTGAATGGAGTCAACCAATCATGTACAAAAGATAAATACATTTATTGAAACACTCTTTATGATGGACGAAACCATAACTTTAAAAAAACAAATTATGTTTTTTTTAAAGTTATGGTTTCTTATATAGGGCTATGCACATGTGTCATGTGACACTGGCCAATCACAGTCCTGAATAGATTGTGATTGGCCAATCACAGCGCAGGATAATTGTACAAATTTCCAAACCTCACTTATAGGGGCGGTTTCACTGCCCAAGATAATTGTACAAATTTCCAAACCTCACTTATAGGGGCGGTTTCACCGCCCAAAAAGAAAAACTAATCTAAAAGAAAAACTAAAGCTCACTGTGTAGTCAAAGCTCAGCACATCATCAAGGACCCCAGCCACAAACTGTTCATACCCCTACAACGACCGCGGCCAGTAAGGAGGCCTACCGTAGTATCAAGGGCAAGACCACCAGGTTTATGAACAACTTCAACCCGACTACCATCAGACTGTTGAACAGGGCCTCACCACCCACCTGTCACCAGGCTGGCCGTGGACCTTTACTTGTCCTTGGGAATCTAACATGTGGATTTGACCTGTAAACGTGGTTGAACCTGATAATACGTTGACACTCTGTTTGCACTTTATCTGATGTATAATGCTGCTTTGTGGACCTATCCAAGTGCTACCACCTTTTTGCCTGACCTCATGCAGCCTAATGTCTAACCTCCTGTGCATACAGTTCAGCTGGATTATGCTGTGTATGTAGATATCTTTGAAAGATTTCCTTTCTCCTTGCTCACCCTTGTCTCTCCTCCCTTTTCTCTTCCTAAAAACAACAAAAACGATGGAGCTTGCACAAAAACAAATTTCCGTTACAGACCTACAGTATAGCGGTCCATTTGCGGTCCGGGGACCCCATGGTGGTCCCCGGACCAGATGTTGAGACCCATTGCTTTAACTCAGCCTCTCTGGCAGTCCAGCCAAAATAACATCTCTTCCGCTCAAACTCTTTTAATAACAGAACTGCTAGATTCTGCTGTTTCTCTAATACAATTACCGTCTATTGATTTGTGACTGGACTAGGACACGATGCTTTATTGTTTTGCTTTCTTCGAATGGAGATGGGAAGAAAAAAAAAACACCCTCGTTCCCCTAGCATTTGATAAATGTTTCATATGGTATAACGAGGAAAGATGGGAGACATCAGCAGAGAGACCAGTGAATGCACTTAGGCATACACTTTTAGTTTCGTTTAAACAGGGAAGGATTTTACTGAGCATAAATACATTTTTTCCCCCAGTTACACACATCTAGGAGCTTCCCAGTATGATTACAGCCTTGTACTATTGGCCACCGAGCAGCTACATTTAAAGATAGTGTAAATCAGTGGTTCTCAAAGTGGGGTCCAGGACTCCTTGAAGGGGTTCCAAGGGGCCCCAGCATCACAGTCAGTTTAACCACTTTAACCCTTTTATACAAGCATTTAACGTTGTGTGGTTAGAATGTATTAAAAAGGCTAAAATATGTTTTCCAGCTTGGGGAATTCATACCAAAACATGAACCTGAAACAGACAAGCATATCAAGTGGATTTTGGGTGACAAATGTTCATATTAAAATAGAAGATAGTGTAATTTGATCTATTTGTACTACTCATTGACATCCTATATATAAATAAGGAAACCTCTGTCATCAAAACCTGTCTGTTCTGCCCGGTTCTCCTCAGTGGCTGGAGCAATTGATCTGAATTTGCAGGCATTGACCATTGGCATATGCACAAAATAACGACGCCCGTTTTTCACTTTCCCAAAATGTAACGTGCAGTGACTGGTCGCACGCGAGCTCACATAGCTTCGCTCAAACAGCTTAAACATCAACTTCTCATGGTTGTGGGAGCGACGAGGCTGCGTGCACGCGTGTGTGATCGCTGTGGATCCGTGACGTGGCAACGGGTTGCACACACACACACACACACACACACACACACACACACACACACACACACACACACACACACACACACACACACACACACACACACACACACACACACACACACACACACACACACACACACACAGTTTAAATATTTATTTATGTCCACACACAGGGAAAGCATACAGGAACACAAATGCTTTAGGCGCAGTAAAGGTTACATTCACCAACTCATGGATAGGTCCTCGTGATACAAAACACATGTCACTCAGCACTCCAAGTAGCGGCGGCTCCACCATACATGGCAGCAGAGACAGCACAATACTTTGCCAGCCTTTCTGCCTCGTCTTTGGGCATCCCAAGGTGTCGAAACCCTCCAACAAACAGTCCGTGGGTATGTCCTTGGCTGGATCACCAGAGGAAACAAAGTTCTTAGTCTTGCACTGCTGCTTGGTGTTAAAGCGCTCTCTCTAGTTGTTCTCATGGGCCTGGAAGTCCACCCGTTGCTATTCCGACAGCGGACAGACCCACCGCGCCGCGGGAAGGCCACCGGGTCTATTGCCGCTCTTCCCGGTAGCTGTTCACGGGAGGGGCCGCCGTCACGTAGTGTCGGCTGTTGGTAGAGTCCACCGGTGAGAAATCCCTTCTTGTATGCACGCTACATAGTGCAGATGCATCCACTGCACCTACTACATTGACGATGGTAGTTACAACGGGGCAGTTAAACGTCATGCCCAGGACACACACACACACACACACACACACACACACACACACACACACACACACACACACACACACACACACACACACACACACAGTTAAACTCTGTCTCCTCACCCGTAGTGTTGCTCCCAGAGAGCGGAGCCCTGTTGAATGTCTGGCCAACTTCAATACTCTGAAGACCCTCATCAACCTGAAGACCTGAAAAGAGAGGGAGAGGAGAGGGAGACACAGAGAGAGAGAGAGGTGTTCACTCACTAGGGGTCTCAGTTGCTGCAGGACCAGGTCTTCATGACCTGTGATGACATTGAGGGATGACATTTCTTGGGGACCAGGACAATGCTGGACGTCTTCCACAGCTGAGGCACCTTCCCCAGCCTCAGGGAGAGGTTGAAGAGGTCCCTGAACGGAACAGCAAGCTGCACACTAACATTCCCTCAGCACCCGAGAGCTGATGTTATCCGGTCCCACTGCTTTCCTGGTGTCGGTCTGGGCAAGCTGGCGTCGCACCTGGTGAGTGGTGAGGACCAGGCATGGAGGTAGCCTGGTAAAGCCCCTCCCTCCGGAAAATCTAATTTCCATTTGATTTCAGGAAGGAGTCTGGCATGAGAACCTGTGTGTATTTTTGGCTGTGGGCTGGAGTTGGGTCGGAGTAATACCGTTGACTGACAACCCCTTCAGCCAATCAGCAGTGTTCCCCTTCAGCCAATCAGCAGTGCATTTTTACCACCTCCAGACGCAACAGGACTTTTGAGACGGCCATGCCCAAAATAGGTTACCTTATTCGGATACATGCGTGTCACTGCCCGCCCCTGCCGGTTCTCTGAATTTAAATTTTTAAATAAGCTCTGTCATGATTAATTGACCACATATATGAAGTTAAACAACTAAGTTCTATCCAAACGATATCTTAAAAGTAAATTCCTTGCCTCAAAAAATAAGTTTGAGAGCGTTTTAAAGTTTTAAAACCGAAAGTAAAAATAACGCACAGAAAACAATGGCTGCCGTTCCATTTTGGTCGGCTGCACTCGGATCCATTCGGGTTCAATCGAACTCGCCACCTGATTGGCCAACTTTCGCTGTCAATCACAGAACGATGAGCGAGGAGGGGCTTTACCAGGCTAAGGACGCTGATAGGTGAGTTCATTTGGTGAACGGGCAAGAAACGCCCAGATAAGCCTTCAGGCCAGACTTCTTCCTGAAATCAAATGGACAGCTACTGGTCCTGCAGGCATTCAGCTCGGCCGTTGTGAGTCCGTGTCTAGTCCCGCTGGTGTTTGACACGGCCGCGGCAGGTTGGGCACCGTCTGCACCCCCCCCCCCCTCTCAGGTCAGGCCTGGCCAGGATTGTCTCGCCGAAACCTTGTGTACCTGATATTTTTTGCTCAGTTAACAAGTTCTGAACTACAAGCATAGTGTGCAGATGTTTTCTTTTCTTTGAATGAATGAATTTATTTGGTAATAAAAGGAAAGCACATCAGCACTTCCACAACATATAGCAGATAAAAATACAATAAAGCCCTAAGGCTCATTTCCATTGTGGTCCGTCTTACTTCCCTCTCTTCATTCAATTCTCCAGACAGTCAAGTGATGGAGAAAATAGTGTTTTCATGAGGTTAAGTGAGTAAGAAAGAAAGACTTGGGGGGAAAACGTCCTGTATTTGATAAATTCTTTCTCAGCAACCTGCAGACATAAATACTGAATGCATTCTTGCACATAATGTACATAAATAAGTTATTGGATGCAATGTATAAGTTGTTCCACATCATAAATGTGTAAACAATATCACATCAAATAATAATAAACCAAATGGGTCTAACCTGCATGAGACGTCCCACGTCTGACAGTTCGGACTCGGAGCCCACCACCAGGTCAAAGAGCAGGGTGATGTAGATGGGGACCACAGACACCATGTCAATCATGTTGAGAGGATGATGGAAGAACTTCCTCCTGTTAGGAGCCAACAGCAGCCTGGTCACCACCTCCAAGAGAGACAGTAAATAGCAACACACTTCATGACGATGTTAGCATTTCTGTGCCTACAGTATTTGATTGATTGAATTATGTTTTTGACAAAACAGTATACATGAACATATATTAGTAAATATCTGTCAAAAGGATAAAACACAAAAATGTTTGAGAGCTTATTTCCATTGTTATCCTTTGAGTGCAAATGTGTTTAAAATGATTGCCTTACACATTTGTACTCAAAGGACCACAATAGCACATGAATTATGTGTGATCCAATCAGCTTGATGAATTGAATAGATAGGACCACAATGGAAACAAGCCCCCAGGGCTTTTTGTGTTATCCTTTTAGCATTATTGTATAACTATACCACTGCACTTTTAGCAAACTGTTAATAAAGTATTCAATCAATCAATGGAAATAATTGTGTGTCTACCTCGAAAGTGAACCAGGAGGTACAGAAGACCTCCAGGGCTTGCATGGTGGGGTCCTCAATTAACTTTCCATCTTCATCAAAGTTCTGAGAGGGACAAGAGCAGAAGTGGCCATAAGGGATTTCAGCGCCCGCCTGTGCATGCATGCATGTATACATGAATACATACTAACCTGGTACTCAGGTATGCTGTTGATACACATTGTAGCGACGGATGTAAGGACCACTCCAATGGAGACCAGGCTGAATAGCTTGGAGGGGATGGAGTAGCCTGGGTTTTCCAGGGTCAGCCAAAGACACTTCCTGATGTGGCCGTAGCGCATGTCCTGGAAGTGCAGAATGTCTCTGGAAGGAGAACGAGGTGATGTTTGAGAACAAGACACAGAGTCTAATACCACTGTAGCTTCCCTGTGCAGTCTGTAGCTATGGATAGCAAGTTACTAATTGTGCACAGTTTGTGAATGAAGCGCCGCCGATGTGCTAACGTGAGCTTTGTGTGCTTATGTGCTTGATCGTGTGCTACAAAGCTTGGCCTCGTGGTTGGCTGTATGCACGTAGCATCGTGGCTCTGGTCCACAGCGTTAGCTGGTGGGAAGCCTCTCAGAACCCCACCTTTTGTGTAAAATCCACTTTTTGGCCAAAAAATTAAGTATGTCCTGTCCACCAGATGGAACGTTTTTCAAGTGCGCCACCTACAGATCTGGTCAATAGAAAATGCTGATAGGCTTTCAACATCATAAAACTGCCTTTGTTTCCGTGAGCAGCAAAATTATATTCTTTATTTTTGCTCAAGTGTAGTGATCGTACAGCTGGTCATTTTACAGTCTATGGCAGAGCGTTAGAGAGAACTCGCCAATGCTCTGGACCAGCTCTAGCAGCGTGAGGTGAGCTGTGATGGGCGTAGCAGCATCAGCTGAGCTGTGGTTCATTGTGATTGGTCTACTTTTTGTGGCAACTGTGACTGGCGTAGCAGTATCAGCTGAGCTGTGTGTTTCGCTGTGATTGGTCGACTTTAGTGGGGACTGTGATTGGCGTAGCAGCGTCAGCGGAGCTGTGTGGCTCGCTATGATTGCTTGACTTTTGTGAGGACAGAGAGACAGACAGAGAGACAGACAGAGAGACAGACAGAGAGACAGACAGAGATACAGACGAACCGTGTTATAGACGGCTGCGTCTAGAAGGGAGAGAGAGAAAGGGAGTTAGGTTAGGGAGTTAGGAAACAGAGGGAGTTTTCTGGCTGTTTGGTTACCGTGTGAAAATTGCTTGATGAAGATAAAAACGATCCAATGTGTTTTTTCTAGAGTTATTCCAATACCGATATAGTATCGGAATACCCTCAAGTGCAATATTACACTTGAGGGTAACTTTATCGTGCTTATTGGCACTGATGCTTGCGGAACTCGGCTCCGCCTTGTTCCTGAGCGCATCACTGCTGTGCCAATAATCACGGTAAAGCACACCCTCTCACCCTCCTCTGTAATATTAATTAATTGAAACTCATACTACACTCTTTAAAATATGCTCCCATACTTCCTATTACTGTATTATGGCATAGATGACTGCTAAGTGCACGTTGGTTGAATGGACATTAAAACAATCTAATTGCAAATCAATAACCAGTTTAGTTGCTTTATACATTTTTGTTTTGGACTCAAAATAATGTAAAAGAAAGTGCTTGACAGAACAGGGACAAATCTAATAAATACACAGCCAGCTAAACTGAGGTAAAATACAATTACAATAAAAGATTTTAACTGCCAAGAGAAGGGATGAAAAACAACAGGGTAAGAAGGTCTATCTCTTTATCTTAAATATTAATCTGAGTTCCCAGAAGTTTTTGCCAGCTCTCGCATACAAACGGGAGGGGCGAGGAAACTTCTGGGCCAGAGCCCTGGTATTTGTGGACGGAACGTAACTTACGCTCAGAATCTGAGAGGACACGCCTCTTACCGGTCTGAGAGCTGTGCAACTCGTCTAAACAGTCCCACGAGAGGCAAACATGTGGATCCCGCCCCCTTTTCTTCATTGGCTGTTGATTTGAATCAGAACTGCTGTCCAGGCTCTGAGGCGAAGTCTCCCAGACTACTTAAATATAAGTGAAAGTGGCTGCCGGTAGCCAAGTTGGATGCTTTACTATGCTTTGAGTGATGTAGCAGGTTTGTATGCAGGAGGGGAGGAGGAGAGCAATGGATTGTTATCAGGGCAGGGCGATGACTTCAAATCAATATCACGATTATTTAAACATTTTGCCTCGATTACGAGGCAAAATTTCCACAGAAAGAAGTGGAAATAGCGATCAACAGACTCAGTGAGCTTGTAGATCGGCTATTTTCGCATGCCACCATTGTACAATGAAGCATAATTACAGGGCTTAAAGGTTGTTTTTTTACAACAAAGGTTATTTTATTAGTTTGTAATGATAATAATTAAAAGATGAGTGTTCAAAAAAATAATTGCTTTCTATCGTTATAGTGATTTTAGTTATTTTTAACTGGGAGGCGGGGGCCTATACAGTTCAAGAGTTATAGGCCAAAACGTGAATCTGCCTGTTAACAGCGCCACCATGAGGCTGATTTAAAAAATGTAGGGTGGCATTTCTTCCTTGGCCTAGTGGGGATGTGCGTACAAAGTTTCACGGAAATCGAAGGCTGCGTTCATGACTATTTACCAATGGACAGAATGCCCCTGCCCCCCAGTTAAAAATCACTAAAATCACTATAACGATAGAAAGCAATACATGATTTTTTAAAAATCATTATCATTACAAACTAATAAAATAACCCTTGTTGTAAAAAAAACTAAGTTGTCCTTTAACTGATTAATTATACTAATCGATTTAGTTGATTAAAACGTGTTTTTTTTTATTGTTGATTTGTGAATATATAAGAAATACAAAAATAAAGTTATAAGTTATTGATTAACGTACATGAGCAAGATTAAGTCGGATAGAGGTTCAAAATGTCGGTTTTCGGTTAATTGCTCAGCCCATCATACTGTAATTCCCCTTGTTTATTGGTAGGGGGCACTGAGGTTGTGTTATGACCCTTGCTTCAGCTTTTCATGACAGCTTTTTCTGTCAGCAAAGGAACTTGAGAAGGCATTGATGAATATTGAGTCGAAAGGTCACAGTCAAGGTCCAGGTCAAAGGGCAGATTTTCATGAAATGGAGCTGCAGGAAGTAGTGCTGTTGTTCTGCTCTGCCAATAGGGCTCAAGGGAATTTTCCAAGGACTGAACAGAACCCTCCAGTGCTGAGGAAATGAGGGTGCTAAACCACAGTTTTTCAACATCTGGTCCGGGGCCCACCAGGGTTCCAAATGTACGCTTACAGGTTTGTAATTCTGAAAGTGTACTAATGGAAATGTTTATAATCTTTGGGACCCCAATCGACACAGCAGCACATTGATATATATGTCACAGGTAAATTGGCATTCCAGGTCAATTGGAAGTGGAGCGCTTGTTTTTAGGCGTGGGGCGGGGCTGCGAGGCGGGGCTTTTCGAGACAGGGTTTTTTACGCGAGGCTCGCGAGGAGGAGGAGGCGCGATGCGGGGCTTCGTTACGAGGCGGCGCGAGGAGGAGGAGGCGCGAAGCGGGGCTTTGATGCGTGGCGGCGCGAGGAGGAGGAGGAGGCGCGAAGCGGGGCTTTAATACGAGGCTCGCGAGGAGGAGGAGGAGGCGCGATGCGGGGCTTTGATACGAGGCGGCGCGAGGAGGAGGAGGAGGCGCGAAGCGGGGCTTTGATACGAGGCGGCGCGAGGAGGAGGAGGCGCGAGGCGTGGCTTTGATGCGACGCGGACCGCACGTGATAATAGTTATTGTCCATGACGGAGGCGCGCCGACTCAGCAGAGCTTGAGGCCGAGGAGGCGCGAGTGCCCGCGCCGACCGGCCGAAGGTCTGCTGAGTCGACAGCGCCGTCCGAGTTGTAACCCGATAGGGGGAGAATATATCTTTTTATGGGTTACTATCATACAGTCTATGGTTACTATCCAGTGTCCACGCCACACGCATGTGTGCGCACACGTGTGCGTGTGTGCATGCGCACACATGCACACACATGCACACACACACACACGCGCATGTGCATGCGTGTGGATTCAGTGTGCATTCATTGCCCTCTAGCGTTGGTTCTACAGAATTGCCTGGGGGGCGGTGAAAACAAGCGCACCTTTTCCAATTTACCTGGAATGCCAATTTACCTGTAACATATATAAGAAATGAAAAATACAGTTAACAAAAAACCTGCTTCTCAATTACTCGATTAACATACAGCACATGAGCAAGTCATGGAACAGTCATGTGTCCTAATCACCAAGTGGCTGCTTGTGTGCCATATTGTGTGTGCACCTCCAGGTGCATTTTCCTTTTCTTTTTCTTTTACCTGTTTAAGTCAGATATATATTTTCTTTAGTTTTTCTTTTACCTGTTCAGGTCAGATATCTCGTCAACAGAGGTGTCAATGCTGCTGACATCGCTCTCGTCATCCCAGCTGCGATGGCGGCTCTCCAGCTTGCGGTCATGGTAACGGTAACTGCAGCAACTGTCCAAGAAGAACTCATTGATGCCCCAGTACTCGATCTCCTGGCTGGATGCGGAGAAGAGAAAATAATCCATTCTGAACTCACAAAGATGGGTTCAGTTTTTTTATTCTTTCGGAACTCACAAAGATGGGTTCAGTTTTTTTATTCTTTCGGAACTCACAAAGATGGGTTCAGTTTTTTAGCACACACAAAGTGGAAAGTCGGCCGGATCAGCGGATCTCCCAAAAAACTGCAAATCCCCATACGTATGGAGAGTACCTAAAGTCATAGTACTAACGTCATAGGCCGGCCTCACAGCGGCTCGTGCTGCGAGGCCTTGTGAGATTGTAGATAGGTAGTTATTTTCAAAATGTTTGCCTCTTTCTTATATTATTTGACAATTTGGCCAATGTTTGACCTGTTCTTATAGTATAAGTATAGTATAGTTTGTTGATTACTTTTAACACAGTATTTTCTTTTTTAGGTATTGAAAAGGTCTTCAAAGTCCTGAAATTGTCACTTCACTGTCATCTGGGGACCCCGCCAAAATCATGTGTGGACCCACAGGTTGAGAACCACTGCAGTACAAAGTACAGTACAGGACAGGACAGGACAGGACAAAGTTAGAGACAGACAGAGGATTGTTGTACCTAAAGGAGAAGACACACAGCTCGTCCATGATGTGCAGTTTTCCAGTCTGATAGAAGTGGAGCACATAGGGGAACAAACCAGGGTTCCTATCAAAGTAAAACTCCTTCTGCTGAACATCATAGTCATCACACACCTACAGCACAGGAGGAAGGAACGATGAGAAAGACAAAAGCTTTGATAGTTTTAATGGTAATGTTCAGTGCTGGACAGTGGTGTTCAGTGGTCGGGCAGAAACCTCTTATCTCCATATTTTAACTTTTTATGTTTTTTCGTAAATTACTGGTCTACTTGATCATACTACAGTGTCTCACAAAAGTATCAAAAGTAGCAGATTTACAAGCGTTGAGCTTGTAGATCTGCTACTTTTGCTGTTTTTACATTTGAATCCTGAAAAGTAATTTAATTTGGACATATGAGGTTTCCAGACTTTCCACCCGACAGACGATATTTAATGTAGAGCGAAAACAGAAAAGCCCTGAGGGACTTAAGTGGTTAATGTTGTGTGATGTATAAACCTGCAGTATGTCCTCCTCAGAGTCGCAGGCCAGCAGTTTTCCCAGTCTGGTGTCGGGGAACTTCTTCAGAGTGCTGGAACAGAGACTCCTCTTCAGACCCCCTACGTTCACATGAACCAGGCCCTCCTCAGGGCCCTGGTGCACCCAGTGGGGGAGCCTCTCCTTCACCATGATGATCTAATGATGATGGAAAAATGATTGAGAGGTTTAAAGAAAAAGGGGTCCTGGTGACTCAGTGCACATTTAACAATTCATTCATAATAGTGAATGAATTGTAAATACTAGCCTCCATACACGCCATTTATTCATCGTTTACTTCAGGCTACAGTAGGTCTCTCTCTCTCTCTCTCTCTCTCTCTCTCTCTCTCTCTCTCTCTCTCTAGTATATTGTCTCTGTCGGGTGGAAACCTCATATGTCCAAAACTGTTACTTTTCAGGATTCAAATTCAAAAGTAGCATATCTACAAGCTCGAAACGCGTCGCTTTGCTTGTAGATCTGCTACTTTTGATGCTTTCATGTGACGCTGCAGTATGACCAAGTAGGGCGTTCGTTTACGAAAAAGACGTTAGAATATGGAGATAGGGGGTTTCTGCCCGAACAACAGCGATATATTAGCTGTGTTCACTCTATTGCTTTTAAGCAGTAGTAACATGAGTTCATATATCTGACTCATTGCTTGGGGAAACCTCAGTGAAGCAGGGAGCAGAGGTATCCCTTTTCAGAGCTGTAAGTCGTGTTTCACCTCAGGTCAAGTGTGACTGTAACGTAATTTAGCAACATTAGAGGCTGTAATTGCAGGCTGTGAGGAAATGGCTTCTGGTCTCATAGACAGGTAGCTGTGCTGATGTGGATTTAACACAGTTAGACCTACTGCAGTATGTGGATGTCTCCCTGTATCCGTCCCACGCTCTGCCTTTCTCTCACATCTTCAAAATACTACTATTGGTCTATAAAGCACTGATCTTGCACTGATAAAGTACATTTCTGATCTTCTGCTGTGTTATGAACTGCACTCCACTTTGTTCAGTTTTTATGCAAGCACCACATATGTATATGGAACTCCCGGTACTATAAATCTCTGTTCGTTTAAATCAAAGCTGAAGCCTTTTCAGTTTGCCCGGCCCGCTGCCTTTTATTGACACTATTGATTAATTTCTTGCACTGCACTATATTCTCATAGTTTTCAAATGTAATTTCATAATGTGTTTATTTTGTCTCTATCAGACTGTTGAACAAGGCATGAACACTGCCTGCCACCAGGCTGGCCTGTCGCACTTCCCTCATGTAGACGTTCATGCTTCCTTATGTGGATTTACCTTGCATGGATTTTACCTACAGTATGTGAAATATGTGGTTTTTACCTTTCCTTGTTGAACCAACTGGTATAGCTCATAGCACCTTAAGAACACTGTACGTGCTGCTAATGTAACCTTGCCTCATGGCAGCATATGTTATGCACACACCTGCATATGATGCCAATGTTAAAGAACATGCACACACCTTTTTTCTCCTGTCTCTCCAGCTCTTACTCTAATAACTCTATCCTCTCTTTTCTCACAAAATCAACAAATGATGGAGCGCAATAATTCCACCCACTTCTTTACGCCTGTAATCCTGTGATGAGACAATAAAGCTGATTCTGATTCTTCTTTTGTGATGTGTTTTAATACTTTTAATGTTTGTGTAAAACAATGAACTGCCTTGTTGAAATGTGCTATACTGTACAAATAAACTTACCATGCATTGGTATTACAGTGGAGCTTCAGTCTGGCACCACATGTACAGAGAGCTTCCCTGACAATATGTTTCAATGTACAGATATGTAAAAAATAATGGGAAAAGACAAAAATAAAGGGGAAAAAAATGTTCATTATTAAACCGTTAAGAAATGTGTAGCCGGTCGGTTAAACGGTTAATTTATTATCTTATTTATTGTTTTATTTATTGTGGATAAGATACTTTCCCAACCCAAAGGGACGCCTGGATCTGCAACTGCCCAATTCTGCCTTAAGTTATACATAGAGAAATAAACAGTAGTGTATAAAGTACTTTGATTGATTGATTGAATATTTTATTAGGCAAAAAAATGTAAACAGCACAATTACATTTATAATACTTTGTCTAAAAGGTCCGTCCAAAAAAGTCCTTGGAATCTTGTTCCATTGGGGTCCTTGAAAGCCATACTTGAGTAAAACTAAAACTGACTCTAACCCATTTAGACCTGAGGCCGATTCTAAAAACACCTTCTAAATCCCAACAGTTTTCTGAAAAACCTTGGCAACATTTAAAATGACACAGATGCTTTCCCGGATTGTAGGGGTTAAAGATATTTTTACTCCTGTAAACGTTAAATTCACCCATAAGGAAATCCCTTGGGTCAAAATGTTAAACTAGCTCACATAATGTACTTAAGAAAAGTATCTGGTGTTAAAATCAAGTGTCAAAAGAAAAAGTAAAAGTATCAAGCTTTCCATAGTACAAAGAAACAAAACAGCCAGAAACATGTTTTTTGTTTCTCTCATTGCGTTATAATTAACCGATTTTAACTTTTTGAAAACTTTTAATAAATAAATAAAGAGACTGGATAATTTGTCCCAGTACAAATATTTCAGGTGAATGACCTACACCGGTCAGTGTGTCCAGCTTACATTTCCAAGTAGCTTGTGGCTACACTACTTTCAAAATGATGATTTTTTTCTTTTCACCATGTAGCTGAATAGCTTGACAAAGGTTACGTCACTACATTTTCAATGGCACATCAACACAAAAGAGCACAGCATGAGTTTTGACTGCAGTTCGTCTATCACCCATCACCCTTTTTTTGTAGCTATCCATTTCTGAGTTTTAAGTGGATTTTGTCCATCACACCAAAGAAAGAATTCTCCATCTCATCCATTAGCTTTCACACAGTTGTATGTTTCCTTCAATCACTCAATAGCAGCCTGGGCTGAATGTCATGATGAACTCTCAGCTAATGGTTCAAGAAACAGCATGTGTGCCCTTAAATGGAGTTGGTACAACCAGTGGCTTTCCCAGAAATTACATTTAGGGCAGGCGAGATCCCCCCCCCCCCCCCCCCCCCTCCAAAGGGGGGGGGGGGGGGCGGTACTCGGGGGAAAATCTCGGGGAAACAAGTTAACACAACAACACTACCTGACTACAAAACTGAAAAACGTTAATAAAAACAATAATAAGTATAATCAATGTATGTATTTTTATTCTAAAAAAAAGCAGCATTACAGAACATGATGTCCTGCACAAATTATTGACTCATTTCAACATTGCGATTACAACAGTAACAATAACAGCCAAATCAAATAGTTTTCAAGCATGTAGTGATGTCTCAAAACATGAGACGACGGGGCTTGCTGCACTTGAAAATATCTATAAATGTCTCAAACGCTAGGAGACACAGACTAGGCGAGAGGTTGTCATTGTACTTCTGTGTGTACTTTTTATGTCAGGCGAGTACAGGTGATGGCCCAGCTAGACCCCCACTCCTGGCACTCCTAGTACCCCATGAAGACAATGGCATACATGATATGCATCACTATAGGCGTGGGTCGCTCTGCTGAATGGATACGGTAGTGATTGTTGCCTGCCCGCGTGAATGACGGCCGCTGTCTGTCAGTCTTTTACTTTATTTTCTAGGGGTGGCGAGATTTTAGTTGGGCAGGCGGCCGCCTGCCTTGCCTCTATGGTGGGTACGCCACTGGGTACAACTGATGTTCGGGAGGTTTGACCAAGGAGAAGACAACCAATCACAACTCTAGCCAGCCACCGGCAACTCCACCCCGTGCCAACCACTCACCCATCTCCAATCAAGCCGACAACTCCTCCCCTGCCAACTACCGGGGTATTTAAACCCAGATTTAAAAAATGGCGGTGTGCTAGTTTCCAGGTCCCTAAACCTACCTCCGCATGGCTTACGCCTCGGACCCCTAAGCCAAAGTATCTGGGTCCACGACCCCCCCCAGGAATCTCCACGCCTCAACAAGGAAAGGTAAGGTAGTGATGACCTTCTTAGATGATCACGCCGGCACTCACCCCCATGCCCTTGGCCATCTAAGACGCACACTCCACGCTTGCGTGTAGTGATGACCTTAGATGACCACGCCGGCACCCCGAACGTCATTCCGTGCCTTGGCCATCTAAGCCGCACACTCCACGCTTGCGTGTAGTGATGACCTAGATGACCACACCAGCACCCCCCATGCTGTTCGTGACTTGGCCATCTAAGCCGCACACTCCACGCTTGCGTGTAGTGATGACCTTAGATGAACATTCGGCACTCTGCATCCTTGACCGTTTATGCCGCACGTCCCATGCTGCGCATGCGACGCGCCCATAAACGACCATACTCCTGGGTTTATTCAATAAACAACCTTAAATCTATTTTGTCTGATGCTTGGTCTTTCCTAGTGAACAGACAGGTGCTCAAACATGAACAAAAAAAAACTTTCATTCATACGAACATGGAAAATCTTTCACCATGTCAGCATGCCTCTCCAAATCTCTTCTCTCTTTGACAAAATTTACCCGTGCACAGAACACATTGAAATATGCTACCTACTTCCTTCTCAAATTCAAATTCAAAGCCTGTTCACTCTAAAGGCCTGGCAAAGATATTATCCTCTCAAACATTAAAATGTGACGTAAGTGCCTTAATTAAACACTCATGAGCTTTGGTTAACGTTTATGAAAAACATTCAAAATGGTCATCCTGTACAACCATTGTTTTTTTTTACAGTGGAATATGGAATGTGTTCCAGGTTCACAAGAAAACTCCCCATGGCATTGTCCCATGGGCCACCAGTTAAATATCACTGCACTACACTGTCTCTCTGCATTTGATGTATGTGTTTGCCTTGCCTTGTAAGTCGCTCTGGATAAAGAGCGTCTGCTAAATGCCTAAATTGTAAATTGTAATATAGTCATAGCCTACAGATGGCCAGTCCTTATCTGGTTAAAACAAACTATAGGCTCAAGACAGACATGTTCCCGTGACTAAAACAGACTCTATAGGCTCAAGACAGACATGTCCCGTGACTAAAACAGACTCTATAGGCTAAAGACAGACATGTCCCGTGACTAAAACAGATTCTAGTCTGCCACCTACAGTATGTTGAAATGTCTGATATGCTGCTAAATGATGTCTCACCTGCTCATGAGACTATATATATTGTTGTTCAGAAACTGAACAATGTGGGCTATTTGCATTTCTTTTTTTCTTTTCCTTTCTGTTATTTTATTGTGTTGTGTTTTTAATTGTGATATGGATCTCCCTGGGTCTGAAATAAAGATTGAATTGAATTGAATTGAATACATGCACAAAGTCAAAACAATCTGTTGCTATTCTATTGCTGCAATGCACTGCTCTAATGTTGCTCATGCACTGTATCAGTATCTGTTACAACAGTATATATATCTGCTGCTTTATCTGCTTTATCTGCCTCATTCCATTACCATTTCTTCTAACCATGCACCATGCAACTTATGTATGTACAGTATATTTATGTTACTCTAATCAACAATCACAACAATATTTGGAATATCTGACCTGTTTTCCTTGTTATATTACTTTCTTTCTCTTTCTTTCTTTCTTTCTTTCTCTTTCTCTATTCTTCTTCCCTTTCCTGAAAACTGCAAATGATGGGAGCATCTACGAAAAAGAAATAACACTTGTTTACACCTGTAAACCTGTGAAGTCTAGTTGAAGTCTAGTCAAACATGTCCCCTGACTGAATCAGAGTCTATAGATTAAAACGGAGTCTGCAGGGTACAGTGGATTGCAAAATGCGGTCAAAAGTCCTGTCCCATGGTCAACATGTTAAAGTGTAAAGTAAAACACAGACTGCAATGTTTCTTCTGTACTGCTGTCTGACAAAGTCAAAATGATCATAGATTGTATATCTTAACATTATCCATCTCATGTTTGACCCATATAGTTGTTAGAACTGAAGTAAACAGTATATTGCCTTTGTACCAAATATGGGCATAATACTTTTAAACTAAACTTTGGTTGTGACCTTTGGCTTTTAAACTATACAAAAGTACTTCTGGTTTCGATTGACATAATAGTGTTTTACATATAAACAGTACAGGCTGGCCCTCTACTCACCCTCAGTGGAGTGCAGTGCACCCCCTGACTAATGAACCCATGCCAGGCCTGTAAACACCTGTGACATTTGAGTGTGTGTGTGTGTGTGTGTGTGTGTGTGTGTGTGTGTGTGTGTGTGTGTGTGTGTGTGTGTGTGTGTGTGTGTGTGTGTGTGTGTGTGTGTGTGTGTGTGTGTGTGTGTGTGTGGCCCTGCCCTAGTAGTAGTCATTCATTTGTGAAAGACAGACATAATTAATGGCATGAGCAAAAAATTAGATTAAGTACTACACCTTTTTGTACCTTTTTGGTTAATAATAAAATGCTGCAGTATTATATGATTCATATCCAACAGACAAAAAGTTGTTTTGTTTTATAAATTAGTTTACATTATAGTCTAGTCACTGCAGGGGGGTATCATGCACCCCCCGGAATTATACTTCTAATCAGGTTTTTCTTATTGGAAAAAATGTGCTGAAAATGATGAGCTATGATAAAAAGTTGTCAAAATGTCCCACCTACCTCAAAATCCCCTTTTTTGTATATGGCTCTGGCGAAATTATATGACATAAGGGTAAGTAGCAGAATAGCATTTTGGGGCTTGCAACCATTGTATTTATAAATATGACCTATATAATCCCCAGAAACACAGAAAAATATACTGTAAGCTTGACAAACAACAACAAAGATGGTAATTTTCCAGCACTTTTTTGTGAGTATCACTGCCCCACTTGTATATAGAAAACTACCCATATCCCTAAGCTTTAATTTAAGCCCAAGATGACCTTTCTATCTTGAAAATTACTCTTTCTGTAGCCAAAAGTCTGCACTATACCTCAAATCGGAGAAAATATTAAATTCAGTCAGTAGCTTTCTAGAAGCCTAGAATCCAACAATAGGTTTCTATGTGCAAATAAGATGTCTAAACAGAGTTTTTAAGCAAGCTTTATAACATAGCATAACATCACACACAAAACAACATCCTCTGTAATGAACAATGAACTAAATACACACATTACAGTATCCTGCCCTGTACACAGGGACATTTGTAAGCAACAGTGTACAAACAGTGTCCACCATATACACTAACTTGCACCATGCAGAACAAAATGCACAGTCACATTAATCAGTCATCATAGAACTCGTCAGAGTCAAAATTTTCCTCAAATTCCTCAATCTCGTTGTCTTCTTGTCCATGATCTCCAGTGTCAAGGAGATCAACCAGTGAGGTTGGTAGGACTGGACCGCAGGACCACACTGGTGTCAATTCCCCTTCGGTTTTCAACCATCCCTGCCCTTCATCATAGGGGTTTGGTTTTTCCACAATAGCTTCATCAGCTCGCTTGTAAAAGGCAACACGGTGGTTCACACGTTGGATGTGTGGCTTCAGAGCAGAGTAGCATGGAGGAAGGCGAGCTAGGTCAACTTTAGATTTAGAACTGAGTTTGTCATCCGCCCCCACCATTTTCTGCAGCAACTTGGCACGGGCGATGTCCACTGAAGACTCGCGACTCTGTCCATACAACAGACACGTGAATTGCTCCAACTGCCTCATCACCTCAGGATTGACATTCCAGTCGTCACCAAGCTGACGAAATGCCTCGTGAAACCTGGGATTATTTTCCAGCTTTTTCAAGGGCTCCCACCTTCCCCTTCCCTTTGAATGCACTGGTGCAGTCTTCTCCACTGAACACATAGAATCCCAGAAGAGTGGCACAGTAGTCTTCTCCCAGGGATTCTGCAAGCTCAGAGAGGTTGAGAAGTTGGCGATGCTTCTCTGATCCTGTATCTAGGTAAACTGTCAACTTGATGGCATGAGCATGGTACAGAAGAATAGCAAAAATGTCTGTGTCAGGCGTTCTGACCACAGCACTCTCGTATCCTAGCACAGCAGCATAATGAAGGTACAGCACCACCCTTGTGTCAGTTTCTTCCTGGTTGCTGTAGATTTCAGGGCGCTCACACACCTCAACCTGAAACACAGGGCCATTGCATTTTGATTACTTCACCACCAATTCTAGATCTAGACAAAAAATCTCAAGAAGAAGAATATAGGCTTCCTATTTACCTTTCCATTTGTTGAGGCCAGTTGATGGGCTTTCCCCTCCACGATCAGCACTGCCATCTCTGTTCTCTCCAGCCTTGAAGCTGCCTGTTGGTCACTCCATACACGTAGCAGGAGCTGGCAAAACTGCTTTTTGTTGTCATCATTGGCAAGAAACGTCTTGAAGTCATATGGCTTCCTAGTTGCTGGTCCAGCCAAAATGATTCTCTCTGAGCTGCCACGCCTCAACCTTTCTTGGGATTTAATTGAGTCTGGATGGTAACTGTCAGTTGAGAACAAAAAGACATAGACATATATCACCACAGGTTGGGGGAAGGTTGGTAAGAACATGAAGCAGTGCCATGCCATCCTGGATGAAGAGAGCATCCTTGGGGTAGGTCAGATTTCCAGGGGTTGAATCTTCCAGAAGGTAGTGTAAGAAAGAGGCTTTATTGGTCTTGGAGAAAGTCCCTAGGCTGGGGGGTACAGGCACCAGGCAGTATTTAATCAGTTCTTCCAAGACTAATGGCTCATCTTGACTCTGAGACTTAACGAGGAGCTGGAATGCAATGTTGCTTTGCTCCTGATACTGAATAACCTGGAATGATACATGTATAACGTGGTGTTATGTTGATGTGGTGTTTAACATTAAAAATATAATGTATAAATATAATGTCTTGCCCAATGGAGTATACCAGACGATTCACCTTTTCATCAGTCTCCATGTTTTCCTTGCCAGTCATAACCGTGCGTAGGAACCGAACAAGGGCTGGGGGCAAGAGATTTTCAGATGTAAGCTCCATGTAATCGGCTGTAGGAGGCCACGGTAGGTCTTTGGAGTCGCTGGAAGCCTGTTGAATACTCTGACAAAGTTGGAGAGCAACATTTTGGTGCTCGTCTGTGCTTCCTAGAGTGTAAGCTTGTGCAAGAGAACTAGAAACTGTGAGATGTGAACTGTACACAAGCCAGAATGAAATGGCATCAGCTTTATGATGTTCTACCTTCGTGAAGTTGATATGCTCCTTGATGGGGTCTTTCTGTAGGCGTTTCATTAGCTTTTCAGAACGATAATTTGAGTTCTCGTGCCCATTCAGTTTCAATTGTTCGACATAGACCAAGCGTAAGGAACATAGCTGTAGGACTTCATTTTGCTGGATGATATGAGTTTGAATGTGTTCCAATACCGAGATGAATGCTTTTTCATGGGCAGCTGACATACAATCCTGTTCAGTACCCTTGGCTCCTTTGGCTCTTTGAATCCTGCGTTCATAGTTAGTGAATGCTGTGTGGAAAGAGTTAAAGCATGAATGGTGATGTTTGGCCTCACAAGCAAAGAGATCTTTGCCTTTCACCTGTCTATGAAGTCGAACTAGACCCATTTTCTCTGCCCTTGATTCAATTTTCTCCCATGCAATTGTTTTGTTCCTATAAGATGAGAACAATTCAGGTCTCTCTGTTTTCCGATGACTGACTTTGATCGCAACTTTGTTACAAAAAATGCACTCTGGTGGGAAGATGGGACCAGATGACGATCGGCGAGGCGATCGATACCCCCCTGAGGTTGATGGTTCTGGTTCTGGTTCGGCATCATGTCCTAGGAGATTAAGGTTGGCAGTAAAGCGCAGATAACAGTTGCGGTGATATCCGACACTTTCCAGGTCATCAGGGAGAGTTGAAGGGATCTGGTCACAGACTGACTGCATGCGATATGGAGACTCATGTGATTGTTGGAGTCGTTGGTCCCGGATCTTATGAAGTCGCTGTAGTTTTTCTTCAGCAGTTCCTTTGATTTTTGTGAGGGGTGTAAAATTACCATGATCTGATAAGGATGACACATGAAGGATGCATATAACCGGAGGTGCTGCGGGTGCAGATTTTCTTTTTGGTATGTTTGCTTAATGTGTATTTCTGTGTTGGAGAATTGAATGACAAAAACTGTTAATATTATTCAATAGCTGATATATGTTCTGAGTGCAATCATATTTTACAGCCATTTTTTAAAGTAATTTGTTGTGTTTTAACAGACTTATAGTCTATGAAAAGGACTTTTTATATTTATAAATACAATGGTTGCAAGCCCCAAAATGCTATTCTGCTACTTACCCTTATGTGTCAGGATAGTCCATGATACATTTCAGACTACCATGTCTATTTATGGAATTTTGGTGAATTAATATTTGCATTTACATAATTTCGCCAGAGCCATATACAAAAAAGGGGATTTTGAGGTAGGTGGGACATTTTGACAACTTTTTATCATAGCTCATCATTTTCAGCAAATTTTTTCCAATAAGAAAAACCTGATTAGAAGTATAATTCCGGGGGGTGCATGATACCCCCCTGCAGTGACTGTACTATTATGTTTACAATCTACTCAGCATTTTGGTATGAAAGCCATTATTCTTAATCCTGTATCATATATTATAAACCATCCCAAAACCCACACACATCGACAAGCTCACAACGCATTGTGAGCTTGTCGATCTGCTTGTCGATTTTCTGCGAAAGCTTTCCCCACAATACGGATGCTGGGGTTTAAGTGGTTAATTTTCTCTCTCATAACTATTTATAGAGTAGTGTAAAATGCACGCACAGAGAAACATGAGAAGGCATATATACTGTAGGCCTACGCCACCAAGGTAAACATTTTGTGAGTGGATGCATTAGCAAATCAAAATCAATAGTAGGTAGTTAATATGACCCTAGATAGATAGCAGGATCAATAGTTGATATTATCTTACTTAATTTTTTTAACTAATTGAATTGTAGGCACCATGCTGCAAGCTAATAGCTTAATTCTTACATAATTAAACACCCCCCAACATTTTCAGTCGGGGGGTCCGCAGCCAAATACGCTACATATTAATTTGGGGGTCTTTGACATGAAAAAGTTTGAGAACTACAGGCATAATGTATAGGTAATACACAATCATCTCTCTCTCTCTCTCGCTCTCTCTCTCTCTCTCTCTCTCTCTCTCTCTCTCTCTCTCTCTCTCTCTCTCATTACACAGGGTCCATCCATGCTGTCTGTGGTCCCAGGGGGATTTCCATGCATATACAGAAATAAAGTTGATCTATAATTCAGCAGAAGCAGTGCGGCTTAAAATCCCAGGGCAAGAAAAAAAATGTCCAGTCCAATATCCCTCTATACAGATTCATAGACTTAAGCAGATTTAATTAAAAGTAAATGTCCTGCAAATAATAGCTCTCCTCAAAATATAGCTATAGCCTAATATTTGTGACTTTTCAAAAACATGGGCTGGAATATGCTGGCATGTTATTATTGTCCTTGTAGTGTGTGTAGTCCGTTCTCATTTCTGCCATTACTCAAATGTGAACTTTTAAGACAATAGTTTATAGGCTATTATATTACATTATATTAGCTACATTATATTATATATTATGCTATTCTACAAAGCAGGCATTAACTCACATTTTCGTTTGAGCTTGAATGTTTAAATACTAATACAGAATAAAAATTAATATGTTGTGTAATACAAGTTGATTAAAGCATAATAATAAAAATAAAAGAGCCTCACCTGCAAATGTCTTCCAGAAGCTCAGGAATGTTGTTTCCCTTTTTAATTGGCTACAGAATCACCCCATGGTAGACAAAGTTTTATAGCTGTCTCTTTTAACGACGTAGAAAGTGGAAATAATCTTTAACAAAGCCTTAAAAAGCGGAATAAAGTGATCTGAGCAGGCAGAATAGTTCCTTCCTCCATCAGGGGATTTGTTTGAGTGAGTCTCCAGTTCAGTTCAGTTCAGACAGCAGACAGTCTCTCCTCCGCGTGTCTCTAGACACACGAGTGTGAACACTGAACACTTGGCACAGTCCGGCTCTCTTCGGCAGGGAATGCGACCCCATGGTTCTCAAACTTTTTAGTCAACAAAATAACGCTGTATATTTGGCCGTGGACCCACATCTGAAAACATTTTGTGCCAGGGACCTCCATATAATACGATTTGTGGTGTTGATGATATTATGTTTCAAAAATAGCCCACATTTTCACATGTCTTTAAAGATGTATTAATTTTGATACATTCTCAGCGCTGAGAATAGCTGACATACAAGCTCACAACCGCGTCGCGGATGCGACCGTTACTTGTGAGCTTAAAGGTCTGCTGTTCACGGCCGTCCTCTGCGCGCGACACCTTTGAGGGACGGAGCATAAATTAGGCTTGATGGGCTGCAGCTGCGCGAGCAAGAGCAGGCTCAACTGGTTCTGGTTCCATTATTTGGGAACCGTTAGGAATGGAGAACAGAGGAGGGGGCGGGTGACAAACTAAAGGGGGCGAACTCAAAATATTAAGTCAGGTGTCTTTGAGAATGACAGTGTCGTTAAAAAAATAACTATGTATGCAGAAAGAAAATATATGTATGCAACTAACACTGTGTCATGTCAAAAAGACACCGTACACATTTGTGTCAGTGAAAAATGCAAATACATATGAACCTGGCCTGGCTGGCGCCAGCCCTGCCTGGACGCTGGTCGGTCCAGCGGTTTGTGAGATCAGTTCTGGACAAACAGATACACAGACAGAGCCACGCCGTAAACATAAATGGTTAAACAGTGACACCTGCTGGATATGACATTTACTGCAGTCATTTTCAAACGTTTTCATTTCAAGGACACCCAGAGCACGTACTCCTACAGGCTGGGTCGGCACCTGTCAGTGGGGAGTGTTGGGCGGGAGTAGGACGAAGGCTCTACGGCTTCTCACTGGCAGGTGAGACAGTAGGATATGACAGCAGTGACAACACAGAAATGTGTGTGGGGAGGAATCAATTGGCATAGCGACTAAATTGGGGAGAAAAAGGAGTAAAACAATAATTGCTACTCTAAATAATAGTCCTGTACTTGTCTTTAACCAATTAGATTAGATAAATGAGTGTGCTCAACAACAGAACGGATGTCCAAACACTAGTTCATGACAAATTAGGCTGGCCTATTTATTTCTGTCACTTTCAGTACAGGGCAGTGGTGGAAAAAATACTTATTTTTTTTACTGACGTATCAAAAGTAAGATAACTAATTATGCAGAATGTGGTATCATTATGTATAAAATATACACCACGCCTGGCATTGTGAGCTTGTAGATCGTCTATTTTCAAATAGTCAAAGTTTAAATAGGGCTGAAGTGGTTGATGTATGTTTTGTAATAATAATCCAAATCTACAAAGTAACTAAAGTTTTCTAATAATTGTAGTGGAGTAAAAAAGTACAATATTTGACTCTGAGATGTAGTTGAGTAAAAGTAAAAGTATAAACAATTGGAAATACTCCAGTAAAGTAAATGTACCTCAAAACTTTACGTAAGCACGGTACTTCAGTAAATCTACTTACTTTACACCACTGGTTTCAGTAGCTTGTGAGCCTACAAAAATATTGAGGCCAAAATACAGCCCAAATGTAATCTGAGCACAGCACAGCACAAAGAGCACAGTCAAAAACAATTTGTCTCTTCCTAATCAACCACACCTGCTCTTGATTGACACTAAGTACTAGGCCAACCTTGGCCTTGACCTCTAATCAAGGGGGGTTCCCAAGAGATCAGGGGGCTCCAGGGGCCCCTAGCCCGAGCCTTTGCGTGAAATAGACGCTGTTAATAACTTTACATTTCTTGTCAAAGGGCTTGGTCATTCATGTCAATAACAGCCCCAAACGTCCTACTGAAAAGTGAAGGAATAGCCTAAACATTCACTTTGTAGATGTTACAAGAAAGAAACCATCATAATGCTTTTTAAGGGCATGTTTATCCAGTTTATCTATAGGACTTTAGAGGGGCATGCAAAGAGCAAGTGCAAAACAGTATTGGAATCTTTAAAATCATGTTAGGGTATAGAGCAGTGGTTCTCAAGGGGGTCCCCAGCAAAAGTAGTTAACATAGCATCAAAATGATTTTAACCACATCCATTTATACGTTGGCTATTCAAAAGTAGCAGATCTACAAGCTCACAGTACGTCACTTCGTGCTGTGCTGCAAGCTTGTACATCTGCTATTTTTGAGAATATTTGAAAAATATTGAAAATGTTTGTTTAATGTTTTGAATATATATACATGTTTTTTACATAAATCTTCTCTTATAAAATATTTTTAGATGGGGGTCCGCAGCCAATTACATATCAATTTGGGCGTCCTTGACATGAAAAAGTTTGAGAACAACTGCTCTAATGAGCTATAATAACATAAATCAATGGGCTCTTACATCCTCCTTAATGCAACTCGAGAGTGTAGGCTACAACAAATGAATGCTGGTACCAGCATTAATTAATGCTGCCACTGCCAGCATGAATTAATGGTGGTACTACCAGCATTAATTACCAGCATGGTACCAGCATTAATTTGTACATTCTCTGACTTAAATGGACTTAAAAGTCTAAATGGCGTTACCAGCAGGGTCTATGCTATATCCCTCAACTATCCTTGAATTGAGTAGCCTATTGTACATTTAAAAGAAAATTACAAAAATCTCACTAAAAAGCTGGTTGTTTCAATAATGTGGCTTAATTTTAAACCCATTATTGATGCATTAGATTGTTTAAAAAATGCATTATTGTTTTATTTTGTTTATGCCTTTCATATGTATTTTATGTGAAAACTAAAATTTTATAATATAAAGAAGTAGGCATATTACTGACTCCTCGGGACCAGAGTTGAGAATATGTGTTGTGATGTCTCCATCTAGTGGTAAATCTATGTTCTTGCAAGGAGTAAGAACTTGATCTTGATGTTGTGAGACGTTCTCACCAGTGGTGGACTCAACCCCAGTAAACTACTTGAGTCAAAGTATATACTCCTGGTTAAATATTACTCAGCTACAAGTGAAAGTTGCTCTGTCTATATATTCTCTGAAGGGCTAACTAATATATATTAAAGTTGTACAATGCAGAATCCCAAATAACGATTTTTAGCAACCTCTGCTGGTCACTACCGTCACTGCATACAATTTCCGTAATCCTCGATTACCCAGAATTCCATTCGTTTTCACCGGAAGCCGGAAGCGTTTCAAAAAGCGATCTTTTAATTGTTTTATACTATCTACGGATCGTTTCTCTTAGCCAGTGGAGCATTAGTTACCATGAGCTGTGCTTTCTTTTTCTGTTCTTTTTCGATCTTCCAATCCTACATTCTCTTAACATCAGCGTGAGGTTCCTTTTTGCTATTACCGCGGTAGTTCCTGGCCAAACAGGAAACCGTTGCGGTAGTTCCTGGGGACGTCGGCCACGACGTCATGACGTTGGCCAGGAACGTCATTTTCCCGGGAAAGTCCCCCCCTTCACCGTTCAATAGAAAATATATAAATAAAAGGCTTCCGGGGGTGAAATTCATGGAGTGGGTGTTGTGAAACTTTTGCCACTGACAAAAGATATACAATTTAACTTTAGTTTTGTTGAAAACGTTACCTAGTATTACTTTAAGTAAACATTTTAAGAAAACAAATTTTGGCCTAAGAGTGGTGCTAGAGGAAAGGTCATGGGTTCATACTCCGGGGAGCATGAGGCCAGCTAACCACAAGATGTTGAGATATATGTTGTGTGCAAGTGGGAATTTTGTCCTGCAGGGTGGCGGTACAGGAAAGGTCATTTGGGGTCACAAAATTGGTAGGTTAATTATTGGGGGAGCAGGAAGGTGCACAGCTAATTCTGTGGCAATCCAGACAGTAGTGTTTGAGACATGTTGGAATCAGCCAAAATGTTTGGCGAAATGGACGGACAGACGTACTGACATTGCCATCCTTAGAGCCCCACCACTAGCGGGCTAATTGTCACAGTCAATGGAAGCGCTCTCAACACAGATGGTCAGATAGTCAGAAACTAGAAAAGTTTTCACTCAGGTAAATTTCAACTGCTCTCACTGTTGGCCTTTGACTCTATTTTGCATGTAATAGTGTTGTTTGGTGTTTCTCCGCTACTGTGGCGCTATGTAAACAACATCTGCGTCTTTCTCAGTGATATTATCTGCTATTTTGTACCAGGTCCAATTTTGATTCGATGGTACGGCCAAGTTAACTTAAGGTTAAATAAATAACTTCATAGTAACGGCAACAACCCTCACACTGACCTCAAAACACAGATGATGAGATCAGGTCAATTGCGTTGAAACCCACTCTTAAAAGCCATCTTTCATAACTAATTATACAGATATTTTTTCCTATAAACGCTCGGTGGATATCTTGGCTGTCTACACTGGGAAGGACACTTTATTTCACACAGTGCTAATGGTTTTTGGCCAATGCTGTGGTCTTATGTTTTATAACATACGTCACTCGCTCCAAGTGCAACACAGAACAATGGCTGAGTGTGTGTTCATGATTTTTTACTATTGGTCTAAATGCCGGTGCAATCTGTAAATGCAAACACAGATAAGGCAGATATTTGATGTAGAGGTTGTTGCGTTGGTTGTTATTGTAACCACTTAAGCCCTGTATACTTTGTCCTGTGACAAATAGCGCAAATAGCTGATCAACAAGCTCACAATATGTCAATGTGACGCATTTTAAGCTTGTAGATCAGCTATTTCTTACTATTTTGAAAACGTTTGTGAACATTTTAGCCTATAATAACATGCCCAAAATAGGGATGACAGGGTTATGTGATTAAGAGCATGCACACGTGCACGGGTGGGAATTCTGTAAAACTGGCATTCACAGAGAAAAACCTAAATGTTTGCAGACATTATAGTATACAGTATACTGCATACAGCCATACCCTATGCTCTGATGAAGGCTCTGGCCAAAACGCGCCACTATTTCCACTTTCTGGGTTGTTGCTTTTTTGCCATACACATATACAGTAGGCTATATGTAGTCCCATATACACACATACTGTACATGCACACACAAACTCCACTACATCTGCACAGACACACAAACACACAAATCTCCACACTGCTACTGAATCAAATGGCTGTCCTTTGTGTAAAATAGACCCTGAGTCTCCGTAACTGCATGTTGATGATTGCTGTTTATAAAATTCTGGTTGTGATTTACTATTGACCACTTAAACCCTATACAGGCTATACTTAGTTGACCGAGGTCTCCCAGGGATCTATATAGATCCGCTCCTTTTTTCCCTGAACACAAAATGTCTTCACCGAAAATAGCCAATCTATAAGCTCACACGAACCACGCACGCACACACTCATATATATATAATCATCCTTGGCTTGAACACTTACGCTAAATCCCTCACGTGGGATCATCAAAAGTTCAGCTTCTTAATCATTTCCTAATAGTGTGTTAGTTTTTAGTAGGCTATGTACATTATCATTGTTCCTTATGCTTTCTGTATAACTTGTCTGTAGTGATTATGTATGCTTTTATCCTGAATTTACTAAGGAGACACCACGGCCTCAGCTCAGTGGAAAGTCAATACATATGTGCATTATTTATCTCTGCCAGGCTGAAAGGCCGGGAGGTGGAGATTAAGAGTGTGTGTGTGTGTGTGTGTGTGCGTGTGCGTGTGCGTGTGCGTGTGCGTGTGCGTGTGCGTGTGCGTGTGCGTGTGCGTGTGCGTGTGCGTGTGCGTGTGTGTGTGTGTGTACAGCTACTCTCTGAAGCTGTTGGACACATCAGTGTGAAACTTTGCATGCACACTCCCAGTAGGCCAAGGAAGAATTAACCTCCACTGCACTTTTTTCTATCTGCCTCATGGCGGTGCTATAACATGTCGTTTTAGCCTATAACTCGTGAACCATACATCGTACAATCAAAATTCCTTTTTAGTTTGTTTGGCTCATCATGTAAAATAGCGAAAATAAATTGTAAAACAAGCATAACTTCAAAATGTAATACATTGTGGTAGGCCTACACGTCCCTTGGTTGAAAAAACTATACTTTTACACACTAGATCCATCACATTTTAGAAATATAAAATAATGGACTTGATGTAAAGTTCACTTTTGCAACGTCTCTTCAGATACTGAGCACCAAATATTACTCCCCATTCTTGCCTCCATGCTTCACTTTGCCTCTTTTTCCAAACTGCCAGAATGCATGTTGACGTCTGGAAGCTTTGCAACCACAGCAAGTGTATCAGACTTCAAGTAGAGGCCACCATCTTATATGGCTCCTGGTGCTTTGGGGAGTGTTCACCGCTTCACTCTTTTGATAAATGAGGGTTAATGTTACCACGAAGTCTGGGGAGTTATAGTGTGTTTACTTTAGGGCTTAAAAGCCTGTCGGTAACCGCTGGCAACAGGATGACCTCCCTGCGAGTTTTCACTTCATCATAACTGTCAAGAGCACAGTCTGAATTCAGCAGCTGATTGGTCTGAGAGCACCTCCCTTTGTTCTCGATTGGATGAGATCAAATTTGTCAGACAAAACAAAGCTGTCTTTCATAGTTGAGTTGAGTGAAATATAAGTATATTGTGTTGGAAATAATGCACAGAAATTGTTTCTTTGTATAATGTTGAAACACAGTAGGACCAGAAGACCTACCTGTAAATATAACTAGGTAGGCAAATAATATCTTCTATCTACAAAAAATAACAGAAAAAAAAATATCAGCAGTTTCTGATGATATCAGGGATCCCTGTACCTCCATATTAAGTCATTCGCTTGTATGATAGTGCATGGGTACCGCACTGGATACTCTGACAAGTACTATGAGTACAATAAGTGCTGTAGACAAGCGGTATTGCATAAACGTGTGGGGGATGCATTCCCATTTGCAATGTTCCTGACTTGCATCATTGCTGAGTAGGCCGGTGCCCGTTTATAAATAACACATTGATTGTATCTAACATTATTAGTTCTGTGGTAACGGGTACAGTACTGGGTACTCTAACAATGCGGGTGCAGCGAGAACACAGACAACAGGCACAACGGGTGGGACATGTACAGTAGTCCCAAATTGTTTCCTACTTGCGTGGTCCATGAGTAGACCGGTGCCACTGCCAAAGCGCAGTGTGCTTTAGACTCACTGCGGAGTCTGACATTTTTTAATCCACCGTGGTGCATCCGGTTTGGCAAAGCATCTATACAAACAAAATTGGCTGTGTGTGGGGGAGGGAAGAAGGGCGACTTCAAGAAGGACTGAGGCATAGGATGGAGGCGCTACGTCCTCCTGGTGGGGGCTCCTCATGGGCAGGTGAGCCAGTACTATAGGTTACAACAGCAGTGGCAACACATAAATGTGTGGGGAGAAATGGAATTGGCAGAATGACTAAATTGGCGGCAAAAATGGGGTAAAACAATGGACTATAATTCTAAATTGATTGAAAAACTAAAAAAAGTCTGTCCAGCAGTTGTGCACAGTATGATGTAAAAATATACACGGTTGTGATATCAACCCTGGTTAAGGTACTACAGTAGGTGGAAGTATAAAACAGATGTCACTATTTGTTATATACGTTGGATTGTGATCCTTTGATCTGAGTTCATTATGTTACTAATTTGTTATGTGACCCAGTTCTTCTTATCACGTTTATATTACATTTCTGAAGATAGTAATGCTACAGTATAAACACAATCATCACTAATGGAGCGAAATATCCCTCCCATTATAAATGAATCCTTGCACTCAGTTGAGTATATCAAAACTGTATTTCACATTACAAATGCTGTCACTAATGCTGGCCAAAAAAGGTTTAAACTATCTCCTTTCTTTTATGCAGTAGCAGTATGATCTAAGGTTGTGTTTTGTTAAGTTACCCAACATTCATAACTGCTCTATCAGTTCCATATAAATCTTCTTCTGATAGTTTCATAATTTAGATAATAGCATTGTAGAAACAGCTGCCACTAATGGAAGGTGACCTCATAAGTTAAAGCCTTTGTGGAGGTGCAGTTAATGTCCTTTTTTACTTATTTTTTTACAGTGAGGAGGTGTTATACTCCCATTTCTGGTCTTATCTTTACTCTTTCATCTTCACTGTAAGCACTATGGGAGAAGGTTAGGTCAGTTAGGAAAAACATATTAATAGGTTTAACTTAGAGTCAGGGACATGCTAGGCCCCTAATTCAGCCTGGGGATAGAGAGGCCCTTAAGGCGTGTGGCCAAAGGGACTGTGCGCAGATTATTCTTTTTTTGCCTCTGGCCGCGCAGCGAGGTCCCAAATACTAACCGATGAGCGGTATATTTTTATTTACTGCTCATCGGTTTTTATTTATTATAAAAATATACAATAAAGATAAAATACTGGAGGTAATGGAAAGAGAGAGGTTTTGGGTACAATAGCGTATAATGTAGTAGCAGCTTAATGCAGGCAATGTGCAGAATATACAATCACCAATCAATAGCAGCAGTGCTCAATCAAATGCGCAAGAGGAGTCAAGCATATACATAGAATAGGAAATAGAATAGGAAATAAAAAAGAAGCAGTAGTAGAGGACTATTATGAATGGGTGAAGTATGAACATGATTACATGCAAAAAAAAAATCTGCATGCAATCAGAACTTTGGCTAGTTAGCTAAAGTATAGAAAACAAGGGTTGCTATTGATGATCTGAGAATGTATCTTTTATAGGCTAGATCTATAGGCTATATGAGGATGGCATAACAGGAAATTCTTAACTTATACATAGTGAAGGCTGTAATGTGTGTACTCTGTGTACATACAAATAAGTTGTTTTATTGCAACAGCAAAGTCATTCAGTGTTTTTAATAACAGCCATGTATGACCCTGTGAACATTTTGAGAGTTCAACAATAACACTTTTACTGAAACAATAATATTGTGATGCCTAGATTGCCTACATATTGTTATAAATGTCCTTTAAGCCCATATGGGGTTCCTTGGCACCAGGAAAGATGCATATCACTTTAACCACTTTACAATTTACAATTTAGGCATTTAGCAGACCCTCTCAATCCAGAGCGATTTACAGTAAGCTTTAACCCTGGTGTCCTGGTTTTGGGGATGTCATTATTGGCAGAAGATTTCATTCATTGCTATAATAGAAGATCTAGAAGGACACAACAATTGCAATTACACTTTGTGACTTGTGAGCTTGTAGATCGTTATTTTTGCATGACATAATTAAATGACTTAAATATAAAATAGGATAGGATTAGATTATTATTATTGCCATACTTTAGCAGTGGTGTAAAGTAACTAAGTACATTTACTCAAGTACTGTACTACGGTAGTTTTGAGGCATTGTTTTACTTTATTGGAGTATTTCCAATTTTCAGTACTTTTACTTCTACGCCACTACATCTCAGAGGCAAAACTTGAGTTACTAGTTACTTTGTAGATTTTGATTATTATTACAAAACACACTAACCACTTCAGCCCCTTAAAACTTGTGAAATGGGACATTCTGCATAATGAGTCATTTTACTTTTGGTACTTTAAGTAAATTTTTATGCCAATACTTCATGCAATGAATGACAATTTCTGCCGATAATGACCTCTCCAAAACCAGGACACCAGGGTTAAAGCTTACTGTAAATCGCTCTGGATTAAGAGCGTCTGCTAAATGCCTAAACTCTAAAGTGGTTAAAGTGATATGCATCATTCCTGGTGCCAAGGAACCCCATATGGGCTTAAAGGACATTTATAACAATATGTAGGCAATCTAGGCATCACAATATTATTGTTTCAGTAAAAGTGTTATTGTTGAACTCTCAAAATGTTCACATTCTGAAGCACACAAGAAAGAGGCCCAAAATCTTTCTAATATAGCTGCTTTGCATGGAGCCTAATGTACAGTACTTTATGTCAGGTGCCATCAGGCTCCACAACCAAGCTTGACCCCCATAATGAGAAATGTGAAGACCTGTTACTGACTGTTGACTCCAGACTGCTGCATGGACTCTGGTGCCCTTTACACATGGACTACTAGGATGTACATTGTCAAACTGTCATTTCATTGTTAATATAAATATTTACATACTCACTGTTGAACTTCTGTTGACAGACTGTATCCTACTATATGAATCTAAGGAATCTCTCTCTGTCTGAACACATTATTCTCCTCAGTGGGTTGATCAAAACTTGGACACGGGCATTGGTCATTAATATATGAAGACAGTGATGAAGTGATCTGGTTCACTTAGTCTTACATGGTCTCACCTTTATATTTTATATATGGTTATATATGCTTATATTTTGAATTAATTGGAAATAATTTAGATGTTTATATACTTCAGTGTAATACACCAAACTTACTGAGACACATTTGTTGTAGCTACTGTATGTGCAAACAGAAATGGCAATAGAATATAATTGTGTTCATTGCAGCGCCCAGCAAAGCCAGAGCCTGTTGAGAAGCAAATCCAGGTCTCTGTGATGGTGCGTGCCACTCAGGGTGCTTGCACACATAGCTTCAGAATCAGTTCTGATTCTGAAGCTACATGACTCAAGGATGGAATGGCCTGCATGGGATGAGGAGAGTGTGGAAATCTGACATGGGAGAAGAAGAGGCAGCTGTCCATGGCTACAGTGGAGTCAGTACTGCTGTACGGCGCCGAGACATGGACACTCACAGCACAGCAGAAAAAGGCCCTGGATGGTGTCTACACAAGAATGCTACGAATGGCACTTGACCACATCTATGGAATCGGATCACTGCCAATACTCCTAACTTCAAATAAAGGTTTCAGAACCTTGAAAACCTTTTTTGCAAGACTGAAAACTCGTTTCGAATCTCTGAAAAAAGTGTTGAATCTCTGAAAAAAGTGTTGAATCTCTGAAAAAAGTGTTGATAGGCCGAAAAAAAAATTCAAAACTCTGAACAAATATTTTACAGTGTTTCGCCAACACATTTTCAGAGTTTCAAATTTGTCACAAACACACTTTCAGAATATGCATTTTGGCACTGTTCTCCCTGGGTATTATTTTGTTTTACATGTGTGAAACCTTGTAAACTCCTGACTTAAAATAAAGGGTTCAAAAGGCTTGAAAATAATTTCAAGACTGAGAACTGGTTTTGAATCTTTGAAAAAAGTGTTGATAGGCTGAAAGTGTTTCTCAAATCCTTGCAAACACATTTTACAGTGTTTCGTCAACACCTTTTCAGAGTTTCAAATTGGTCACAAACACACTTTCAGAATATGCATTTTGGCACTGTTCTCCTTGGGTATTATTTTGTTTTCCATGTTAGAAACCTTTTAAATGGGAATCGTTTTTGAAACTAGCAACTTTATTGTTGAAAGACTGAAAAAAAAATCAATGGTTAAACTTTATTTTGAAACTGTGATTTAGCGTCACACACACAGCAGCACATTCTCCTCAAATCCCTGAACACACGCACACACACACACACGCGCGCGCGCACGCACACACAGCAGCAGCGGCGGCAGAGGCATGCCATAAGTGTTGAAACTCTGAAACTGCTACTCGAAACCTCGCAGGGAGGCGGGGGGGAGCGGAGGCGGGACCAGAGGCGGGGCCGTTTGAAGTCCATTCCATTCGCTCCAAATGACACACTTCAGTTTTATTCATGGTTTACACAGGAAATAATGAACTGATTACAATAATGTAAATTCTCTCAAATCAGTAACAGGTAGGTGATACATATGCCCATCAAATATGGTTTTATTGAAAGGCAATCCAGGTACCAACATTCGGGGAATATCTGACGGCTTGGAGCGCCTCAGTGCGGCTGCAGAGTTCATCTTGGAATTTGTCATTACAATTTTACTGTAATCCACATTCCTAAACCCCCCCACTCCTACACCCCCCCCCCCAAAGTGACCCCCCCCGAACCCCCCCCCCCCCCCCCCTGGCCCAAGGGGTCACTCATAATAATTCTATATCAGCATATTTTGTGCATTCAAACAGAACAGTTGAGATTTCATTTGGCCAGATCTCTGGCAATTGTACTTGAATTCTTATAATTTTAATGTTTATATGGTCTTTCAAGTTTATATTTTCATTTGGTATCAGTCATGAATTTATTAGAATGTATTAGAATTCATTTTCTCTATTGATATCAAGCCGGATTTTTCCACGTGCGCAAGTGCATGCTGTAACATAATAATACACAACGTGTACTGTACATATATATAGCCCACTAGGCTAACACTTTTGGGGGTTTTAGCTATGGACCCCCAAGCTCTAAGCTCCACCTTGGCGCCGCTAATGGAGCGGTTTCAGAAAAGAAAAATGAAAAAAATTAAACCGAAAAAAAGGCCTGTCTGTCTGTCTGTCTGTCTGTCTGTCTGTCTATAAATCTATTTAAATATCTATCTATCTATCTATCTATCTATCTATCTATCAAACTATCTATCTCCAGCATGTTGTTCAACAAATAGCAGATCTACAAGCTCACAACAACTGTTATTGTGAGCTTATCTGCTATTTTCAAATAGCGTATGTATAAAATATGTCTGAATTGGTTAGTGATTCATAATATAATCATTTATATCTGCGAAGTGTAGGATTATTATAATTATTATTATTATATTACAATTAAAGTAAGCGCATCGGTTAGTGTGATTGGGTCTGGGTCTGTCTGTCTGTCTGTCTGTCTGATGCGTATACTATTCATGTGAGATGTGACAAGTGGGTTAATTAACGAGAAAACATCTGAGAAACCTGCAGCATGTGAGCGTCTCTGAGTAGGCCTATACGTGATGATTACTGACCCTGACCCGTCAATCAACGTGCGCGCAACAGTGAGCTGTGACAGAACATCAACATTAATGTAATAATAATAATAATAATAATAGTAATAATAATAATAATAATAATAATAATAATAATAATAATAATAATAATAATAATAATAATAACAATAGCGTAATAGTAGTTGTGTTGTGTATGAGTGTACCGTTGTGTTTACGACACTAGACCGTAAAGTGTGACTGCTCTGTTGTTGTACCGGCTTGTAACGTGCGTTGCCAGCGTACATGTTTGTTACCCAGTAAAGACGGACCTATAAAGCTCACCCTTCTAGTAGCGTGCCTTATTATGTGGATATAACATTGACGACGAGGATGGAGATGACTTTCTCACCGCCTCCCGCTTTCTTATCGTTCCCGGGCGAGCCTCCTGTACCATGGACTCGCCGGCTGGGGTCGTTCGAGACCTACATCACGGCTCTGGGACTCACGGACGTAAGCGATGCACGGAAAAGGGCCATCTTAATCCACTGCCTGGGCACAGAAGGACAGCGGATATTCACCACTCTTGGGACCGCCGAAAAATATGCAGACTGTGTCACATTACTGTCTGGACATTTTGCAGCCCCACAAAGCGTTATCCTCCGTAGGATTTTGTTTCGCCAGCGCCGACAACGTGCGGGTGAGTCAGTTCACCAATATGTGGCCGATCTGAGGGGTTTGGCCAGCCTGTGCAAGTTTGAAGCATTACAGGACGAAATGATTAGAGACCAGCTAGCCGAGCACACAAACAACCCAAAGGTTCGTGAGAAATTGATAATGTCCCCAGATGATCTGACTCTCCATAAGGCTGTGGAAATAGCTTTTCAACTTGAGACAGCAGAGGGGTTTGCCAGGCAATTGGCTTGCGCCTCATCTCCACTGCCTGCACTCACAGCACAGCAGGTCGAGTCCCCATCGCGTTCAGCTAGCCCTGATCCTCTCCAGGACGCTTCCCACATAAACTATGCTGGACGACAGCGCCCCCCAGGTCAGCGCTGCAGTAACTGCGGCTCATCATCACATGCTTCCAGAGCCCAAAACTGTCCCGCCAGGGGCCAGCGTTGCCAACGTTGTGGTAAACAAAACCATTTTTCCAAGGTTTGCCGTTCTGCCCCGGCCACCACCCCACGGCAGCCTTTCTCAGCTACTGACCCTGCACCCACGACTACTATACACTCTGTGAGTGCTGCTCGCCGGCCGTTCAAGGTGTGTACTGTGGAGCTTGATGGCGTGTGCCTGCCGTTACTGCTCGACACTGGGGCTAACGTGTCCCTCTTGAATGCGGCTACAGTCACACAATTTTTCCCACACCACACGCTTGCTGCGCCGTCCAAAGTGCCCCTCAAGGGTTATGGTAATTCCAAAATTAACATTGTGGGCACCTTCAGCTCTGCGGTGCGCTATGGCACTAAGACTGTTTCCTCTTTCACATTCCAAGTGGCAAGCCACGGTGCTAACCTCATGGGCCTGGACTTGTTCACTGACCTAGGTTTTGTGCTCATGGATTACAGTGGGCTCACTATCCACCATGTTGATTCACTGTGGCCCCAACAATGGCCTGGACTGTTCGCTGGGCTGGGTTGCCTCACTGCCTTTAACTACCAGCCCCTCCTCAACCCTGATGTACACCCTGTCATCCAGCCCCTGCGACGCGTTCCTCTTGCCCTGCGCGACGAGGTGGCTGGAGAGCTCAACAACCTCTTGGAGGCAGGCATAATTGAGCCAGTCAACGCGGCACCATGGATCTCGAATCTGGTGGCTGTGCGGAAGAAGACAGGGAAGCTGCGCCTGTGCATTGATCTCAAGGCAGTTAACAAGGCAGTCATCCCCGACAAGTACCCGTTGCCTACAGCGGAGGAACTGACCACACAGTTCCATGGTTCTACCATATTCACAAAGCTGGATCTTCGGCAGGGCTATCTGCAGGTTCCTCTACACCCTGACAGCCGGAGTCTCACCGCCTTTGTCACACACATGGGGGTGTTTCGATACACGAGGATGCCTTTCGGACCCAGCTCGGCCCCCAGCTGTTTCCAGAAAATCATGGCCACCATACTAGCAGGCATCCCTGGGGTAGCGATCTATTTGATTGACATTGTGGTTCATGGCTCAACGCCTGCTGCCCACGACGAGCGCCTTCGCCGAGTCCTCCATGTCCTTGCCAGCCAGCACCTCACTCTGAACGGGGACAAATGTGTCTTCGCCGTGCCTGAGATAGAGTTTGTGGGGTTCCGCCTGAATGCCAAGGGGCTCCGTCCACTCCAGTCTAATGTGGAGGCTGTGCTACGCCTCCCTGAGCCTGCCTGTCCAGCCCAAGTGGCCTCGTTCCTCGGAATGACAGCCTACTACTTACGTTTTCTCCCTCAGTATTCGGCCACCACAGCCCCGCTGCGCGAGCTGTTGAAGAAGGACGCACCATGGGTTTGGACCCCCGCCTGTTCAGACGCCGTCCAGCAGCTCAAAGTCCAGCTCACCTCGCCACCCGTGCTCGCACACTTCGACCTCGCAAGCCCCACACTCCTCACCTGTGACGCCTCCAGCGCTGGGGGCTGTGCTGTCCCAGATCCATGCTGGCGTTGAGCGGCCCATCGCTTTTGCCTCTCGGGCTCTAACTCAGCAGAACAAAAGTACTCAGTGGGGGAACGGGAGGCCTTGGCTTGCATCTGAGCGAGCGAGCGTTGGCATATGTACTTGTATGGCCGTTCCTTCACACTGCGGACGGATCACCAGGCCCTCACGGCTCTGCTCGCAACGTCTGGCACAGGGCATAGGCCACTCAGGATCCATCGCTGGTCGGAGCGGCTCCAGCAGTATAACTTCAGCCTGCAATTCACTCCAGGTCGTGACAACGTACAGTAGTAGCAGACCTACTGTCACGGGCAACCCCCGGCCCTTCTCCAGATCCTGGTCCTGACTCCGCTGAGCAGGGCCTCATCCAGATGCTCCACTCTCCACTCCAGCCTACAGTCTCACTCCAAGAGCTCCAGACAGCCTCGGAACAGGACCCGGTGCTCTCCCAGCTCCGCACTTTTATCCGCTCGGGGTGGCCCGCTAAGGTCCCAGACCAGCTGGTTCCCTTTCACCGGGTCAAGGACGAGCTGTCCTGCTGGAATGACGTCTGCATAGCCCGCGGCCTCTGCACCGTGGTGCCTGATTGCCTAAGACCATGTATCTTGACCATGGCCCACGAGGGTCATCTGGGCATTGTGAGGGTGAAGCAGCGCTGTCGTGACCTGGTGTGGTGGCCTGGCATTGACAGAGACATCAAGGCCTTAGTGAGGGACTGTACAGCTTGCCTTCTCAGTGGAAAAACCGGCCCACCCGCCCCGCCGCCGCTGCAACCGCTGCATTGGCCTGACAAGCCCTGGGAGCACCTCCAGCTCTACATCTGCGGGGAGCTTCATGCAGTCCCACACCACCAGCGTTTCATGGTGGTGGTGTACGACCTTCATTCCAAGTGGCCTGAGGTGCTCTCCACGGGGACTGTTACCACCCGCGTGGTGACTGAGTTCCTGGACTTGCTCTTCTCCCGCTGGGGGCACCCTACGGCCATCACGACGGATAATGGCCCCCAGTTTATCTCTGCGGAGTTTGCTGCCTTCCTGGAGGACAAGGGCATAAAGCACGTCCGTACATCATTCTACCACCCTGAGGCCAACGGGGGGGTGGAAAGATTTAACCAGACACTGAAGAATGGCATCAGAGCTCACCTGGCAGATGGCTTCTCCTTCTCTACAGCTCTTCGCCGCACGCTTCTGCACTACAGAGCCTCACAGCATTCCACTACCGGTTGCTCCCCAGCATTCCTCATGTTGGGACGGGAGCTGCAGCTGCCTTTGGATCGACTGAGGGCTTCCGTGATGGTGCCACCTTCAGCTCGAGGGCGCAACAGAGTCCGCCACCGGCAGCGTCAGATGAAGCAGCGTTTCGACAGGACACGGAGGGTGAAGACTCCATCGTTCGCGGCCCTGGACTGGGTCCGCGTCCGCCGCCCTCACAGGGGCCACAAGCTGCAGTCTTTCTGGTCCACGCCTATGCAGATAACCGACCAGCTGGGGCCTGCCACTTTCCGCCTGTCCGATGGGTCACGCTGGCATGCCAGGCGCATTCGGCGAGTGCCACCACCTGCTGTCGTGGGGCCGGAGGCTGCCATGCCTGTTACACCGCCTGCTGCCGCAGGTATGTGGGCTAATACTTACAGCAGGTGATATGGACTTGCCCCCGGTGCGCCCCCGGTGCGCCCTCCGGCACCTAATGACCACCCGGTGGTGCCCGTGGCACGGCCAGTTCGAGACCGGGCTCGACCAGATTACCTCAAGGACTATGTTACCAATTTCTGAATGCATAAGACATTGGGGGGGTGGGGTTGTGTTTCATGGTTTTCTATGGGGGGGGGAAATGTTGTGTATGAGTGTACCGTTGTGTTTACGACACTAGACCGTAAAGTGTGACTGCTCTGTTGTTGTACCGGCTTGTAACGTGCGTTGCCAGCGTACATGTTTGTTACCCAGTAAAGATGGACCTATAAAGCTCACCCTTCTAGTAGCGTGCCTTATTATGTGGATATAACAAGTTGTAGTAATAATAATAATATGGGTAATAATAATAATAATAATAAGGGTAATAATAATGATGATAATAATAATAATAATAATATATATATTTTTTTATTATTCTGAATACAACATTAATGGACTGAACCAGTCTGTCTGTCTGTCTGTCTGTCTGTCTGTCTGATATAAATTATTATATTATGAACCATACACTAACCACTTCAGACCTATTTTATACATACGCTATTTGAAAATAGCAGATCTACAAGCTCACAGTAACCGAGCTTGTAGATCTGCTATTTGTTGAACAACGTGTTGCTAATCACCGCGTTGGGAGCTTACATCTGGGGCTGTCATTACTGGACTGATATTATTTATTGGGGGGGGGGGGGGGGGGGCAGCTGTAGGCAAGTGGTACATATTGCTGGAGATAGATAGTTAGATAGACAGACGGACAGGCAGACAGACAGACAGACAGACAGACAGACAGACAGACAGACAGACAGACAGACAGACAGACAGACAGACAGACAGACAGACAGACAGACAGACAGACAGACAGATCGATCGATCTACAAGATACATAGATAGATAGATACATATACACAGACAGACAGACAGACAGACAGACAGACAGACAGACAGACAGACCGACAGACAGACCGACCGAATCACACTAACCAATGCGCTTACTTTAATTGTGATATAATAATAATAATTATAATAATCCTACACTTCGCAGATATAAATGATTATATTATGAATCACTAACCAATTCAGACGTATTTTATACATACGCTATTTGAAAATAGCAGATAAGCTCACAATAACAGTTGTTGTGAGCTTGTAGATCTGCTATTTGTTGAACAACATGCTGGAGATAGATAGTTTGATAGATAGATAGATATTTAGATAGATTTATAGATAGACAGACAGACAGACACACCTTTTTTTCGGTTTATTTTTTTTCATTTTTCTTTTCTGAAACTGCTCCATTAGCGGCGCTAAGGTGGAGCTTGGAGCTTGAGGGTCCATAGCTAAAACCCCCAAAAATGTTAGCCTACAGTGGGCTATATATATGTACAGTACACGTTGTGTATTATTATGTTACAGCATGCACTTGCGCACGTGGAAAAATCCGGCTTGATATCAATAGAGAAAATGAATTCTAATACATTCTAATAAATTCATGACTGATACCAAATGAAAATATAAACTTGAAAGACCATATAAACATTAAAATTATAAGAATTCAAGTACAATTGCCAGAGATCTGGCCAAATGAAATCGCAACTGTTCTGTTTGAATGCACAAAATATGCTGATATAGAATTATTATGAGTGACCCCTTGGGCCAGGGGGGGGGGGGGGGTTCGGGGGGGGTCCCTTTGGGGGGGGGGTGTAGGAGTGGGGGGGTTTAGGAATGTGGATTACAGTAAAATTGTAATGACAAATTCCAAGATGAACTCTGCAGCCGCACTGAGGCGCTCCAAGCCGTCAGATATTCCCCGAATGTTGGTACCTGGATTGCCTTTCAATAAAACCATATTTGATGGGCATATGTATCACCTACCTGTTACTGATTTGAGAGAATTTACATTATTGTAATCAGTTCATTATTTCCTGTGTAAACCATGAATAAAACTGAAGTGTGTCATTTGGAGCGAATGGAATGGACTTCAAACGGCCCCGCCTCTGGTCCCACCTCCGCTCCCCCCCGCCTCCCTGCGAGGTTTCGAGTAGCAGTTTCAGAGTTTCAACACTTATGGCATGCCTCTGCCGCCGCTGCTGCTGTGTGTGTGCGTGCGCGCGCGCGTGTGTGTGTGTGTGTTCAGAGATTTGAGGAGAATGTGCTGCTGTGTGTGTGACGCTAAATCACAGTTTCAAAATAAAGTTTAACCATTGATTTTTTTTTCAGTCTTTCAACAATAAAGTTGCTAGTTTCAAAAACGATTCCCATTTAAAAGGTTTCTAACATGGAAAACAAAATAATACCCAAGGAGAACAGTGCCAAAATGCATATTCTGAAAGTGTGTTTGTGACCAATTTGAAACTCTGAAAAGGTGTTGACGAAACACTGTAAAATGTGTTTGCAAGGATTTGAGAAACACTTTCAGCCTATCAACACTTTTTTCAAAGATTCAAAACCAGTTCTCAGTCTTGAAATTATTTTCAAGCCTTTTGAACCCTTTATTTTAAGTCAGGAGTTTACAAGGTTTCACACATGTAAAACAAAATAATACCCAGGGAGAACAGTGCCAAAATGCATATTCTGAAAGTGTGTTTGTGACAAATTTGAAACTCTGAAAATGTGTTGGCGAAACACTGTAAAATATTTGTTCAGAGTTTTGAAATTTTTTTTCGGCCTATCAACACTTTTTTCAGAGATTCAACACTTTTTTCAGAGATTCAACACTTTTTTCAGAGATTCGAAACGAGTTTTCAGTCTTGCAAAAAAGGTTTTCAAGGTTCTGAAACCTTTATTTGAAGTTAGGAGTATTGGCAGTGATCCGATTCCATACACATCAGCCTCTACTGAGGCCTCCGGCACGTCATGGACAAGGTCAGAGAGAGAAGGGTGAGGCTGGCAGGGCACTGTGTCAGGCACCCAGCCGGAACTGATGGAGAGCAAACTGACACCGTTGGAGGGCACCCAGGGCACAGCCAGGAAAGGAAA